>NC_139985.1:30710790-31018290 GCF_963993115.1 Abramis brama
GTATAGAGCTCTTCAAGGTTTACCAATCTCTCTCTCTCTCTCTCTCTCTCTCTCTCTCTCTCTCTCTCTCTCTCTATCTCTCTCTCAACAACACAGGCAATGGCGACATCTGCTGGATAAATTGTGTTTCTACCTTAACATGCAAAATATTAGTAATGCTTATATTCAAACGGCATATTCAAATATAATGTATTTAATACATGCACTGTAAAAAATAAATCCGTAAAATAACAGAAAACTGACAGCTTATTACCCGGACATTATCCAGTAATTTCACAGACATTTCTGTTAACCTTAAAGCACAACACAATGAAGTTCAAAATACAGGTAAAACACCTGCAAAAAAATAATAAGGAAAATTCATAAAAATTAAATAAATTAAATAAATACAGTACTTTGTGCCTTATTTTTACAGATTTTTTTAGAGTGTGTACTACCTTGAGATATAACCCATACTATTAAATGCATTAATAATGTACTTGAGTATGTTTTTAGTACAATACAAATTTACTATAATGCATTTTTAATACATTTAACAGTATGTCTCTTTTTCACCTGGGAATGTTTAAAATTTATAAATGTATACAAATTATAATGCATTTGTTATGAATGTTTTATTTATTTTTGATGATGATGCCAAATACATGTTTGGCAAAATCTCTTTAGCCTCTTAATAGAATTATTGTGGTTTACAGTAAATCTGATGACAAAAATCAACAAATATATATGGACACATTCAACTGTTTTAATTTCATGCAATGAAGACAAAAGTGCCTAAATCATGGAATTCACTTCTCTGCTGAGATTATATTATATTATATTATATTATATTAGCATATAATATACTATAATATTTCTGATATTTGTCTGATACAAATGAATGTAGGTATTAGCATATAATATACTATAATATATATTTCTGATATTTTTCTTATACAAATGAATGTAGTTCAGAAATATACAGTTTTTCTATTCTTAGTGTGTAAACAAATTTGTTTTTTGTTTTTTTTTTCACTGCAAAAATGCAGGAAGTTTTCTGTTATGGCTAAGTTATATAACGAGCTGTCCTCATTAAGAAGAGTAAACCGTGTTAAAATCAGCATGAAAGGGAAGTTGCACTAGTCTTTTCTTCAATATGTATAAATGAAACAAGAACAGATGTGGGCGGGGCTTGATTTTAGTCCGTGGGGAATTGATTGGATGATTGTGGTTTGCTATTGGCTGATCTCATGTGAGTGACAGGTTATAGCCCCGCCCTCATCATCAGAGAAGACAAACAGGAATATTATGTCTCTATTACGGCTTTAGCGAGATCTCTGGTCATTGTACATCAAGCTCTCACACTAAATGACTCGTAAAACCAATTCAATGCAACAATGTTTAATAATAATGTTGCATGAATTCGGTTTCCATAGAAATTCACTCACAGAAATAGAAACAGAAATAATGTTTAATGAATGGAGCCTTTTGTGCTTTTTGAATCTCTCATCATCACTGCATGTGAAAGAGCAGCCTGGACACACAGCGAAACATCTGCAAAATAAAATAATCTTAGTTTTAAAGAACTAGATGATCAGTACAGTGTGTCTCTGTCTGTCCCTCCAGCATCACTCGCTCATCTTCACCTCCGACACACTTCTCTCCTTCTCTCCTCACTGTTTTCTGCAGATATTTGGGAGTCACATTGGCTGGCATGTGAGCAAAAGCTGAGGTTACATAATACGCCTCATCCCGCAGGCTCTCTCTCTCTCACACACACACACACACACACACACACACACACACACACACACACACACACACACACACATACTCTCTCTCTCTCTCTCTCTTTCTCTCTCTGCGCATGTGCTGAGTGGGCGGAGCGTTGAGTGTGTGCTGAGTGTTTGGCGTGTGTGTCAGGTACGAGTGATTTATTTGTTCTATCTTTTTGATTTAAAAGTTGATTTAAATCCATAGATATTGTAGGTATTGTTTTATTCATTTATTCGGGAGGATAAGGAGGTGTTTAATATTCTAGGGCGTCTGCTCCCGGTTTTCCCGGTTTTGCTGCCCCAGGTATAGCGGGAGGTTTGATTTTCTGACGCCGTCATGGTGTGAGCATAGACTCAGCGGCAAGGGGGTAATCTTCTAACCTGCTGTTAGCACTCCATTGACTCCCATTCATTTTGGCGTCACTTTGACAGTGAATAACTTTACATCTGAGGCGTTTAAAGACTCCATTTGTCCATTATTTATTTCTAAAGAAACACGACAATGTATAAAGGCTCCATTACCTTGTATCTTACGTTATGGCCCCGTAGAAGCAGTTTTTGTAAAAATAGGCTAACGATTGCGTCATAACCACGCGACTCTCTGTCGCACAGTAGAGAGATTACCGTATGGACAGGAGGAGAAGCTCACGGGCAATCGGGGGGACGTGGAGGCAGAATGACAAAATAATTAATCAGAATACTTAGCAGAAGTTGCTCCAGCTCATGGACAGCTCCTACTCACACTCTCCGTCTCTGCAAGCTTCGGAAGGGGATGATTCAGATTTCTCTCGGCACAGCTACTAGAAGACAGACGGGTTGCTCACGTCACATCTACGTCGTCAAGCTCAGTGTGAGTCTGCGCAGTCGCTCAGCCATCAGGAAGAAGAGCTTCTAATTGACTTCACTTTTCTCCTTTAAATCCAATGGAGTCGCTGTGTCCATTTCTTTTACTGGTTATGCTCAGCGGTCGGTATAGAAGACTGTAGCCTGGCTGTTGGAGAACATTCTGTCTGCGTCTCGCATGAACAGCGCTATTGTTGTGTTTGTGAAGACAATTGATTTAGCGAATCAATAGAAATTGGAGTAGTGCTTAATGGTATTTTTACCCAAGTGCTCCCTCTTTCTACTCCTTCGAAAAAAGTGACTCTTTCTAATGTGCCGCCTTTTATTTCAAACGAAATTTTGACCAGAATGCTCTCTCGTTATGATAAATGTGTTCCTCCTATAAAAATGACTCCAATTGGGTGCAAGTCACCACTTTTGAAGCATATTATGTCATTTAGGTGTTATGTCTGTATGGTTCTTCAAGACAATCTGGACGAATTAGATCTGTCTTAAAATTTTCGTCATGATGAGTTTAATTATGTCATTTTCGCCACAACAAATACTATGAAATGTTTCGGTTGTGGTGAAACAGGGCTTGTCCAGTCAGATTGAATAAGAATGATAATAATCCTCCACCGGTTGATGGTGGTGAGGAAAATAACGTTGTTCGTGACGAGGAAATGCAGGATGTTGCCGCTGTATTGCCCACTGATGCTGAGGTGCCTGGAACAAGAATGGCTCAAAACTCGGTAGCAGTGGCAGACGCTGGAAGAGCAACAGAAGTTGTGCTGGTAGATAAGACTACTGAAGGGGAGAGTGTAGGTGCCGGTGCCGCGGAGGAAGATGAAGCATCCGCGGTGAGTGATCAGGCAGCGGGTCAGGCGAACGAGTCGCAAAACAGTTTTTTCGCTTGCATGAGGGGTTTTTTCAGGCAATTCGAAAAAGAATTATTTCGCAAAACTGCAATGGAAACAGTTTTTGCGCATTTACAGGTCAGCTGACGTAGATGATGCAGTGTGTTTGGACAGAATACGAGACAGAGTTCTTTATTGAATTCATTTAAGACAAAAGAATTACAGGAATAATGGATTCTAAACCTCAAATAAATGCCACAATCAAGACCTCGAAGCAGATCTGAGGGAGAAACACCCAGAAACTCCTCATATGTGCCGCTCACAAGTATAATAAGGGTCTTTCCTTACCATGAATGCTTGGAAGACACACATACATCTCCTTCGATTAATAATTATGGCCAGTGCAGTGGCTGGGATATATCATAAACCACCAACATCCGTCGTCATGGTTTTTGGAATGATTTTACTTATCGCGAGAGGAAAAAATTAAGTTTTAATCGCATAACATCGGTTAATGGAAACGCAGACAGTTTTTTGTCGACAGTTGAGCAACTTTTAGCCGGTATAGAGGGGGATCGCTGTTCTGTGATTGATTCAGAAGATTGTGCCTTTTAAAGTTTTAGGGCTGCACGATATTGAAGAAAAATGTGATATGCGGTAACTCATTAAATAATGCAATATTCGATATGCGATACGATAATGCTTAAAGTGTGTAAAATAAACAAATTATCTTTAAAATATATTTAAAATTATATGACCTACATGCGTGTTTCACATTCTTTTTGTGACAAGAAAACATCCCTACAGCTTCTGACAGTGAACATCTGTGTTTTACTGTAGCGTAAGAAGTGTTATTTTAACATCAGTGTAAACCACGGGGTTCAGGGGTTCAGGTTATCCTACATTATGGTTATTTAACAACACAAACTGAATAATCAAACGTAAAAATAAACACTGCTTTGTTTTCACTGTATGAATTAAATATATACTGATTCTTATTAAAGCTACAAAAGGTATCTAGTAAAGAGCAGTGAGTGATTTTCTCTTTTGGTCATGACCCCAGTTATTGCAAACCATTGCGATATGCATATCGCGATATATACATTTGCGATATTTCGATAATTTCGATATATTGTGCAGCCCTATAGTGTTTCATGTAGTTTACCTCATGGATTTTCCAGCCGGTCTTACAGTGTAGAAGATATAAAGTCTTTTCTCAAAGTGACAAAAAATGTGAGAAAAGTTTGTGTTGAAGAATATTTCCCCAATGTGTTGCAGTTTATTGAAAAAGCAAAGGCTTTTAGGAGTGATGGAGGTTTCACTAACCATCAGTACATAGATTATTATTAACTTGGCAGCATCTTCACTCTGGCATCGCTTAATTTGTGTTGATGCTCCACCAGGTCTTTTGTTAAAAATTCTGTCAATTTTAATTGAGTTTTTTTGGGACAAGCTGCACTGGGTTCCAAAAGCTGTTTTGTATTTGCCCAGAGAAGAGGGAGGGCATGGACTCGTACATTTACAGAGCAGAACGGCAGCTTTCCGACTCCAGTTTGCACAGAGACTTTTAACCAGTGGACTCAAGCTGGAAATCCAGAGCTTTTGAAATTCTGCAGAAGTTTGAAGGATTAGGCCCGGGCAAGCCTTTCTTCTGGTTGAATCCTAAAAAGATGGACTTGTCCAAGTTACCCAGTTTTTTAAGTTTGGACGTTGTTTATAGTGCAGAGACTTAGTAATACAGATTCCTTGCACTGGATGTTACAAGAACCTTTGATTCATGGTTCTCGCTTGGATATATCAAGTAAAGGACCTTTCCCAGCACTTGAAGGAATTTTACTCCGTGCTGGTGTAATAACCCTTGGACATCTAGTCCAGCTCGCAGGAACAGACTTTAAGAGTGTTGGTAGCTGAACATCTGGGCCTCGATCCACACGTGTGGTGGATAAACTTCTTGAAAAGCAGAGATCTGCTCTTACAACAGAAGAACATAAACTGCTGGAGGACTACTCTGAGGGATTGATCATTCCGGACTGCAGAGATCCTTCTCCTAATCTGCTGATATCACCTAATTTTCTGACGTGTAATTTTCTGCTATTAAATTCAGATAAAACTGAGGTATTATTTATTGGTCAAAAAAACTGCCCACAAAACCTCTTACAATACAACTTTACTTTAGAAGGATGTCCTGTTACTTTATCCACTACAGTAAAAGACCTGGGTGTTATATTAGACCGCAACTTGTCTTTCGAAAATCATATTTCATATGTTACAAGAACAGCCTTTTTCCACCTTAGAAACATTGCTAAGCTACGTAACATGCTATCAGTTTCTGATGCAGAAAAGTTAGTTCATGCATTCATGACCTCGAGACTAGATTACTGTAATGCTTTATTAGCTGGTTGTCCTGCATCCTCAATAAACAAGCTACAGTTAGTCCAAAATGCAGCTGCTAGAGTTCTTACTAGGTCAAGGAAATATGATCATATAACACCAATTCTATCATCTCTACATTGGTTACCTATAAAGTTCCGTATCAACTAGAAAGTATTACTACTGACCTATAAAGCCCTAAATGGTTTAGCTCCTGGGTATTTAACGGAACTTCTAACGCCCTACAATCCATCGCGCTCTTTAAGATCACTAAATTCGAGGCTTCTGGTCATTCCTAGGATATCTAAGTCCACTAAAGGAGGGAGGGCGTTTTCACATTTAGCTCCTAAACTGTGGAATGGCCTTCCTGATATTGTTCGAGGCTCAGACTCGCTGTCCCAGTTTAAAACTAGATTAAAGACGCATTTCTTTAGCCAAGCATTCACATAATACTTACCTTTTATACTACAGTTGAATCAGATTGAATGCATTATTGTTATGAACAGCAGCTACGCTAATTATTTCCCATCTGCTTTCCTGTTGTTATCTCGGGACGCTAGTCCCGAGGTAAATACAGATCGTCAGCTCCAGTTTGTATCCAGCCTCCCATGGAAACTACAGATGCCCCAACACCCGTGCAGAGACGGCTCGAAGCCTGTGAAGAGACGACTCGACGCCTGTGAAGAGACGACTCGACGCTGGCGATATGTTTATGCCCTAAATTAATACATGATTAACTAACTGTATTTTTCTATGTACATTTCTGAAATGCACTTTCTGTAAAGCTGCTTTGAAACAATATGTATTGTGAAAAGCGCTATACAAATAAATTTGAATTGAATTGAATTGAATATATATATAATTTATATATATATATATATATATATATATATATATATATATTTTTTTTTTTACGGAATTCATTAACCTGTTTGTTATATATTGTTATATTTTATCAAAATATTTATATTCCTGCTGCAGAAACCAATGTTAATAGATACAACTTTTGATCTTAAAAATGTATTAATAAATTCTGAGATGTTATTTTAGTTTTTATTTTAGTTTTATTATAATTTTGTTATGTGCTTTTGTCATTTATTTTTATTATTCTTTTTTTTAAATGTTGCCATTTAGGTTTAATTTATTTTAATTTTAGTTTTTATTTATTTCCAGTTAATAAATTTAGTCCTTCAACTTTAACTTATTTCTTGCCAAGGTAACATTTCTAATCTTCATTTAGTTCAAGTTTTTCAAATCATATTTTTATTTTATTTCAGCTTTCTTTCAGTTGACAGAAATTTTGTGAAATTTTTTATTTTAGTTAACGATAATAACCCTGATTAACATTAGCTACGATTAATAAATGCTGTAGAAGTATTGCGGATTGTGATTGCGGACAAATGAAACCTTAATGTAAAGTGTTACCAGTTATTCATATAAAAAAATGGTGCTGATTCATAAATTATATACAGTAGTGGCCAAATGTGACTTCCGGAGGGGATATTTGTTTTTAATAGTCATATAATACTATTTTATAATAATTAAAAGTTAAGATGTGAATGTCCCGTTTTGAGTTTGTTTTTGCTCTGTCTGTGCTTATAGTTTAATCGTTCAGTTTTCTGATTGACTTGAGTAGTTCAGGAGTGTCTCGTTAATGATCTCATCAATTCCTTTGTATCTAAGCCTTCCGCTTCTGTCTGTTCCTGGACTTGCTTGGTTGCTGTTGTTTGTTGTGAGTGTTTAAGTTGGTTGTGTTTCTTTCTCCTGTGAGTTTCATATTAAAGACTGTTTCAAGGATTCCTTGTCTTTGTGGGTTATTGACTTCAGCCAACCGTGACAGTGTCATAAATAATAAGAGCATATGCATTTTTACTGTAGTGCTACACTGAGAAAAAAAAAATATATATAATTATTTAATATAATACAGAATAACCTAAATACATTCATTTATACCAATAAAACTGTATTCTCCCCTTACATTACACAGACCCCTAAACCTACCCATCACACACACACACACACACACACACACACACACTAACCCGACCCCTAAACCTACCCATCACACACACACACACACACACACACACACACACACACACACACACACACACCCGACCCCTAAACCTACCCATCTCACACACACACACACACACACACACACACACACACACACACACACACACACACTCACACACACACTCACCCGACCCCTAAACCTACCCATCTCTCACACACACACACACACACACACACACACACACACACACACACACACACACACACTCACCCGACCCCTAAACCTACCCATCTCACACACACACACACACACACACACACACACACACACACACACACACACTCACCCGACCCCTAAACCTACCCATCTCACACACACACACACGCACACACACACACACACACTCACCCGACCCCTAAACCTACCCATCTCACACACACACACACACACACACACACACACACACACACACACACACACACACATACTCACCCGACCCCTAAACCTAACCATCTCACACACACACACACACTCACCCGACCCCTAAACCTACCCATCTCACACACACACACACACACACACACACACATACTCACCCGACCCCTAAACCTACCCATCTCACACACACACACACACACACACACACACACACACACACACACACACACACACACACTCACCCGACCCCTAAACCTACCCATCACACACACACACACACACACTCACCCGACCCCTAAACCTACCCATCTCACACACTCACACACACACACACACACACACTCACCTGACCCCTAAACCTACCCATCTCACACACACACACACACACACACATACACACACACACTCACTCACCCGACCCCTAAACCTACCCATCTCACACACACACACACACACACACACACACACACACTCACCCGACCCCTAAACCTACCCATCTCACACACACACACACACACACACACACACACACCCGACCCCTAAACCTACCCATCACACACAACTTTCTGCATTTTTACATAATCATAAAACATCATTCTATATGATTTCTAAGTTGGTTTCCTCATGAGAACCAAAAAAATTAAAAAATAAATCCACACAAGGTAAAAAAGTTCTGATATTATACCTTTGCCCCTTCCTGTCAACCTTCCCATTTTTCCCGGGATTCTCCCGTATTTTACCTTGCTATCCCGGTATCATCCCGTTTAAATATTTGCCGTATTTTTAATCTTTCTATAAAAAAATAAAAAAATAAAAACAAATTCCACTGGGCGCAAACCAGTTGAGCGGAAATCCCGCCTCAGCTAACTTCGTTGGTTAAGGTTACAATGACGGGTAGGTTTAGGGATCGGTGTTTGGTGTAGGCAGTCAGTACTGGGATTCACATGACCAATCAAATCTTTACAATCGGCTGCAGGGCGGGATTTCCGCTGAAGTAGTTTGGGGGGAAAAAACGCTAATGCATACTAATTCTGTGTGTGTGTGTGTGTGAGTGTGTGTGTGTGTGTGTGTGTGAAAGAAAGAAAGCTACTCCATCAGGCCAATATTGATTCCTCAGTAGAAATCTATTTACATGTAATGAACAGCGAGACACATTCACCCAGGGAAATGAAGAAATGGATCTGAGACGATATGAATGTGAAAAATCAACTGGAAAGTACACCTTGCCAGAAACCCTTTCTTCGCCTCTGATGAAAACAGCCCTGACAATCTATATTTGTTGGCAGGGTGAGAAAATGTATTCCCAAAGTCATTCAGACACACGAGAAAATTAGTTTTGAAAAATTAATAGTCAATCCCCTGCAGAACGTGTGATTGGTTTCCCTCCACTGTGATTGTATTCTGTCAGAGTCAAAGCAGAAAACCGACACACTCATATTTGACTATTATTGACCTTTAAAAGATTACATTTAATGTATAAGCCGAGAGTGAAATCAGATTTAATTGTGAATTTGCTGTTCCTCTCCGTATAAATCAATGTTCAAAGCTTTAGCAAGGAACGTAGAGGGTTGAACACCATTACTTGACCTCCATCTTCAGCGTATAGAGGTGTTCTCAGAGGGTTTTGGGCCGGTCTCAAGCACATTATTAGGTGGTTGCTATGTTTTCTGGGTGGTTTCGTTTTACTGGTTCCACCTGGTGACAAAAACATTGTGAAAATGGTGCATCTGATTCCTTCGCATTCTGGGACTGAACACGGCATCGATCCTGGCATCAATCCCGGGTCGTGTTTGCGTTCACACAGAAGGCATTCTGGCAATTTCCCGGCAATTTGCCGGCATCACTAGCCCTGTTTGTTTCAATTCAATTCAATTCAAATGAGCTTTATTGGCATGACTTGTACAGTATTGCCAAAGCATTGGCCATTACATAGGCAATGAACAAATAATCAATAAAATTAATCAGTAAACAAATGCATGAATACATTTATAAAAATAATAATAATAAATAAAAAAAAGAAGAAGAAAAGAAATCAGTATCAAATGTAAAAAAAAAAAAACAATTACTAAAATATCAAACAATCAAAATAATAATTATTTGGAAATTTGTACAATTATTTATCCATCTGAGGTTCCACTGGTTGTCCTCATTTCATGGCATGAGGAGACATATTTTGCAGCAATTATTTCACATTTGGGCATTTCTCCCAGTACATATGGGAGTTTCTGTGTGTCTGATATGGATTCGAATTCAGGGTATATTTGGGAAATGTTTGCAAAGTGTTTTTGTCTTAGTGTATTATATTTGGGGCATGAGGTTAGAAAGTGCAGCTCTGTCTCTACCTGTCCCCTGTCACACTGGGAGCAGAGTCTCTCTCTCTCTCTCACACACACACACACACACACACGCACACACACACACACACACACACACACACACACACACACACACACACACACACACACACACACACACACACACACACACACACAGCTCTGTCTCTACCTGTCCCCTGTCACACTGGGAGCAGAGTCTCTCTCTCTCTCTCTCTCTCTCTCACACACACACACACACACACACACACACACACACACACACACACACACACACACACACACACACAGCTCTGTCTCTAGCTGTCCCCTGTCACACTGGGAGCAGAGTCTCTCTCACTCACACACACACACACACACACACACACACACACACACACACACACACACACACACACACACACACACACACACAGCTCTGTCTCTACCTGTCCCCTGTCACACTGGGAGCAGAGTCTCTCTCTCTCTCTCTCTCTCTCATACACACACACACACACACACAGCTCTGTCTCTACCTGACCCCTGTCACACTGGGAGCAGAGTCTCTCTCTCTCTCACACACACACACACACACACACACACACACACACACACACAGTTCTGTCTCGACCTGTCCCCTGTCACACTGGGAGCAGAGTCTCTCTCACACACACACACACACACACACACACACACACACACACACACACACACACACACACACACACACACACACACACACACACACACACACACACACACACACACAGCTCTGTCTCTAGCTGTCCCCTGTCACACTGGGAGCAGAGTCTCTCTCACTCACACACACACACACACACACACAGACACACACACACACAGCTCTGTCTGTGGCGACCCTTCTCTATGGCCAGGCTGTGTTCACTCAGTCTGTATGTTGTCAACATTTTTCTTAGTTTAGGACATTTTATTGTACTCAGGTAATTTGCCAGTGTGAATTCTCTTTTTAGGGTCAGATAACATTGTAATTTACTTTGTGTTTTGGTCGTTTCTTTCCAGTATTCAGTATATTTTTCTTTCTGCTTGTTGATAATTTGGTTTGGTCTGCTTGAGTTGGCGTTGCTGTCCTGAGGCTGTTGGGCACTGGTTACTGCAGAGAGCCTCAGGACCAGCTGGCTGAGGGGACTCTTTTCGGGCTTCAGCTCCTGGGATGTTAGGGCTTTGTGATGATATGTCTGGGGGTTAACTGATTTTAAATGATTGTAAAAGTTAATTGATCTTTTTTGTATTTTTAGTAAGAGGGGGTATTGGCCGAGCTCTGCTCTGCACAGGTTATTTGGTGTTTTTCTCTGCACCTGTAGGATGCTCTTACAGAACTCGGTATGGAAAGATTCTATGATTGTTTTGTCCCATTTGTCAAATTCATTATTAAGTTTTGGCCCCCAAATTTCACTACTATATAGAATTATTGGTTCTAGTACAAATTGGAAAATGTTTAGCCAGATTTCAATTGGAATATAGATTTTAATGTTTATTTTTATTGCATAGAAAGCTCTCCTTGCTTTGTCCCTCAGATCTTTCACAGCCATGTTGAGGTTCCCTGTGTATGTAATGTTGAGGCCGAGGTAAGTGTAGTTTTTTGTGTGTTGTAATTTAGTGGTGTCTAAATAGAAATTGTGTGTAACCTGATTTCTGTGTTGTTTCTGAAAGATCATTATCTTAGTCTTTACTGTGTTTACTGTCAGGGCCCAGGTCTGGCAGAATCTCTGCAGGAGGTTAAGGTGCTGCTGCAAGCCTTCTTCAGTAGGTGAGAGCAACACTAAGTCATCTGCATACAGCAGACCTCTGATCTCTGTGTTGTTCAGGGTGAGGCCAGGTGCCGTGGAACTCTCTAACTGGTTTGCTAATTCATTGATATATAGATTGAAGAGAATTGGACTGAGATTGCACCCCTGCCTCACTCCCCGGCCCTGGGAGAAGAACGCTGTTTGTTTGTTTCCAATCTTTATGGCACATTCACTTTTTGTATACATGTTCTTAATCAAATCATATGTTTTTCCTCCAATGCCACTTTCAAGTAGTCTATAGAAGAGGCCCTCGTGCCAGATGGAATCAAAGGCTTTTTGGAAGTCAACAAAACAGGCATATACCTTTCTTTTCTTAATGTTTAATTCTTGATCAATTAGAGTCTGGAGTGTAAATATATGGTCCGTTGTGCGGCAATTTGGCAAAAAACCAATTTGGCATTTATGCAGAATATTGTGGTCATCAAGAAAGTTGACAAGTCGTTTATTAATGATGTTGCAGAATATTTTTCCCAGGTTACTGGATACACATATTCCTCTGTAGTTATTTGGGTCATATTTATCTCCGGATTTATGAATTGGGGTTATTAAACCTTTGTTCCAGATGTCTGGAAAAGTTCCAGTTGATAGAATAGTACTGAATAGTTTTAGTATAGCCAATCTGATTTTATGATCTGAGTATTTGATCATTTCGTTGAGGATTCCATCTACACCACAAGCCTTTTTTCCTTTCAGGGACTGGATGACTTCTGTTAATTCTTGTTCTGTTACAGGGTAATCTAGAGGGTTTTTGTTGTTTTTTATCACCGCTTCCAGAGTTTTCCATTTTGTGAGTATCTTGTACTGATCATAATTTTTTGTAATATTACTGTATAATTCACTAAAGTGATTAATCCAAGTATTTCCATCTTGAATCACCAATTCATCCTGCTGGGTTTTGTTTAGGTTGTTCCATTTCTCCCAGAACTGGTTGGACTCTAAAGATTCCTCAGTTTCACAGAGTTGCTCTTTGTTGTGTTGTTCTTTTTCAGTTTTTAGGGTGAACTTGTATTGTTTCAGAGTGGCCTCATATTTACAGCGTATATTGTGTCACATTCACCATCTGTCTTCATCTGTGTCTGCACTACACTTCCCAGAATCCTCCATCATCATCATCTTCACCTGCACATTGTCATCATCCTCAGCACCTGTGTTCACTCATCATCATCTCCTTCACCTGTTGTTTTGTCATTATCTCTGTGTATTTAAGCTCCCCTTGTTTCTCTGTTCACAGCTGGTTATTGTTTGTGCTTGTGCACTAGCACACTGTTTCGAGTTTGTTTGGATTTTGCCTATGGAAATAAATATTGAGTATTTTGTATCTTCGCTTGACCTTCGTCTTCTTCTTCAACCTGCTGACGTTACAGAATAACTGGCCCAAAAACAAGTAAATGATGCAGACCTTCTGGGATTCCATCTTCAACCAGAACGGTAGTACTCTGGAGGAGTTTGTTGAAGTTTACCTTGCCCTTTACCAGGATGTGAGCTGGGGTGAGGACTTCCTTAAACAGCGGTTCTGGGGCGGGTTAGACGATCCACTCACCCAGATACTGCTGCTAGACAATCTTAACCTACCTTTCGTCAAATTCACGTGGCGCTCCCATTGAAAACAATTGGGAAAAATATGCCAGCCGTGTGAAAAAATGCTTTGGTGGACACAGGGCCTTACTCCATTTAGTTTTGTACGCTGGCTGCTGAGTGTAACTGGAACGGGGAGACTCAGTGGGACATGTTCCTGCATGGGTTGGCTGACCATTACTATCTGCCTTGGAAGATCTGATAATCTGGCTGACTACATCATGTGTTGTGGTCGTGTCTAGGCGCAGGTCCTCCATCTGATCTGGATATGGCCCGGATCCGGCTGACTACATCACGCGTTGTGGTCGGGTCTAAGCGCAGGTCCTCCATCTGATCTGGATCCGGCCCGGATCCGGCTGACTACATCATGCGTTGTGGTCGTGTCTAGGCGCAGGTCCTCCATCTGATCTGGATACGGCCTGATCCTGCTGACTACATCACGCGTTGTGGTCGGGTCTAAGCGCAGGTCCTCCATCTGATCTGGATCCGGCCCGGATCCGGCTGACTACATCATGCGTTGTGGTCGTGTCTAGGCGCAGGTCCTCCATCTGATCTGGATACGGCCCGGATCCGGCTGACTACATCATGCGTTGTGGTCGTGTCTAGGCGCAGGTCCTCCATCTGATCTGGATACGGCCCGGATCCGGCTGACTACATCACGCGTTGTGGTCGGGTCTAAGCGCAGGTCCTCCATCTGATCTTGATACGGCCTGATCCTGCTGACTACATCATGCGTTGTGGTCGGGTCTAAGCGCAGGTCCTCCATCTGATCTGGATACGGCCCGGATCCGGCTGACTACATCATGCGTTGTGGTCGTGTCTAGGCGCAGGTCCTCCATCTGATCTGGATACGGCCCGGATCCGGCTGACTACATCACGCGTTGTGGTCGGGTCTAAGCGCAGATCCTCCATCTGATCTGGATACGGCCCGGATCCGGCTGACTACATCACGCGTTGTGGTCGTGTCTAGGCGCAGGTCCTCCATCTGATCTGGATACGGCCCAGATCCGGCTGACTACATCACGCGTTGTGGTCGTGTCTAGGCACAGGTCCTCCATCTGATCTGGATACGGCCCTGATCCGGCTGACTACATCACGCGTTGTGGTCGTGTCTAGGCACAGGTCCTCCATCTGATCTGGATACGGCCCGGATCCGGCTGACTACATCACGCGTTGTGGTCGTGTCTAGGCGCAGGTCCTCCATCTGATCTGGATACGGCCCAGATCCGGCTGACTACATCACGCGTTGTGGTCGTGTCTAGGCGCAGGTCCTCCATCTGATCTGGATACGGCCCGGATCCGGCTGACTACATCACGCGTTGTGGTCGTGTCTAGGCACAGGTCCTCCATCTGATCTGGATACGGCCCAGATCCGGCTGACTACATCACGCGTTGTGGTCGTGTCTAGGCGCAGGTCCTCCATCTGATCTGGATACGGCCCGGATCCGGCTGACTACATCACGCGTTGTGGTCGTGTCTAGGCGCAGGTCCTCCATCTGATCTGGATACGGCCCAGATCCGGCTGACTACATCACGCGTTGTGGTCGTGTCTAGGCGCAGGTCCTCCATCTGATCTGGATACGGCCCGGATCCGGCTGACTACATCACGCGTTGTGGTCGTGTCTAGGCGCAGGTCCTCCATCTGATCTGGATACGGCCCAGATCCGGCTGACTACATCACGCGTTGTGGTCGTGTCTAGGCGCAGGTCCTCCATCTGATCTGGATACGGCCCGGATCCGGCTGACTACATCACGCGTTGTGGTCGTGTCTAGGCACAGGTCCTCCATCTGATCTGGATACGGCCCTGATCCGGCTGACTACATCACGCGTTGTGGTCGTGTCTAGGCACAGGTCCTCCATCTGATCTGGATACGGCCCGGATCCGGCTGACTACATCACGCGTTGTGGTCGTGTCTAGGCGCAGGTCCTCCATCTGATCTGGATACGGCCCAGATCCGGCTGACTACATCACGCGTTGTGGTCGTGTCTAGGCACAGGTCCTCCATCTGATCTGGATACGGCCCGGATCCAGCTGACTACATCACGCGTTGTGGTCGTGTCTAGGCACAGGTCCTCCATCTGATCTGGATACGGCCCGGATCCGGCTGACTACATCACGCGTTGTGGTCGGGTCTAAGCGCAGGTCCTCCATCTGATCTGGATACGGCCCGGATCCGGCTGACTACATCATGCGTTGTGGTCGTGTCTAGGCACAGGTCCTCCATCTGATCTGGATATGGCCCGGATCCGGCTGACTACATCACGCGTTGTGGTCGTGTCTAGGCGCAGGTCCTCCATCTGATCTGGATACGGCCCGGATCCGGCTGACTACATCATGCGTTGTTGTCGTGTCTAGGCACAGGTCCTCCATCTGATCTGGATATGGCCCGGATCCGGCTGACTACATCACGCGTTGTGGTTGTGTCTAGGCGCAGGTCCACTATCTGATCTGGATACGGCCCGGATCCGGCTGACTACATCACGCGTTGTAGTTGTGTCTAGGCACAGGTCCTCCATCTGATCTGGATACGGCCCGGATCCGGCTGACTACATCATGTGTTGTGGTTGTGTCTTGGCGCAGGTCCACCATCTGATCTGGATCCGGCTGACTACAGTAAACCTCAGAATAAACAGAAAGACTAACATTAGCGTAGATGCCATTCTTCTTATGTTGTAACGAGTACATCAGGTGTTATAGGAAGTGTTCCTGGGAATAAAGGACTAGAGGAATAAACTCTATTGCAGGGGTGTACAGCTCTGCAGAGCTCTGCTTGAACCCTAATTAAACACACCTGATCCAGCTAATAAAGAACTTCAGGCTTATTTGAAAACTAAAGGTGTGTGTGTGTTGGAGCTGGGTAGGGCTGAGTAACTCTGGGTAACTCTGTAGGGCTGTGGACTCCCAGGAACTGAGTTTGACACATATGCTCTATTGATTGCATTCACTTCTGGATCCTGTTGTTATTTCACTGACAACATTGTACAAATCATATGAAATCACCACCTCTGAACACAAGGGGCTTTCGCACCGGGTAGTTCTAGGGGTGGTTCCCTGAGAACTAATGGTTCGCACTGCCAGTAGGATCTCTGAAGTGACGTAAGCTGCCCTTGTTGTTGTGACTTTTATTTTGACGGCGCTGAGAATGCCAGAGCCTGAGCTCACAGCGTTCACATTCTCTGTGCTCATTAGTTTACGATCTGTCTAACAGTCCTGTCTAATACGTTATTAGATAGAACTGCTATACATAGAAAGTAGACAGTAATGAAAAGGCATTGGCGTATGTCGTGTGGTTGATGTCCAGTATCACTAGCTGAGCAGAAATACATAATCATGTTTCTCTTGGTCTGATCAAAGTTACGTTGTTTTTCCTCCTCAGCGTAAAGGTTTAGAGCTTCATCTATCATTGTTTTACATATTCGTAGAGGTAGTTTGTGGAGTAAATATATAGGCTATAATCTGTGTGTTTACAGTGTTAATAATGGTGGGTGCTGGGGTTTCACGTGCGTTCTGCCAATCAGCAAACACTAACGTCACGGATAATTCCTATAGTGCTGGTTTAGACTCGACTCTGAAGTAGGAGCTAAGTTAGTCCCTCCAAAAGGAGTTCCTAGAACTAAAATCGTTCCTTGCGGTGCAAAAATCCGGGAACTTCCACCAATAGTTAACCACTAGGAACCATGAAAAGGATTCTCCAGTCATTTATGTTACGCATTATGTTACGTTTTCCCATTAGATCAGGATAGCTTCCCTTTCTTTTCTGCCACTAATATATTAATATTGTTTTTTAATGCATTATTGTAGCTATGTAGAAATTTTATATAGCATTATGGACATAATATAAAATTGTCACGCACATCTTTTTCAATTAGATTCTCCATGCCACATGCCATTTCACTAAATTACGTTTAGGAACTTCACTTCAAATGATCTGACAGTCCCACTCTTTGTCAAGAGCAGAAATGAGTCCGGGCAGCTGATATGAAACAGACGCCTATATTGTAATGTACATCGCATGTCACAACTCAAGATGTACTTGATGTAAATGAGAGTCATTTGCGATGTCTGTGCAATGTGCAGAAATTTTAATTCAGCTATTACTGCAAGGCAAGTTTAACAGCAATATGGAGCTGTCATTTTGAATTTTAATAAGCAAAGCTTTTTCTACATAAATTTCAACCGACTGACCTCACAGCACACAATTAACAAATTAGACTGTGACACTAAAGTGACCGTAATAATAGTAAAAATGACTGAAATACATGATTCTTTACTCAAACTAAGCCAGTTTTAATGATGCAGTGCGGCTCAAATGGCTCTATTTTTATTTGGCAGAGATTGTGTTTCCGGTTCTTGAGATGTTAGTTGACCTTATGCGTGATAAACAGGGCTAATTATGTTTGGAGCGGTCTTTACCGTTCGTGGCCATGCAGCATTATAATAATGAGACGGCAGCGTGACTCAATCCCCTTTAGTGAATCAGACTCTACAGCACGCTTGATGCTCGGGGCGAAAACATGCATGACTGTTTCTTTGTCTGCTGAAGGGAGTACGTGAGCCTTTGCACTGCAAGAATGATGGCTTGCTGTATTTTATGTTGTGTTTTGGTTTGTGAAAAGCACATGTGGGGAGATTTGACTGTCTGTGTGGTCAAGATCAAGAGACATGAGGTCATTAGCTTTAGCGTAGAGAAACGACACTGTTCCTCTTCCATTCATGCCTGTCTGGTTGACTCTGTCTCCACTCAGAGATTTTCGGAGAAATCTAAAATTATCAACGGCATCCCAAATCTTCTCCGCTGGCCTGTCACAATGGATATGAGTGATCACTAAAACATACTCGTAATGATGACACTTGTACTGAACATACATGTTGGGTTTTCATGTTTTATGGAGAATTTCCATAGACGTAATTGTTTTTATACTGTACAAACTGTATATTCTCTCCCCTTACTCCGACCCCTAAACCTACGCAACACACACACACACACACACACACACACACAAACCCTAAACCTACCCATCACACAAAACTTTCTGCATTTTTACATTTTCAAAAAACATTACTTAGTATTATTTATAAGCTGTTTTCCTCATGGGGACAAAAAAAAAAAAAGTCTTTTTTGTGCCAGTTTTGTGCCCATAATGTAGGGTTTACCAGGTCTCTCTCACACACACACGTCACACACTCTCTCACAAACACACACACATGCACACACAAGTCACAGACTCAGATAGTGGACCTGTGCCTAGATTTTTTAATAGAAACTTTAAAGCACATTTTAGAAAAATACAGATTTTTGCATTTAGGCTTTTTCATGACAATTAAGCGATATCTCCAAATATGTGCAAATAACTTACAATGCATTATTATTACTATACTTCAGTGATGACAACTTCTGTTGCTATTGAGGTGAATAAGGATAAGGTTAGGACAGGTTTGGTGGTATGGGTAGGTTTGGTTATATTTCCTCTGGTGTGAGCTGAATACAGGGCTGTCGCCTTCAATTTTTAGCCACAGTGTTTTATTTGTTTTGTTTTTTTATGACCGATGCGTGTAAACCGTGGCATTCACACATTCACAAACATGTGCGCAGTCTGAAATACACACACAACTCTCGCGCACACAACACGCGCTACATCACAACATCATCATTTCTCACAGTCAAACACAAACACACGTGTTCAAACACAAACACTCACACAGTGTGATCTGCAATAGCGCGTGGTGTCCATCACGTGGCAGTGTTCAGCCGCGCGCCTCAAACACTGAAACACTGAAACACACACACATGCGCTTTATCGCACTCGGCACCTTGGAGAGGGGAGAGAGCGCGCTCCCGCTGAAAGAATGGACTAAATCCCTCCTTTGATTTCGCTTTTTTTTTTAAAAAGGAAGAAAAAAAAAAAGCCCTGCAACCAGACAAGCAAGGACGAGGAGGAAAGTAATAGAGCCTGAAAACCTTGTGAGCAGAAATGAGGCTGATTTGAAAAAAAAAAAAAAAATATATATATATATAGGCCTATATATTTTGCAAAAACGTCATATTTTATTGCATTCGATTACAAACAAACCAAGGGATCATTCAACCAAAAATCAGCAGTTTCTTTTTCTAACAATCTTTTTTTGTCAATGTCATCTTTACAGCGGCTGGAAAGCTTTAAAAAAGCACAACCCTGCTACCAAAAACCCACACTGTAAAAAAAATCTGTAGAAATTACAGTATTACTGGCAGCTGCTTGCCAGTAACTTACTGTAGATTTAAATTGATGTTATTTACGGGCAACAGTTTGTTCAAAGTTAAATGAACATTAAACATTAACATTAAACATTAAACATTAAAATAACAGCCTCATGCAAAGCATTCTGGGAACCAAAATCTGAAGGAAAAAAAAACAAAAAAAAGGTTGATGAAGATTTCTGGTTCCCAGAATGCTTTGCATGAGGTTGCTATTTTATAGTTTTATTCTGTACAGACAAAGACTTGTTAATGTTTAATGTTCATTTAACTTTGAACAAACTGTTGCTAGTAAATAACATCAATTTAAATCTACAGTAAGTTACTGGCAATCAGCTGCATAACTACAGCAATTTTTTTACAGTGATCCTGAGATGGGTTGCTGGTCTTGGCTGGTTTAAACTGGTCTGGTCTCGCTGGTGTTTAACTGGTTTAGCTGTGAGACCAGATGGACTAGCAGAAAAGACATTTTTAAAACCAGGCCAGCCTTGGAGAAAAGCAAACTAATGCAGATTTGAGATGTTTTTAATAGTTTTGTTCAGCGGGGAAATAACCATAAAATCTGTGCATTAATTTTGCTTTTACATTCCAAGACTTCCAACAGACTCAAACTCAAAGTCCCATTAGTTGTCAATGTCACTTTTATTTATATAGCTCTATTAAAACAACACATGTTGACCAATGTGCTTTACATCATCTCAGTAAAAAGACAGAATAATACAATACAATAATAATAATTAGTTAATGTATTAACTTACATTAACATTAATGTAACTAAACAGAATGGCTATTAATAAAAATGAAACTGTTAATTGTTAGTTCAGTAAGAACCAATAACATTTGGCGGCTGTGATGACGGATCTGGTGAAATTAAATATGAGATTTAAACATTCGATCTGTTCCTCACACAAATCATCATAAGACTTCAAAAGACACACAGTCATGTTTGGTATTTAAAAGAGCAGCATTTCTCCTGATGTGCCATACGTGTGCTCACTCATTTCTGCAAGTTATTTTGAATGACTCCTGCTATGAAATTTCAAAGGCAATAATTACAAGGCACTTGCTTTGGATCCGTTTTAATATGTCACACGTGACATCACGCATACGTCTCAATCTTCCAGCTTATCATCAGGAGTTAAACGTGTCCTAATGAGTCCATTTCACAGTCCAGCCGTGAGTAAATTTTTTCCCATCAGTTTGATGCCAATGGCCCCTGTTTGGCCCAGTTCTCCATGATTTATGTTGACAAGTCAGATGTAAGGGTTGAAAAGACATCCATCTTCCCTGGAGAGTCCAGGAACAGCGGCACAAAGAGAGAGGTATGGCTCCACAGCCGAAGAAAACACACTCTCATTTCCATCCCAGCCTCAAAGAGTCAAAGATCTCATTCACTGCGACAAGATTCATCTTTGTTCCAGAGATTAAACTCTATTTGATGGATGCACTTTCTTTACCCATGTGAACGTGGAATGAGTCTCAAAACAAGCCCTGGCAGATTTGATCATGGATTCTAGTCTGGCACTAAATTAACATGTGTAACACTTATTTTAATGTGCTGTAGTAACTTGTAAATACAAGTTACAAGTAATACTTGTAAATAACTTGTTAATACAAGTAAAGTATATGCATAATTATAATACAAGTTAATACAAGTAAAGTATATGCATAATTACATGGGCTATAAATTAACTCTAAAACAAACCCTAATTGTCACAGGGCTGGTTGTATAAACACACAAAGAAGAATATGATGAATGCATTAAGGTAATATTTAATAAATCCAGCGGGTAATTCGAACTGGAACGGAGTGAAATGCAACACTTCCACAATTGACTGAAACAGAAGTGAACATATCCAGCTGATGATGATGGTGATGATGAAGATGGTGACTGATGAGTGCACTGCTGAACATAATTAGTGTCCGTGACAACAGATGAGTGACGAAGCAGACGATGACATACATAACGAGTCCAAACTACTAATCCAGTCCACCTTATTTTTGACGTCAGAACAGCGCGGCCATTTATACATTAATGCGTCTGACTTCCACCCGATCTCATGAAATGCGTCATATCGCGCATTGTAATTTATCGTGCACTTTATACGCGAAAATAAAACATTTTAAAAGATTAATTGTGACTTTATCTCACAATTGCGTTGCCAGTTCATATCTCGCAATTCTGACTTTGTAACACGTAATTGCGATTTTATATCTCGCATTTCTGATATCTTTTCTTAGAATTGTGAGATATAAACTCACAATTGCGAGAACAAAGTCCAATTGTAAGGAAAAAAGACAGACTTTTTCCCTAAGAATTGCGAGTTTATATCTCACATTTCTGACTTTATAACACGCAATTCTGAGATAAAGTCAGAATTACAAGATGTAAACTTGCAATTGTGAGAAAAACAGTCAGAAATGTGAGATAAAGTCACAATTACGTTTTTTATATTTTATTCCGTGGTGAAAACAAGCTTCCATAGTAAACCGCTTGGGTAGGATTAGTAATGTGGGGTACGTATTACACACCATAAAGTGCGTAGACTATCATACGCACAGGAAAACTGCTATCATGTGCAAGTAAAACTAGCCTGTAAATCCAGACCTAAATCTGAAAGATTAATGGTCTGGCATCGACTAATGAAACTCGGCCAGCTCGAGGGGCGGCACCAAGCATGCATTTGAAAATCTCACTGCACGCAATTGGATAACACTACGACCAATCACAACAAGTTATCGCTTAGCTACCAGCGGAGCTAACTGGTAGATTAGACTCTTGCCGTATCCGGTCGGCAAAACAGCAAAAACACCCTTCTTGCAAAGAAATGATTCGAGCGGCGTCTTCTGTTCCTCTTTTAGATAAAAAGCCAAGTCTAACTCGTTCATTGTAGCGGCCAAAGACGTTTCAAACAACTGGTGTTCATCCATAGCCATCTTGCAATGTTTACTAATGACTTCGACGTCACAGCGCTGTCGTCATCTTTAGCTCGCCTCTGGCCCGCCTATAGCAGATAACCCGATGTGATTGGTGCAGCTCAGATACAAGGGCATATTTAATGAGCATCATTACTGGACGCCAGAGTAAACTCGCTGAGCAAATTCAACTTGTGCTCTCGCAAGAACTGGATTACCAGGGTAAATAAAAACATCCACGGCCAGTTATTTTTAGCTGTACAAAAACATTATGCGTTATTGTTATTATACGTTATTATTAACAGCCCGTTATGCTGCTTTTATATTGTTTATTCGTACAATATATTCATACATTAAAACAGTTTAATGCACACGTAGTTCCAGTCAGTTTAATCACGGTTCTATATTAACACGCTTCATCATTGAAGTGCACACACACACACACACACACACACATACGTCACTCGCAGATCGGAGATTGCGCTGAACACACACATCGAGGAGCACACAAACTTGTTATCAGCGCTACCCTGTGACTTTTATTAATTAAATAGCTTCACTACTGAATCTCTACATTCAACTTCACATCGTGCATTAAAAACGCTAAATGCACAGCACTGGATTAGCCCTTATTTAATATCAGTTTTCCCCTATAGTGGCTCTAGTAAAGGTTCTCCCACATTCACAGAAAATAGCTTACTTCTGTGTTGCGAAATAATTGTTGTTAATTAATACTTATTTGTGTAATTACACTGTAACAAGGACACCTTGAAATAAAGTGTAACCAAAAAATTAAACAACTTTTAGGCAGTTCACAATAATATAATTGCTTTATATTAGTTTGTTTCATGCATAATAATTTTTTTCTTTTTTTTCCGACAAATATCTTTTCAGCGTTTGGCATATCACTTCTCAGGCCTCAGATATTTCTGTACTCATGTTTCCTGTAAGGTTTTTCTGAAGCTCATATCCCATCAGTCATCAGTCTCAGAGCCAGTCTGCTAACAGCCGTCTGTAACACGACACTCGATGCCCTGGATGGACAGCGGCTCTGTGAGGAACGTGTGGAAATGCTGCTCACGTCATGATATCATCTTTCTGTCATGTCACGCCAGAGGATTCTGTCTTACCAATGCATTTCCTAAAAGGCTGAGGGGAGAGAGATAACGCTTTAAGGTTGAATAATCACAGCCATATTTTCATAAATCTTTCTCAGAAATCTCTATATCAGAGGTGCTCCTGGAGACCCATGCCCTGCAAAGTCAGCTTGTGATTTTCAAGTGATCCTGAAGAGCTTGATTAGCTGGTTCAGGTGTGTTGAAGCGGAGTTGAAGACCTCTGCTTAAAAGATCTGCAAGGTTCAAAGATCAAAATGCAGATAAATGTAGCTTTTGTTTCTCAAAATTAAGATGATTCTGAACTGAAACGAGTCGTCAATAATTTTAGTCTCACTTCCTGCTGAATATGCATAGGTTTGTAACTAATTTGCATAATGCCAGCCTGTGGTGTTGATTGGCTGAGCAGCGTCTCTTAGCCCCGCCCTCAAACACTGTAGTGTATCTGAGACTGGAAGAGTTTGGTTTGTGTTGTTCGTGTCGAGAAGACGCTGTTTTCTGCTAACAAAGCAAATCCACTTTGATGAGATTGATACGGTAAAACTCACGCCATCGTTACTGTTCGTATCACTGTGATCAAGAGCTGAGACTCAGATATGATAATGAGCGTTTGCTTTCTGACCAATCAGAGCAGAGCAGCTCTCAGAGAGGCGGAGTTTAGAGAGACTGAATCTCCGATGGAAGCGTTTCAGACACTGAGAGAAAAGAGCTGATGCTGCCGTGCAGATTATGAGAGAATTACAGTGTTTTTGACCTTGGATGAATGTGAACATGTTGAGATTTCAAAACAAAATTAGAAACCTTAAAAATAGCATAATGGGGCACTTTTAAGGAGTCAAGTTTAACCTAAAAGCTTTCAAATATGTAGATAATTCACAATATTTAAGGGATAGTTCACACACACACACACAAATAAAAATATTAGCTGAAAAATATTATAGCTCTCAAATCTCATTTGCATTCATGCATATCAAGGATTCACAGAATTGGTTAAATTTGATAGCTCTATAGCAGAGAGGAAGCTTTCCAGTAAATGATGTTGAATATAGCACACATTAACCAGTTTTATTATTTCATTGCTCTTTGTGATTTTTGGAGCTCAGCAGCATCGGTCCCCAACTTTCTTATATGAAAAAGAACAACAATATTATACAGCACTCAATTAAAAGATGACAGAATTCAGTGATTAGGTCGTATGGTTGCTGTGAATCTGTGTTGCATTGTAGACGTTACTCGTGTTTTTAGCTTTTATGTCCATGATGTGTCACATCAGAAAGAGCCACCCCAAAAAACAAGATCTTCCTTCAAGACGCCCCTTGAAAACACACACATAACAGAAAATGGCCAAAACAGTGTGATTTTTAAAAACCTAAAAAACCCTGACTCCCTCATCTTGACATTTATGTCTCTATGGCCCTGTAGAAATGAAAGAGCTTCATTGTAAAGTAAATGTGCAGTAATGTGTTCTATCCATCTTGCTGACAGCTGGAGCCCACAAAGATTTCCTTCTGTGAAATGAGAATGTACTGTATCCTTCCCAACCGAACACAAGAATCCATGCAGCAGTTTTAGCCTTTCTGGTATTTTCAACCAAGCCTTCACCCTTTCATGCATTTGTTTTTTAATACAACATTTTGAGACTCGCTCGTACGGCTCCGAATGCATTCCCTGCAATCTTCCCTGAGATGTCAATAAGAAATAACAATTGAGCACTGAAACCTGGATTGGGAAAACGACATCCACTGAAATAGAAAATGTGCAGATAAATAGTAGTAGATTGTAGGGGAGAGCGGGCACAACCTAACACATTTTGGCTTTGGCTCAATTGTTAAAAAAAATATTTAAGTTAGATGAATCTTTTTTTCTTTTTCCTTTTTTTACACAAGCAACACACATCTCTGCTACAAATGAACACTTTCTTTTTTTTCTAGGACCTTCCATTTTCGTA
Organism: Abramis brama; assembly: GCF_963993115.1. Lineage (NCBI taxonomy): Eukaryota > Metazoa > Chordata > Actinopteri > Cypriniformes > Leuciscidae > Abramis > Abramis brama. The sequence goes on from NC_139985.1 coordinate 30,736,981, forward strand.
CAGTTGCACTGAAACTGACAGAAGTGCAAATGTTACAACTTAATGTTACAGGGTTAACTGTAACAGACAGGGTTAGTTGTAACACTTGTGTGTAACACACATAATTCAGTACTATTTTATCAGTATAGTTTGATAGTGTTTGTGCATCTGTATAGATAGATATTCATACATCCATCCCTCATCCAAACATCATTCTATTATGGATCAATATCATGGATAGAGATATAGGAAAGGGCTGCACAGTTTTGCAATAAATAAAAAATGATTTTTTTTTAAAAAAATCAAAAAAGTGATCAATGCATAGTTAACAAATGTGAAAAAAATCAAATTTTGACATTTAAATTGCAACACTGTTTGTGAAAGTCCAACAAAGTTAAATGTGGCAAAATAAATATATAAATAAATACTCAAACCTGAAAAGTTGTGGCTCCCTGTTTTCATTTCATTATCGTTGTACACTTGGCGGTTTAGCTGTAACACTGTGCTACGACTAACCCCGCTGAGTAAAAATAGTTTAAGCCTAGCTAACAGTTGCTAGGAGTTGCTGACATGTTTCAAAATGGTGCTGTGCTTTAGCCAACAAGACAGTGATTACGGTAATATAAAGTTAGATTTGGTGACGTACACAACCAACTCAGAAACCCCAAAAAACGTATGATGAACAAATGTAGTTGCATGGTGTCAAAACACTCTTTATCCAGAATCTTCACGAAATCTTATCAAACCTTTCCACAAATCAGCGGGAGACCGTCTTCTGGCAGTGAGAGAAAATAAGTGGAAAAACAACCTGACCCTGACTAACTGTGTAAAAGGTCTGTGTTTTAACCCTGCGTTAGGTTGTGCCCCGCACTCCCCTAGTAGATAGTAATTAACTTTACTCTTTAAGGTGATTGAGAAGCCCACAGCTAAAAAGTCGGCATGAGACGGAGGTCACACTAGTCTTTTCTTTCCTATTGTGTCGTATATCCGTGTGAAACGCTTCTGGAACAAGAACAGATGTGGGCGGGGCTTGATTTTGTCTGTGTGGAATTGATTGGATGCTTGGATGGTTGTGGTTTGCTATTGGCTGATTCCATGTGAGTGACAGGTTAAAGCCCCGCCCACATCATCAGAGAAGAGATGCTGCAAGAGGAACTTATTCTGATTCAAGATTACCAGGAACATGAATTTAACACAATAATGATAATTTATAATAAACACTGCAATATTCCATTTAAAACAAGAATTTCATGGTGACTTTAAATTTAATCTAGGATAACTGTAAGAAGGACAGCTATCTTTGCAGTAAAAACAGCAGGGGTAACGGAAACACGTTTGGTTTTTGATCAGTTTCTCAGAAAATGTTTAGGTTAAAGCTTTGAAATTTCCGGTACGTGTGTTTAGTTCTAGTTCTTGTACCTGTTTCCTTTGTTCCCATTTTCCCGCCACTAGTTAGTTTCCTTGGTTACTGATTAGTTCATCGCCTGTTCTTAGTTCGGTTAATTACCTCACTCTTTATTTAAGCCCTTAGTTTTTCTAATTTTCTTTTAGTTTTTCTTTCTTCATGTTATAGTGGTTGTGAGTTTTTTCCCAAGGTTATCTCCTGCATGTGAAGCGAGAACATCAAAAATACAACTGCAAACATTAAAATGTCCAATAACAAAAGTTCAGTAGTGATCTGTGGAGGAAACTCTGGAAATTAAGAAATGAGAGAGCTCACAAAAGAGAAAAAAAAGGGTAAAAGGTGTAAAAAAAACAAAACAAGCAACAATGCATGTAAAACCTAACACTTAAAGTTACTAAACGAGTAAACTAAATGAGTACATTTAACTTTTTTTTTTTTTTTTTTAAAGTTCATTTAACTTAATAAAATATGTGATATTAACTCAAAAACTGCAATGCATTAAGCAGAACTTAAACCGAATAAGTTATGAATAACCTATTTGTTATTTTAGCTCTAATTATTTAAGTTGAATTTAATTAATTTAATCTAGTTTATGTTTATGGTTGAAAATAAAATAGCAACTCCAAGATCATGGGTTTGATTCTCAGGGAAAGTGTGAACTCATAAAATGTGAACCTTTAAATGCAATACAATTTGCCTTGGGATAAAGGTGTCTGCCAAATGCATACATGTAAATACAAACACTGTGATGATCCATGTTTGTTTCTGGACTGCTTACATCATCATGTAAACTAGCACAATAATTCTGGAAACGCAGGCCGGCTCACGACACCAGCACCACTTCAGAGGAACACGGTGAGTTCCAGCATCTCCAGCTCTTCCCCTGACAAACCCATTCAAGGAGAAGCCTGGAAAGGTCATGGCTAATAACAGACGCTCTCATAGTTAATTGCTCTCAGATTTGCACAACAGGCATGCTGATAACACCAACTAAATGCCTGATTATACAGACAATTTTGTGACTGAAATCACTAAATATCTGCAGAAATGAAACTTCATAATTAAGGCACTGAGCACGTTTAGTTGATAGGTAATATCTGATGAGATTTAACAAATAAAACTTGTGATCTGTAGAAGAAAGTGTGAAATTTACTTTTCCTAAACTCAACAAATAGAAGACATAGAAAGGCTTAATCAAAATTGGCAACAATTCTTTGAAGCTTGAAATGATGCACTCAGTGCAGTTTGGTTTGAATCGTGTAAAAGGGTTGACATTTAATAAACTAATCCAAGAAGTCCTCTCACTGCCCTTTGAGGGGGTCTATAATAACTGGAGCTATTCGTTAGCTTTCCTTTTCATAATAATGTCAGTTGTTCGGCTGACGCAGGAAATATCCATCCATATGTCTTCCATACTGATCACTGATCATCATCAGACTATTCCAGCATACCAGATAAATTGTATCAATATTTAGATTTAGTTTACATGCAACCTGTTTACATTTGCATTCTCGTATTATACATTGCCTACTATACTGTCAAGTTTCTTTCATAATAGATTTTCTACTATAAAGGTAAGAATTAAACAGTCTCTTCTTCACTCTAATTGATGTGTTTTCCATCACCATTTGACATTTCTCCCCATCAAACACTGAAACGTTTGTTTGTACAATACGCAGCAATGTTTCTGTGACTTTCCAAAATACACAGTACACGTTCGGCACCGCAGTGCGGGTTAACAGCGCAAAAGCTGTACTATACCTGCACCGGGAGCATAACCACACTTATAAATTATAAGTGTGAAATGTTCCTTTTCCCGAGATTAAAAGTGGGGTTTAGAACAACAATAGTCTTGCGAAGCCAGACCTTCAGACTCTGGACTCCATTGCAGCTTTCATTGGCCAAGGACATGTTTGACTGACATACAAAGCAACCAATCACAGTCGTTTTGTTCAGCATCATGTTTATGGGCGTGAAAATGTAAAGTGGATGTCGCTACGATAACAGACCAGTGTGTAAAACTCTTGGATGTATTTTAAAGAGTCTATGCTGAAAACTTCACATACTTTTGAAAATCCAGCGAGAGTTGATTCTGATAAGAGCACCTTGTCACAGATATAAACACAATGACTTTCTTTTTCCATGAGGGGGTTTGGCATCTCAGCGGGTTTGTTTCCAGGCGGATCGTTAAAGAACGCGACACACGTCTCCCAGAAATCCTGTGGAATTCAGATGACGATTTTGAAAATCCTGAAGTGTTCCAGTTAATAACCCGGGGTTAACCACAGTGTGAAAATCCCTCATGTGAAAGGTTATTTTAAATGAAAGATATTCCTGATACACATTCCTGCAGTCACTATACTGAGCGTTGTTTTTTTTCAGCTTGTAAAAAGTGGTCTGCCTCATATAATATAGATAGCGATAGTCATTAGATGAGATGACATTAAATCTAAGTAGTGGTTGGTCTCTATATTTATTGGGTAATGCAGAGTATGATGATACTAATTCTTATCAACTAAATCTGCCATCTTGCCTTTGAATTCCATTGTCTGGTGAAAATCTGTCTCAGTAAAGCATCTACATGCATCTTTATCTTTCTTAACCCAAAACTGATTTATTCTTGTTTCCAAAAAGACAACAGAAACTATTAAAGACACGGTAGAAAATTTACAGGTGTTTCACATTTCTTATTTGTGCATCCTCATTTCCGTTTACCTTTCCTCGCGTCTTAGCTCCACCCCCTTAGGATGTGAGGGAATGATACAGCTGGATGTCCTCGCTCATGACACTCCTCGCCTCCTCGCTCCTCGCCTCCTTGATCCTTGCTCCTTGCTCCTCGCCTCCTTGCTCCTCGCCTCCTCGCTCCTCGCCTCTCGCCTCCTCGATCCTCGCCTCCTCGATCCTCGCCTCCTCGATCCTTGCTCCTCGCCTCCTCGCCTCCTCGCCTCCTCGCCTCCTCGCCTCCTCGCTCCTCGCCTCTCGCCTCCTCGCCTCTCGCCTCTCGCCTCTCGCCTCCGCACCTCCTCGCCTCCTCGCTTCCTCGATCCTCGCCTCCTCGATCCTTGCCTCCTCGTGGTGCAATTAGAGTATTGAGATGTCCTTGAAGATGTCTGAATTCGATCGGTTTCTGGGACATGGGGCTGAAGGGCGGAGGAGCGAGGAAACAAGGAATCAGCAGTTTGAGTTTTGAGGAGCACCCCATGTTCTTCCACTGCTGATCACAAAGGAAGTTATGCCTCCTACTGGCTGAAATACTACATCCTCTAAACATCACCATCCTATTCTCTTAAAGAGACATCATGTTAAATACAAAACACATTGTCCAGAAACATTACATTGAAAACAAATTATAACAGAATATATATATTTTATGCTAAAATGCCTTTTGAAATGCATTATAAATTAATCTTATCAAGGCGTTGGTGTTTCAATGCTTTTTAGCGCAAAAAATAAAATAGCGTAGGTGTAATACAGTACTGCTGGGAGGATGCCTTTTTGTAGGACAAAACTCGGAAATATGGTCTGTAGTGAACACAAGCTTAACATATTTTCATGTTTTATTATACTACATAAAATACACAACTCCATTGTGATTTTCTTTAAAGTCCCCAATGTAGTCAATAATTGTAACCCTTAAAACGCCTCTTTGATCACCAAAATGACATATTTAAACGTTTTTTTCCTTGAAAAAATTTCTTCATATATAAAATATCTTAATTAATCGTAATCGTAACTTGACACCCTTGCCTCATTTAGTATGTGTGGTTCTATGAATATGCAAATGAGCCCCGCCTCCACTCACTCACTCACTCAGCTCAGAGATCCACTGGATTACGATCACACGTTGATCTGATTGGTTACAAGGTAGTTTGTGACGTCAGAAACACCAGCGATTTCAAAGCGTGTTTTTGAGACTGTCTTTGGTTCACTGCAGTTTTAAGGAGAAAATACTCAGCAATGCTGTTACACATGGTTTGTCTTAAAGCATATTAAAAACACCACATAGACATATAAACAACATTAAAAGCTGGATTTTCACCACAGGGGGACTTTAAAAGGTTTAACTTTTCTTGAAAAAGTCGGTTGCTGTCTAATGGCTAAATGGGACTACAGAGGTTGACGGACATTACACATCATCACACAGAACAGGTAAACTCATCTACTCACTAGTCGCTTTCTCATGTTCCTCATGTTTATAATCAAACTTTTCTAATTCAAACTTTCAGGGAAAATGTTTTAAATAAAGACCGTAAGAGTTGTAAGAAGCTTAATGGTGGTAATGTTGTTTGAAGTCATGTGACGTGACATAGTTCATTTATAGCCTATTTAGTTTTTGACTTCTGCTGATTATATTTAGGCTTCAAAATTCATTAAAGTTGTGTTGATTTGTGAAGATTACAATGATGAACAAGAGGTGTAATCACATCTCCTCATTAATTATCAATCAAAAACTTTTGCTTGCCACATAGCTGAATTTCTAGAAAAATCCAAAAGCCAGTGGAAAAATATATTGTTTATTTGTCAAGGGAACTAAAGTGATGCAAACTTACGGGTCGGCCTACAAAAATATGATGTCACTGCAGCGTTACTTCGCCACCTTGCCCTTAGAATACCTCTTCAGTTTAGTGATAGCACCACCTAGTTGTCAAAAATCTGTTTTATGCTCATTCATTTGTTATCACTAGGCCTAAAACATACATATAGCTACACAACATCAAAGACAATAATGTAAACCACATGGAAAGAAGATTATAAATGATTGAAGGCACCTCAATATAGAAGTACTTTTGGTAACACTTTACAATAAGGTTCTTTAATTAACATTAGTTAATGCATTAACTAACAGGAACTAACAATGAGCAATACATTTGTTACAGTATTTATTAATCTTTGTTCATTTTAGTTAATAAAAAATACAGCTGTTCATTGTTTGTTCATGTTATTCACAGTGCATTAACTAATGTCTTTCTGACTTTCCTGTAACTCAAACATTAGAGTGTTGACGCTTGCAACGCCAAGGTCATGGGTTCAATTCCCAGGGAAAGCAAGAACTGATAAGAATGTAAATGTGTACCAACTGAAATGCAATGTAAGTCACTTTGGATAAAAGCATCTGCCAAATGCATAAATGTAAAATGCACACTGTCTAGCAATCATAGACAACCCTACAGACAGTATGGACTCCAGCAGGGATTGCACAGGCCACTCAGAGTCACAAACACATCTCAAGGCGTTAAGTGAGAAACAGCACAACAGTGCCAGCTGGGCTGAATGAAAGCAACAGGCTCGTTCCTCTTGCGACCGGGTGAGAAGTGAGACAGAAGCTTGGCATGTGACCTTGTCCCGGCGTGATGTGGTGCTGTCAGATTTCCAGAGCTGTCGGTCTGAGGTGTGTGATCCTCAGCTGGAACCGGGTTTGGGTTTCATCAGGACTTCAGGGGTGGAGCTGTCATGATAAAGGGACTCAGTCTTTGATTTGATGTTAGACTTTGCCTGAAAGGATATTAGAGAATAATTCTGTCAGTCATCATGACCATGCACATATTACAAAATGTTTCTTTTTTAAATGTTTTCATTGGTTATTTAGGTAACACTTCACAATAATGTCACATGTAAACATTAGTAATTGCATTAGCTAACATAAAATTCTAATGAGCAAGAAGATCTTCAGACTGCTCTGACTTAGTGTGCTATATCTTTTCTAACTGATCGGAGATAAGATTTTCGTTTAAATTGCTTTTCAATCCGAGCCATGGCCCAGGCCTGGTAACATATCATGATCCAGGTCCACTTCTGTTTCACAGGCCACTCCAACACCCTCCTGGACCTGGACCATTCACTTCACACATTCATTATTGCGAAGTGATTATTATATAGCTAAAATATTGTGCTATATATTTGGCTTCAAGCACATCACTAGTGAAAAGGGTCTATTGCACTTTATAATTTGGCATGTCATATTGCAGACAGTGGTTCTCGATCCTGGTCTTGCACATTTTAGATTTGTCTCTTATTTCAGTGTTATGAAATGGCGGCCCATATTCAGCTATTACCAGTCACGCAAGTACAGCTCAGTCTGCAGTAATAGAAAGAAGATCGACTGAAATCAGTGTAACGGTTTGGGATTTGACCATGGAGTTTTGTTGACAGATATTGCTTCGGTCCATCTGGAATACAGTTGTGTTTACAAGACACCGTAAAAAAAAAATAAAATAAAATAAAATAAAAGTTTGACAGGATAATAATATCAAATCTTGGATAGACGCTACCTTGGATAGTTTTGTTTCTGACAAGCAGAACTATAAAATGACTTATTTTTAGAAGTTATTTCTGTAAAATAATCAATACCCATTACATTTAGATGGGCAGAAAATCTGATCAAAATGTCTTTTTATATCTTACTTGAAACAGATATGAACAACAGTTAAATAATAATAAAATATGTTTTTTTTTTCTATGCATACAAAAAAGAAAACAAAGACATTTGGGACAGAGTTTGTTAAAGTAAAAGTTATGTAGCCTTAACAAAACAGTGGTCTAGCGAAGTCCTCTTGAGGCTGTGTGCCAGAAGTACTTAAGCACTTAATCTATTAGTGTCTTAATACTGCATCCATAATGAACACTTTCTGTGCAATCAAACATGAACTTAAGCTTTACAGTGTGTGTTCTACTCCACTGTAGTCAATTAATTACCCTGCTATGACAACAAAAATTATTAGACATACTGAAGACAACCTAGCTGGACTGTTCATGCATAAATAGACAAAAAAGGACATTAGATTACAAACAAATTTTAATTAAAAAAAAATGCATGCATGACCGGTTGCACAAAAACACCAAATAAACTAGTCCAAAATGTGTAAAGACAGTCCAAAACAGTAAAAAAAGAAAAGAAAAAGAAGGACTGATTATTATACAGTTATAAGTCAGAAAACATCATGCAATAAAAAAAGAATAGCAGGCAAGTGCTGAAATGACAGAAGTACCATAAATGTGTTTCATATGACTCTAAAAAACCCAGTTTGATCTGATTGGTCAGCCGATCAGGCTCTTGTTGATTGGTCAGCTGATCAAGCTGTTGTTGATTGGTCAACTGCTTAAAGCGTGTGTAGGAAATGTAGTGCCAGCAGGCAGTTGACGGGCAAACATGATGTAATGTGTATTTCTGTCTGTTTAGTTTCTTGGTGTAATGATACTGACGTGGAAGCAGAGAAGACGATGGTGAAGAGAACCCAAGTGCAGTTTATTTACAGTGTCCAAAGATCCAAAAACATGAAACAAACCATGAACAAACACTTGATTATGAACAGACCTGGTGCACGGCATAAGTACTTCAATACACGACAATTAGACAAGGCAAACATAAGGGCTTAAATACATGATACAGGGAAACACATGACTATCACAACCCCATGAACAAACTAAACTAATGAAACGAGAACCAATCAGAACACGGCACATGAAACAAGGGAATCAGATCATGCGGCAAACAAGAGAAGCACATGACATGATTACATAAGAGCAAGGGAAACACATGACAAACAGAGGAACATTGACTAAAACAACAAAATAAAAGACATGAAAACATAAACTTGAAACAAAAACAACAAAACAGACTTGACACGTGGTGTTCTGGTTCTGTTTTCCCTATCCCGGTTTGTCTGTGATCCTAAAGCCCGCCACACAATACAAGATATTCGGGGTGATTTTGGACTGATTTCTCACCTTTTGACAATCCTAAGTAAAATATTGATGGTTCTACAGATTATCTTATGAGATTTTCCTGTGGTGTGTGGTGTGAGGTGTTAGGAGTGACTGAATCTGCTCGGAAGAATGTCGGAGCCACCCGATCTCAGTATTCAATAACATGTTGCACATTTATGATCAGAAATCCTGTTGTGTGAGAGGAACCCAGAGGACAAACGCGCAAACGCACTGGAGATCATCACGTGAAACGAAACTAGACTCCTTGGTAGTTAATTACACTGTAATACGGTAGTTTTACGCACCTGTTTCTGTTCCGTTGATTACTCTCCTTGTATTTAAGCCCCTTCATTGTCAGGTATTGTTAATGTTAAGTGTGGTTATTTCCTGAGCTTCTTCCCTGTGATTCTCCTACATGTTCATGTGGAATTTACTATTAAAGTTATCCTTTGTGATCGTGCGCCTTCAATACAAATTAAGCATAACTTACCGTAACTTTGGAGACTGTTGACATGCACAAACAGCTATATTACACACTAAAGGAACGGTAAAATAATAATAAACAAGTAAGGATGCACCGATATGAAATTTTTGGCCGATACCGATAATCGGTAGCTCTTTATATTTGAAAGCTGATGACTGATATATTGGCCGATAAATCTAAATCCGAGTTTTTATATAATTTTTGAGAGCTTGATTACAAAAACAAAATGATTAAACCATTAAACCATCATCTCACCATTAAAATCCATGTCGCAAGCACACAATTATAATGATGTTATGCAGCCGATATGACAGACTTGTGCTGCACTTTACTGTATTTTCCTTTTTTGAAGTGATTTCAATCATATTTCAAGCAGTTCATAATCATCATGTTGAACAGTTGCATCTGAAGCGTCTCAGCTGGAGTAAATTATACATTATTTATCAGCTTTAATATATGCCAGATTTTTTATTTTTTTACATATATCGGCCAATACCGATATGGTGGCAGATATATCGTGCATCCCTACAAAAAAGGCATAATATGGGCAAATTAACAGATCTTGTAGTACAAACAGTGTTTGTAGTTTTAAGAAGTTTGTCATTTGTCAAAAAATTGGCAATTTTAACAATCTACTATCAAAAACGGTTAACTGAATCTGGATGATGAGAGCTGTGCTATTCCTTTTCTAAGCTACTAGTTGATTAAGGTGGACATTAAAACGTACTCCCATCGACTTATATAAATATATCTAGAGAACAGAGGATGACAGAGACGTAATGGACTCTCCTCGCGATGGCCTTAGCATACGAAATTTATTTTTATTTATTTTATTTTATCCTACATTCATGCCTACTCAGTGATTTGGTGTAGTTCTCTGACCGCCACAGATGGGGATAATCTCACGACTAGTGGTTTGAATTACGCCGCCGTTTCCCTCTTCACCCAAACCCTTCCTCTGTCACCCCTCATCTTAGTGTGCCCTCTTTTGGGACTTAGCATCAGTGTGTGTCTGGGTAATTATGCTCGAGCCGGGACAAAAAGCGCATGGCACTACACATTAGCATAATGATTTACGAGGGAGGTCACGCAAGGCAAAGCGGAGCGGAAATTAGCTGCTTCAGGCAACTGGCAGCAACATCATTATGTTATGCAAAAGACACTTGACGCTAATGCCTAAATAAATATGCTGCGTTTAGACTTCCACACGCACTATTTTCACCGCAAATATAAAAATGATTTAAAAAGTCCTCCTTCAGAATGGACTTTGCATGCACTGCGTAGGATAGCATTTCTAAAGAGCGGGAAACCTTTTTCCCGCCACTGATAAGCTGAGAAATTGAGCCAACGGCCGTTCTTTTATCGTTTTCTGCAATCTCTTTATCTTAGATGCCGCTGTCTGGTTGCAAATAGATAATTCTGAACCGAGAACTGATTTCAGCTTGAAACAACAGAATATCTTGCGGTTTGAGCAGCGGACGCTGCACACCAGATCCAGAAAAATGTCAAAATATTGGAAAGTCTGTAGCATAATGGAAGAACTGAAACTCCATAAATAGCATAATCTAAGCTGACATTTAAATTTAAAATGAAGTACCATTAGCATTGAGTCCTTGCAAAAGGCTCAGCTTGTCTGAGCTATTTCGGGCCTCCTCATTCAAAATAGCCATGTGATACTCTCGCTGATTGCATTACTATGTAGATTGATGCAATTGCCAACTTTGCCAATTGCTGATTTATTCCCGAGTGTGTTTGTTTCATATGCTGTGAGATACTTGGCTTATTGAGATGGCCTGTGTTTCTCCATATTCTAAAGATATTTCTAACGATAAAACAGTGATCATCATGTTCCAGACTGCTTTGCTGTGATGTCACTCATGCACATCATCTCCTTTATTGTGTTGTCAGTACATGACGTTTCAGTGTTTATGTTATAGTCATGTTCTCAAAAGATTTCAGTTTTCTCTCGGTTCAGTTTGTATTATGTTCACACTAATCTATTGCATTATTCCCTCTGTTGTTTTCAAGAGCGTGTTAATATACCAATCTTACTATAGATATTGATATTTGGGACGTATAGAGTGTGTCACCTTCTGCCAATTTCAGATGGCCTTTCTCGGTGTTAAACTTCGGCTATCGCTGATCATACATCAAGTGCTTAATTAAAATAGTGCCTAGTTTGCAGATCTGTACGATGAACCTCTAAAACAAAACAAAATTAGTCGATTATGCAAATTATGTTCTGTGATTGTCTGTAAAACACATTTACCAAATAAATCGCGACTTTGTGACTTTGGCTCAGCGTCAGCTGTGATTGGATAACTGGAGTAACCAGTGGACCAATGGCATCGCAGCATCTCAAATGTTGGTTTGGTGTTTCTGAAAGTCAAAGTGTGTGATCAGAATGATTTGGTTTAATTCCCTCCAGAAGCGTCTCACACGAGTGTGTTCCTGAACACCAGCATCCGAACATGACAGTGTTTATTGTGTTTCGTCTGATGCTCTGAACCACACTCGTTTATGATGGAGGGAAAAACAGCCTGATGGCAGAAATATTACTGATATTTTGCACCAATTTCCCAGGAAGTGATGATTTTGTTCTCTTGAACACATACACAAAATTGGAATATGGCATAAAACATTTGCGAATAAAGCATCGTTTCCATCCCATACGTTAAATTCATAACTTTGGATGGAAACACACCTAATGTGACTGGTTTGAATTTAATAGGCATTCTGGTTAACTACCAACTGTATGTTGACGCTCACAGCTACTCAAATGACTTTGCCTTCACTGGTATATATAACGTTGCATGACATGCTTCATTTGGCACGTATAGCTCCTGTCTCATATTCTATACCATCACTGCTGTCCTGTGTTCATATTAACTAGCCCTTTGTGAATTCCTGGAGCTCTTGAAGAAACATTAGTATAATTGAAATGCTAACATATCACCAACATTGCCTTAAGCAATGCGAGAACTCAAACATTAGATGAACTCTTTTAAAAATCGATAAATGTGTTTCTTGCTGAAAACCACTAATGAAGTAAACAATTACTTATATTAGTGAAAATGGGAAGTGCAAATAGGAAGTCCCACTTGACTAACATTAAGAGTCAAACAAGACTGTTTTCTGGTTTGGAGATTTTAATATGTCATACATGGTTAAACTCATGTTTGGGGCATAAGATCACAAAGTAATTGCTTTGTAAATTTCATTGCCATGAGATGGTTCATTAAGACAATCACTTAGCAATTCATAATGCAAACATTTCTATAACCCCAAACTCAACTGATGAGAGAAAGAGAGAGAAAAAAAAAAAAAAAAAAAAAAAAAATGGTTTAAGGGGGAAGTATTTATTCGTATTTTAGATGGAGAGATTGGGAATTAAAGCCCTTGGAAAATTACAGTCCTCAGGAATTATTTTTTGTTTGCATGTGCCCTTAAAGTGCATCCCCACATTCATAATGTTTTCATAGCCGCAGGATTACTGGGACACTTTGATGTTTAATATAAACGGTTTGGTTAAAGTACCTCATGCAAAATAGGAAATCTAGTTCAAGTCTCTTTCCCCTTCTTCTCCACCATTTGGTTACTGGATTCCTAAGTCTACATCAAGATTCATTTAGGAAATTGTTTACTCACATATATGTTAACATTTTGATTGCACTTGATTGCACAGTCTTAAGGCCCATCAAGAATGATAACTATAAAGATGACTATAACAATAACTATATCAGCGTTGACACCAATAGACAATGTCGTTGTGTTTATTATAAGGGTTAGGGTTAGGGTTACAACCAAGAAGTGGTGGGAAAATGAACAAAGGGAGACAGAGACTTAGTGAATGCAAACTGAGGGTACGTTTACATGACAACGATGTGCTAAAAACGGAAGGGTTTTTTCTTTGTACAGATGACAATGATATCATAACGACCCCCGTTCACACGGATCCGCGAAAATAACTAATAATGCTGTATTATGCATGCAAGACAAGTAATTAGTTTTTGTCCCATTTTTATTCTAAGGATGTTCATCTTGATAATACTGTATTATTACTTTGTCTGTAAGTTTCATCTTCACAAAGCTGGAAACATTCACTGTAATCCCAATTTAAGTATTTATAATCTATATAAATGAAGCACCTTATAGAACCCTTTAAGGTTTCATATAGAACCTATTCTTCTAAAAATGTAGAATTAGAACGATTATTAAAACTTGCTATAGTTATGTCTGTGCAATTTAATTCCAACAGCCTCTGGCTTTTCACATATAATGTATTTTGCGATACAGTGCATTATGAAATGTTTTGACTAATACCAACTTGGACAGTTTGTGTGACATGCCTTCATTCTACACAAGGCAAAACAACCCAGACTACATTAAGATAAACAGTGATAAACATGGTTTGAGCACAATGTGTAGTCAGTCAATGACTACACATTGTGCTCAAACCATGTTTATTTATTGTTTTTATTTGAATTGATTTTAAATACATTTTGCTTATTTTTGTCTCGTGAACAATTGTGGCACAGTCACTTATTACATATTTTCTTATATATGCTATATGTATTTTCTAATTTACTGTATTTGTGGTATTGTGATGATGGTCTGGCTGCACACCGGTTCCCCACATGGGATTAATAACGTGTCTGTCATTCGATCAGTCAGCATGAGTTTCCATCGCTTTCAGTTCTTTACAACTTAAACCCATGTAGAATGGGTTATATAGAATGGTAGAATGTTATTTTGTTGAGGAGATCCTCTGCTGTGCAAGGAACATAATGGAGCACAATTATCTGAGGAAGAAAAGCACAGTGGCACTGACAAATGTAGCTTTTCCCATGCATGAAACATTATGCTCCTACATCAGGGGCTAAATAACCCCTTGTTTATCTGCCTGAGAAAAAGAAGAGATTTCCAGGAAACTCTCGTGGTATATGGCACATGGTATATGTTCCATGAAATCTGGGCTGAAGAGCTCCTGACATATTTTGTGAATTTCAATTAGTTGTGGTTGTTGTGAAGGCAGGCATTTGTACCTTGGTTGGCACTGCTCTAAAGATCTGTTTAAAGAGACCTTGAAGCATTTTAATCAAGTACGATCCACAAGGAACAAAGGCTTTTTAGTTGTTAGATAATTCAATATGAACTTGTCCACAAATGTTTGTAAATCATAGCGCTCGTAATGTATCATTTATCAACCTTGCTTTTGTTTGTACTACACCTTTTGAACCTTATAAATTGAAAGGGATGGAAACTCATGCTGACTGGCCGAATGACAGTGTAGAATTCTACTTGTGTAGAATGAAGGCGTGTCACACAAACTGTCCAAGTTGGTATCTGTCAAAACCTTACATAATGCACCGTATCGTGTTCGCTCAACTGCTCTGGCGAATGGGCCAGAAGGAGCCAGTTGGGGAGGTAGTTGAGAATGCGAACGCCATTTGTTTGTACTACACCTTTTAAATTTTACTTTTTAAACTTTATCATTTTAAATTTAAAAATGAATGTGTAAAACTTGTACAGTAATATTTTTAGGGGATACATTTTTTAGGGATGCAATACTGGGTTCCCTATCAGTCATTCACATTCAACGTTACGTCAGACGCGATCTGACGAATTGGGATCTCGCCTGATCTCGCCACATTCAGCTTTTCACTTCGGAGCCGATCGGTTCTTCTGTTCCTGCCCTATCCAGTCACAAGAGTGAAGATAACGAGTGTCTGCGAGTTCTTCGGGAAGAGGTCTCTGCTATCTGGCGTTGGTGTGACGGCGCTGCAGCGGTGGTCACGATCTCCTGAGCATTTCTTGCAGTTTATACAGCCCTAAAAGAGGTTTCTGCACAGTGCAGGCTGCACTATTCCCTGCCAGCTGTGCTGCGGACATTTCCCCTGTGCGCTTCAGCAATATAAGAGAGCTAATTTTCCTGAAAGAGCAAACTCGATAAACCGTGTGTTTCTGGATGCGGTCGTTACCCGGCACCGGCTGACAGTCACGATCAGTATCGATTGGTATCTCGGGGCAGCCCGCATTGGTTCTCAGCACTCCACCCTACTGCCATTCTTTCTGGAAGTTTCCTCTATCTCTAAGTCCCAAGATGGCGTGGATAGCGGTGTGCGACGCTATGCCTTGCCACCCTGGTCCCCCTCTCCTATCGCCAGCGGGCAGCAGCGTGCGATTCAAGGACGCTATGCCTTCTCACGCCCCCCCTGCCCGACCGTGGAGCCAGGGAAGTGTTGTACCGCACACTCAGGCCCCACTTCCGAGTCAGATCCCCTGATCCTCAACAAACTCGTCTCCATACCGGCGGGATGACTCCGACTTCCAACCAGATGGAACTGGATAAATATTCTGAATGTTCTGATCCAATCTGACTTCTGACCTGTAATGCTGCCTGAATCATAATCATACACTGTTCGCCCATTGGCCAGAGGAGAACTGAGCGACTGAGTCTGGTTTCTCCCATGTTTTTTTCCCTCCATTCTGTCACCTGATGGAGTTTTGGTTCCTTGCCACTGTTGCCTTGGCTTTTGGCTTGCTTAGTTGGGGACATTTAATATTCAACAATATTAATGATCTGCTTTACTTAAGGTGGACGATGACGCAATTTTCTTCTAGAAACAAACTTTGTTGTATTATTTTCATGTTATCACTGTGAAGCTGCTTTGATACAATCTGTATTGTAAAAAGCGCAATATAAATAAAGGTGACTTGACTTTTACAGCCCTGTCCCTGTCACCTGGTGTCTTCATGAAAGTCGTAGAGGCAGCCCTTGTTCCCATGAGAGAACACGGCGTTCAGATTCTCAACTACCTCGACGACTTGCTTATTCTGGCCCAGTCATGAGAACAGTTGTGCGAACACAGGGACACCTCAGCCAGCTGGGGCTTCAGGTCAGCTTGGAAGAGAGCAAACTCTCCCCCGTGCAGAGGATCTCTTTTCTCAGTATGGAGGTGGACTCGGTCAGCCTAACAGCACGCCTCACGGAGGAACGTGTTCACTCAGTGTTAAACTGCTTGAATTCACTCAAGAGCAGGACAGCGGCCCCACTGAAATTGTGGAAAGGTGGGGTTGGATGAGAATGTAGGTTTCACAGAAAGGCGACCTGTGTGGGAACCTGTGTTGTGCCAGGAGCCAGGTTGAGGTTGAGTGAGGAATAAGTGATCCGAGGTGTGCAGTGGAGTAACCAGCGTATGATCGGTGGAGCAGTACCATGTGTGTAAGGTCCAA
Source organism: Abramis brama (assembly GCF_963993115.1). NCBI lineage: Eukaryota > Metazoa > Chordata > Actinopteri > Cypriniformes > Leuciscidae > Abramis > Abramis brama. Next base: position 30,753,789 of record NC_139985.1, read on the forward strand.
TTAGTTACCTAATTTGTGAGTAGCCACAGTAGACACTTTGGCTGGACGATGACATCACGGTTTTCTCCAGAGCGGCTATAAATATAAATGAACTAAATTAATAACTTAAAAAAAGTAAATAAATAAATAAAATCACTGAACTTACTTAAAGGTAGTGTAGGTAGGATTGTTATAAAAAACTTTTTTCCAAATTTGTTTAAACTTTTTATATATATCAATGCATAATTAAAATGTAAGTACTCTGATAAAAAGAGTATACAAATCGAGTGACTCTAGACCGTTTAATCTGTATTAAACACAGCTCATTATTTCCATTCGGGACGAAACAAAGGATTGGCTTAGGCGACTGTAACTCTCTCGCAACCATGGCAACCACCCTTTTGCCACACAGGATCTGCCCATATGCGCGCGCACCCGTTTGATTTGAGGAATTCAAGAGGCACGGAACCTAGGAATAGCAAAACAATGGCAGAGAAAGAGCAATCAAAAATTCACATTACCGGCATATGCAGTTAGCGAAGGCAAACAAGGCAAAAAAGGAAGACAGTACTAGAAAAGGTAATGAACAAAAAGTCTTTGAATAAAACGCGTCAATATCCTCGGACCCTAGTTGCACGGCCTCTTGCACGACCTCCTCTGCTTCGCCCTCGACCCCGGACCTGTCCTCGAGCTGACGATGCCTTATCGATAACTAGCTTGTTAGCGAATCAAAAAATATATATTTTAAACTTTACCAATATCAATATGCTAGCTTGATAGTGAGTACTAAAATACATCTTATTTGTTTATCTTCATAATGATAATGTTAGATTTTTTTTTATTACATGTGATTCTGACATGATGTCACTACATGCACTGCGCTCCTTCCTCTCCGCTCGTCTCAGGTAAATAATGCGTCTTCAGCTCAGCGGTCGGCGTCGCGCGTTCATGTGTTTTGGGGGCGTGGCTTTGGAAGGAGCCCAGAAGGGAGGGGGTGGAGTGAATGGAAATAATGAGCTGTCTTTAAAACAGTCGTGAGAGGTCTACAGACACTCGATTTTTATACTTTCTTTTTCAGAGTACTTACATTTTAATTATGTTTTGATATATAAATAAAGTTTAAACAAATTTGGAAAAGAAGTTTTTTATAAAAATCCTACCTACAATACCTTTAAGCTGGATTGAGACACTATTTTCTTCTGGAAACAAACGTTGTTGCATTATTTTCCTGTTATCTCTGTAAAGCTGCTTTGAAACACTCTGTACTGTAAAAAGCTCTATGTAAATAAATGTGGTGTCCTGGCTCGGTGAACTCGCACAGGTGGAGTCGCTGGTCTTCACACTCTTTGGTCTTAACATGATAAGGGCTTCACATAAGGGCTGACGTGATATATAAACTAATGATGTACCTGCCTGATACGTTACTGAATTCAACTTAACATTCCTTGCTATTTAACAAAACAAAAGGACTCCTCTAGCACACCAAAACTGAAAACCCACACGACACAAAAACAAACAACTTTAGCATGTTAACACAAACAAAACAAGCATTTCCTATAAATGACAACTGCACTAAAAATAAATGAGACAAGAAACAGATATACTTACACTCCTATGTCAATTTATTCTAATAACCCTGACCTAGTTGACATGTAGTTGCAAAGCTGGTATAATATCTAAAGTCTAAACTAATCGAAATAGTGTAACCAATTAATCTATTTTTTTGTTTACATCCTCTCCGTTCTAACTTGTGTACTGATCTTGTTTAAACTATATGTACTATGAATATTGTCGGTTCATATGCCAAATTACTTGTGATTTTCTTGTGTATGCTAAATTAATGAACTTAAATGTAAGCTAAACTGAAAGACTGAAAAGTAAGTTGAAAGTTCTATCCTTGAAAAAAAAAAAAAAAAATCTACACGCAATACAAGATAACACTATACTTCTGTATCATATACCTCAGCAGAACAAAACTACTTGTCTTTGGTTGAAGTGGTGGTGGTAATGATCTTGTTTCATTTCTCCATCAGCTTCAACATCTCAAGAACTGTTGTTCGGAGAAAAAGAGCTATTTCTGGATGGTACATCGACTGAAGGTTAAATGCATTTTATTCGTTGCAGCCTTTTCATCTTTGAAAAGGAATTTGTTTACAAGACACAAACACTATGTCACACTGTCTGAGGGTATTGATTCAGAAGCAGTTTGACAAGTAGTTTTATATAACGGTTCCTTAGTGCTGATTGGTCAGTAGTTACGTTTTATATACGATAAAGCAAGGCTATGACCACTTCACCAAATAGATCTGTGTATCAAAACAGTTGCTATGGCAACTGAAGCTTCTAATGGCTGCTGCAGTGTTGATGACTTCACCAATCATCGATTGACTTTTGTTTCATTTAGAAAGCGGGACTTATTCCAATATGTGCACCCTTATACTGTTCCATGTATTATGTTTTTGTTTTTTGGGGCCACACCGTTCCCCATGTCAAATACCATCTCATGCGGGAGATATATTGATGTGTGCATGCATTGTGGAAGCCCGCAGTGCAGAGCGAATATTATTTGAAAATAATTTTGGCTTTAATATTTGTATTGGGTGGTAACTGTTTTATAAAAGCAATAAGGGTCTTGAGGCGTGTGTAGTGGGTTGGTAAAAATGAATGTGCTTAAAAATGCATGTGTATGTGTAGAGAAAAAAAGACACTCCTTAAAATGTTGTATGGCATTTGTGCGTTAAAAACATAATTTTTCCTGATATAAATTGGTGTAAATTCATCATTTTCATTTATCAGTTCATTGAAGAATGCTTTGTTGGTGTCTATGCTTGCTGCCTGTAGAGGGCGCTGAACGCTATTGTTTCACGGTAATGCCGAGTCAGAGTCAATAAAATATTGTCGAAGACTGCAGCCAGTACTCCTGTTTTACAGCGTCTCTTGTTATTATTCTACAGGTGAGCAAAACCGATTCAGAAACTGGTTGAAACTTATGTAAAACACTCTGCTTCAAAGACGTACGTGTTTATTTTTGTTAGATTACTGAGAAAGACTGTTTATTAAGATGCATTCAGTATTACTGGGTTATGTATTAGACATAAGAGGGACGAATAGGTGTGAATGAAGTGAAATATGAGAAAATATACATGTGAAAAGCATTCATGGGTGTTTTTAAAGAGTTTATAATGTTGCTCCATCTTGCTCGTGAACGCTTTGTTGTAAAGTTTTCTTTCATCGAAGCAGAGACCAGGGGCCTCATTTATAAAACTTTGCGTAGGATTTGCGTCAGAAGTGGCGTACGGATGAAACATAGGACGTGCGTATGCACAGAAATATTCGGATTTATAAAACCGTGCGCACGCACATCCTACGCAGTTTTCCCTTAATCAATCACAATCAATTCTAAACGTAGCGCAGCTTTTGCGGCTTCATGTCACGCCCATAGATGCCCATAAATAGTCCGTGAAACGCCCACAAGTTAATATTCATTGATTGCGAAATCATGGCAAACACAGAGAGGAAATTAAAAAAAAGTAACTTCACTCAATGTGAAGTATAAGTTATCGTTGGCGAGGTGGAAAAGAGGAGAAAAATGTTGTTTGGAGGGCACAGTGTGGGCATTACTAATGCCAAAAAGGCACTTGAGTGGAAAAAGGTTGCAGACGCCGTAAATGCTGTAGCCTCACAACCTCGGACCGTGGCCGAAATAAAAAAGAAATGGTCGGACATCAAAGTTGAGGCAAAAAAGCGTCTAGCGCTCCATCGCCAGAGTTGAGACATACGTCATACGTTATTTTATCAAAAATAAAACAAACTTAATTGTAAGACTTGCTTTGTAAAGTCTTCATGTTATTTATGAGAGGCAGTATTGTCATTTTTTTACACAACGGTCTAAAGTTTCACACACTTTCACACACTTTCACGTGTTTCTTCCATCTGCCGACGGTGTCGCCATTTCTCATTTCACCCGTTTTTGTGCGTACGCCTGGGTTAGAGTTTGCGTGGACCGCACATTTTCCCGTCAAGTTTGCTTTTTATAAATACCAATTATTGCGTAGAGAGCGGCGTACGCCTTCTTTTGTGCGTACGCAACGTTTATAAATGAGGCCCCAGGAGACAGTTGGGATCACGTTCAACGGAAGTTATTCTTTATTGAGAACTCCGCTGTACGTTGCTGTAGTACTTCCAACATGATCTAACTCTAATACAGTATGCATTGTAGTTATATACATTCCAAGGGGGAGGGATTACATAGAGGTGGAGACTCTGAACAAAGCATGCAAATTAAGTATACAGGTTAAGGAACCCCCCCGACTCCAGCGGGTTACCAGTCTCAATCCAATCAGCATAACCATTCAAAAGCATATGTGCTAATCCAATCAGCCTAACGATTCATCGTCTAGGGCTGGGGCTCGAGCCATTAAAGACAAAAGGTGACTTACAATAGAGAAAAACAGGACTGGCAGAAAAAAACAGGACTGTTGTTACTATTATCCTAACCTAACCTTAAAATGCTAACTTCAATGTACTCAACTTTTGCTGTTGCAAACTAAATTAAACATTTAATAAATTTGTAATCCAACAGCTTCTATTGGCCCTCAGTGAGGAAGGAGATTGAGGAGTATGTAACAACCAAGTGTGCTTGCATAAGACAAAAGCATCCGCATGTCCACCAATGAGCACCCATGGGCTCCATTACATCTAGTTCCCCGTTTGAGCTTGTAAGCGTGGACTTCTTACATCTTGAGCCAATATATAATATAGCCCACTCGAGAACCACACCATATCATCCTCAGTGTAACCCTGTGGAGAGGTTAAATCGGACAATTCTGCAAATGCTCAGGACTCTGGAGGAGAAAAAAAAAAAAAGGAATGGAAAGACTACTTGCCTCACATTGTGCATGCTTATAATTGTACCAGGCATGAAGCGACCGACTACTCTCCATTCTTCCTCTTGTACGGCAGATCACCCCGATTGTCTGTTGACTTGCTGTTTAACCTGGAAAACAAGACAGAGATTTCAAATCAATAAGCTTTTGCACGAAAATGGGAAGACAGAATGAGGCAAGCTTGTCAGATTGCGAAAGAGAACAGTCAAAAGTCTTCAGCAAAGGGCAAGAAATACTACGACCCCTTTTCCACCAAAAAAGAACTGGTTCGGAACTGGTGCTGGTTCAAAGTTGGTTCAACTTGCGAACCTGTTTGTTTTTCCACTGACTAGAGAGCCCAGCGAACGACGTCGTTACGTCACTGTGTACGTTGCCATACGTCTTAGCTTTCCCAGAAACGCTTGCGCCAACTTCAGGCATAACAATTACAATGGCGGACTACATCGTCTTTCTGCAAATGTTTCTCCTGGCTTTGCGATCCTATATTGGGGTCAGAAGATGTTTAGAACACATTTGTGCAGCTCGTCTGGATTACTATAGACAGAGGTTACGTTCGAGAAGAAGTTCGACAATAACCCCGCCCCCAGCCCCCGACGTAAGCATGACGTGGTAAAAGAACGGTTCTAGTCCAGCAAAGAGTTGGTGCCGCTTCGGAACCAATTTTCCTGGCTGAGAACTGGTTCTTTGGCTGTCGAAACACAAAGAACTGGTTCGCGAGTAGGCACCGGCTCCGAACCGGCACCAGCACTGCCTTGGTGGAAAAGGGGTATGAGAGGTGCCATTCTTCAACCAGGAGACCTGGTGTTGGTAAGAAACCTTTCGGAAAGAGGTGGCCCGGGAAAGTTACATGCATACTGGGAAAATGATGTACATCAGGTCATGGAGCACATCAGTGATGGCCCAGTGTACAAGATACAATCCGAGACAGGTTACAAGACCCTTTGTATGCTTCATCACAATCTCCTGCTTGCTGTCAATGATTTACCTTTGGAAGATCCCATAGCTGAAGCTAAGGAGACAAGGAAAGGTAAACACAGAAAACAAGTGAGAACTCAGCTGGAGAATGAGTCAGACTCAGATGAGGAGGAACATACTTACCGGTATAACCTTCGTACGGACATACCTTGCTAAAGATTTGTGACAGTTCCACAAACAGAGAGTGAACCTGAAACTCAGACAACCCAAAACCATTCTTACCCCCGTCCAACTGCAACAGAATTTTATCCTGACGAAACAGGTGATTCCACAAGGAACCAGGGTCAGGAGTTGTGCCAAATCCTTGAGTCTCCATGTGTTCCTGGTCCAAATCAAAGGTCTGTGATGCCGGATAAAGATGAGGAGAGACGAAGGAGACGAAAGATGAGGAGGAATGAAGGAGAAATAGACAGAGTTGAAGAAAATGAAACTAAGGTGATGGAGGAAGGAAATGTGAGAAGGACACAAAGAGTGGGAAAACCAAGAGAAATGTTCACATATGATGCTCTGGGTAAACCATCATATCAACCAAGGAGAGCAGAAGCAAAGGCACTTTGGTCTTTACCACAATACATCCCACATGAAAATGCCCCTTATTATCAGTATATGCCCACTCATCCCTGCTGCCAGTGGTGTCCTAATGGTTACTGAGGTAGTGTTTTGGAAAAAAGAGATCAAAGGAAAGATAATAATAATAATAACGAGTGTCAGAAGTAATTCAGATGTCAGGAGCCATCTAAGAAAGTAGGGGAGAGTGTAGTGGGTTGATAAAAATGTATGTGCTTAAAAATGCATTTGTATATGTGTAGAAGAAAAAAGACACCCCTTAAAATGTTGTATGGCATTTGTGCGTTAAAAACATAATTTTTCCTGATATAAATTGGTGTAAATTCATCAATTTCATTTTCATTCATCAGTTCATTGTGTAGAAAAGAATGCTTTGTTGGTGTCTATGCTTGCTGCCTGTAGAGGGCGCTGAACGCTATTGTTTCACGGTAATGCCGAGTCAGAGTCAATTAAATATTGTCGAAGACTGCAGCCAGTACTCCTGTTTTACAGCGTCTCTTGTTATTATTCTACAGGTGAGCAAAACCGATTCAGAAACTGGTTGAAACTTATGTAAAACACTGTGCTTCAAAGACGTATGTGTTTATTTTTGTTAGATTACTGAGAAAGACTGTTTATTAAGACGCATTCAGTTTTTCTGGGTTATGTATTAGACATAAGAGGGACGAATAGGTGAATGTGAAATGAAATATGAGAAAATATACATGTGAAAAACGTTTATGGATGTTTTTAAAGAGTTTAATGTTGATTGTTATTGAATGAGAAGGTTTAAGTGAGTTTAATATGCGTTCGCAACTGGAAGTATCTAGAGCCAAAATGGCGGTGTAAGCATGAGTGAGTTAGAGCCAAAATGGCGACACACATGTAAAACACGAGGACTGCATGAAGCGAAATGCTATTTTCATTTGTGACAGTTTAAAAATGAGAGTAATGTCTCGTGAATGTTATTGTGATGTGAAATACATGATATTTGGTTGAAAACCCTGTAAAAGGAGAATGTATCTCTGAAAAGCCATTCAATGATACATTTAATGTATCATAAAAATTTAACTTTCGTTATTGAAATATGTTCATGTTGTTAATGCATTGAAATGAAAAGAAGCAGAGTCAATTAAATATTGTCGAAGACTGCAGCCAGTACTCCTGTTTTACTGCGTCTCTTGTTATTATTCTACAGTGCTGGCCAGTATTGTACATTCAACTTACCCACTCCGGCTTCCCAGACTTCCCAGAAATGCGAGTTGGTAAGTAGCTGAAGGTCAGTATGCAGGTAAGTATTAAAACTGATTTCAGCAAACTTGAAAAACATAGGCTTGAAGTGATCGGTATACTGAAATCCACTGGACAGTATTTCGGATACTTAAATCAACTCCATAACTGTCTTTTCAAATAAACAGGGAACATAAACTTTAAAGGTGCAGTGTGTGATTTTTAGCGGCATCTAGTGGTGAGATTTGCGAATTGCAAACAGTCAATCACTCAAGGCCAATCCTTCAAATTGCAAACTCGAATGAGAAGCTACGGTGGCCGACGTAGGATCGGAAGATGTCGTCGTCTGAGTCAGCAGAGAGTAGCAAGTCAAGCAATGAGGTTTCTTTATATTATATTTTATATTAAAATATATTTACTTAATTATTCAGTAAAACCACATGTTATTGCGATTATTTTTACTTGTTCATCATTGTGTTAGTCTTTTATTCACTGACTTTACCATAGCCTGTTTCCATGCTAGTTAGTATAAGATAAGAGCTATGGATAAGAGCATCAAAGCAGCTAGGTAAGGGGAAATAGCTAACGTTACGATGTCCGAGGCGTCGTTCAGACAGCATGTTTTTCTCCACGTTTGCAGAGTCAGGGACAACCTGAGTATAATTCTGCTGCGTCTTTTTCTGCTGCTTCTCATTCAAGTTAGTGACGAAACACGCTCTGTAGCGCTGTGTGTTCGCTGTCGGCTACGGTAGAAACATGACATCACGATATGTCGACCATGATGTCGACCTTCATAGAAGGAGGTGCCCGCGGTTATGTAGATATAAATTACTCATTCTAAGGTAATACAAACATAACGGTTCATTAAGTAAGGTCTTTATACACCACTGAAAACATAGTTATGGATCTTATATTGCATTTCTGTCAATAGATCCTCAGAAATATCACACATTGCACCTTTAAGCTTGAAACTTCCATAAACGGAAATGCAAGCAAGTATTTCCATGTAACTTTCACATTCATCTCAGAACATCCCAAAAGCAGGTTAACAGGCTATTCAGATAATCACAGGTCATTAAGAGTCACTTATCTTGCCAATCGTGGATGTAAACATGCAGGTCATTTCTTTCCACAGAAGCATCACTTATCTTGAACATATTGACCCGATCGTGGATAAACTGGTAAGTAGACACAGGTAAGTACAGTTCCTTTGAAGCAGAGCGAATGGTGAATCCTATAACGATACAACAATGCCAGCCGCTGACAGAGCAAGTGCGGGTCCAAACCCGGTGCTGATGAGCTGCAGGTGAACATGATTAGGGTGATTAGCTGTGCCTGAAGTCTCCCCATTTACCCTCATTCACTATTCCCATACATTACTCCATAAATATAGCTCCCTAGGGAGTGAATGAAAACGAGTGAGTGAATTCGGACACTGATGCCACTTTTGAATAGTTTGTTCTTGCTGTTTAATAATCATTTGAAACTTAGTAAATTAGCAGCTCCAGTAGTAATGACACGATTTATTATATTCACCCAATACACCCTTGCAACAACACAGTAACATGCTAAAAAGTACCCAGAAAAGTATTAATTTAGCTTGTAAAAAAATCCCTCATGTTATATTTCAGTATCGTCAGCGTGTGGCGTATTATCTCCAAGTTGAGGCATTAGCATTGTCAGAGCCACCAATGATTGTGTCAAAGTCAAGGAGAACAAGCTCAGGCACAGAACCTGACTGAAAGGAAGGGAAATCTCCCACTGTACAAGGCGCTGAAGTGTCAATAGATTTTTTTTTGGCCCCTTTGATTGTAGATAATTACCTCAGTGATTTGAGTGTGGGCAGCAGGAGCCGGCTGAAGGGCCATTACCACCCGCTGCCTTTCACCATTCCCTGGGAGAGAACAAAGAAACCATGACCACAGTCAGCCCAACCCCAGTGTAAGGATGAGTGATGTGAAATCATTTTCCCTCATCACCTGCCGGGAGGTCTAAGATGATGGGCAATGGGAGCCTGATTGGACCTTCAATAACATTATGCTGTTCAACAGAATCATGTCTATGCCTAGTCTCAGACTCAGCTCATAAATAACGATATGCACCTGTCAAAGATTATGGGGCGTTGCTAGACATAAAGCTCTACTGGGGCACAGGTCCCCCATTGTTTGTCTGAGATAGCAACAGTAACTAAGGAGGCCGTGGTTTACCGATAGGTCAATTACATATAAATTTCATATCCTAAAGAATGATTCATTGTTATCACAAACAATCAAAGACAGTAGTACAGAACACAACAGTGCTGCAGGCAGGGGCGTTTGCTTCAAAAACACCAGGCTGGTTGGGTAACTTAGGGTCAGGGGGGTTCGGGGACATGCTCCCCCGAGAAAATTTGGAATTCTCGGACCTACATATGTGTATTTTAAGGTGTTTGAAGGCCAAAAAAATTGGATAACAATAACTTTAAAAGCATGTTAGTGGGCAGCAGTAGCATAAATGATTTATCAAGCAGATAACAGATTCTTAAACATGAGAATGAGGATAAATGTTGCAATGAATGATCCACACTACGAAATGTTAATGTGTATTGTCAACATTCTAAACTATTTTTACTCTTCCAAAAATTTTGTTTTTGCATAATAACTCTACACACAAACATAAAATGATTAGCCCACATACACACCAAACTATACACACAGATATGAATTATGTAAAACACTACTAGCTTGTGTCTTTTGCTTGTTCAGTGTGCAGTGGAGTGTATAGGAGTTATACACTGCATATTATACAGTATGTTTGATGAATGTTACAGTTATTGAACTGAACTGAATCAACACTGAAGGGACTATTAACTGAATATTGACACTATTGGCTTGTTGGGCAAGCTGCACACACACACACACACTGAATATGCAAAAATGCCAAGTCAGAAACTCAACTCTATTTCTAAAGCGCTGTGTGAGTGTGTGTGTATGTATGTATGCATGTATGTGTAGTATGTACACATAAATATAAATACATATATATATATATATATATATATATATATATATATATATATATATACATATATATTTGCACTATAAACAGAAATTCAAGGGGGTAAAAATAATTTATATAATATATAATATCACTTTTTTTAATATCACTCAATATTACTATTAAATACTATGATAATGCCGTAAATGAGTCCTGCCTGTCGCGACATTACCTTATCTGCCTTCCCTTATAAAATAATCTTTTTAACATAGTAAAATCTAAATATCATTCCCAACAAAAGTATTTTTTAGCGTAAAACATGTTCAAGATTAGCGAACAGGCTGTGTCAATGCAAAATCAATGGAGACGGTTGGATTGTTTCTGCAGAAGCCAATAATGAATAAAAATAAGATTATTTGTATTATTTACAAACTTTTGTTTCGTCATGTTATCATAGCCTATCTCAATAGCGTGCCAACACCTGACCGGCATGGTGAACAAATGAGTCCTACTGAAGAGATGAGTCCAAGCTTAGGACCCAAGCAATCCGATTGGTTCAAAGCACGTTTTATGGGTAATCGCTTTAGTGCCTGGTTACAAATCATACAAAGTCACTTTATTATAGAAGACGTTTGTACTACGTTATAAAGAGTCATTAATGTATTTTAACTTATACGTTTCATATACTAGTATTTAACCGAAGCTATAGATTGTGAAATTAAACATTTCTCGTTGTTAGTGTGTTTTATAGTTAGCTTAGATAGTAGCATAGCATACAACTAACGTTATCCGATGATCGTGCTAGCTGAGCTTTACCTGGCTTATACTGCCCTGATACTGCCTTACCGTATTCACAGCAATTCGTAATGCAATTATAATTATGTCATTATTTTTTATCGTAATAATCAGCACAATATGTTAAAAGTACACTTTTTTTAAATTAAAAGAGCAATAAAATAATTTTTATTTGTGTATATTACTATTTTTCTTATTAACAGTTTAGACAGCTCACGTTAGCTACAAGTTATCACAAGAACAGATTTAGATCAGGCATACTACTGGCATACTAATGGGGTCCTAAGCTCGGACTCATCTCTTCAATAGGACTCATTTGTTCACCACACCGGACTTCGGTGTGCTCAAATGTGTGCGCGCTGCAGTTGCTAGGAAACACAGACACGCGCGGACATGGATTTCTGTCGCGAGGGTCAGCTTCTGTTTCCTGTTTAACTGCGTTGCTTTTACAAGCGTTGATTGTTTTAGTACTGCATTGCAAATAGATAATTTCTATTACCATATAATATATATAATATTTCTATTAAATACACTGAGAAATAAAATAAATTGTTAAACTCAAACTTCAGATTTACTGGGGCACAGCAGATTTATACTGGGGCATGTGCCCCAGTAAAAGGGGTCTAGCAACACCCCTGGGCCCTATCATACACCCGGTGCAACGGGCGCGACGCAAGTGTTTTTTGCTAGTTTCACCCTGACGCAGTTTTCATTTTCACATCCTGCGTCACGTTGTTTAAATAACAAATGCATTTGCGCCCATCTGTGCGCCCATGGGCTGCTGGTCTGAGAACGAGTGTGTGTGTTCAGGTGCATTGTTGGAGCGTTACTATTTTGAGGAACTGAAATAGACTGAGCCATTGACCAACTGAAACCTGGTCAATGGCGCAGTGTTTTTTTTTTTTTTTGTTATTTAAAGAGCGCGCTAGTAATGTGGGCTATAGGCAATTATAAGGAATGGGAGATGAGACTCTGATTGTTTTTTTACACCCATTACTCATTAAGAGAATATGGACAACCATTTTAGACCATGTGCCGGGAGCACCTTGCATTTTTTTATCCCATCGTTAAACTAGCAAAAGTGGATTTGGACACGCTCTAAGTGCACTTTAGATCATGCACTTAGATTGTTAAAATAGGTATATGAGCTGTGTTTAGGTATAAGGTATTAATTAATTAATTAATTTGTTACATTTATATAACGCTTTTCTAGGTACTCAAAGCACTTTACATGGAAGGGGGAATCTCCTCAACCACCACTGTGCAGCTCCACCTGATGATGCGACGGCAGCCATATTGCGCCAGAATGCCCACCCCACACACACACACACACACACACACCAGCTTACTGGTGGAGAGGAGACAGTGATGAAGCCAAGAATCATGAAGATGATTAGGAGGCCATGATGGACAGAGGCCAAGGGGCACATTTGGCCAGGACACCGGGGTTACACCCCTACTCTTTTTCGAAGGACATCCTGGGATTTTTAATGGCCACAGAGAGTCAGGACCTCGGTTTAACGTCTCATCTGAAGGACGGTGCTCTTTGACAGTATAGTGTCCCGATCACTACACTGGGGCGTTAGGACCCACACAGACCACAGGGTGAGCGCCCCCTGCTGGCCTCACTAACACCTCTTCCAGCAGCAACCTGGTTTTCCCAGGAGTCTCCCATCCAGACACTGACCAGCTCAGCCCTGCTTAGCTTCAGCGGGCAACCAGTCTTGGGCTACAGGGTGATATGGCTGCTGCATATTACAGTTTTTTTCAGTCGCTAACAAGCGTTTGTCCAACCAGTTGTCCCATTTTCAAAACTCTAAACACAATTAGCACAGCATCGGTCTTTTGTGGCCATACCATTCACACATTTCTTGTCGTTTTCACACAATATGCAGTCAGTGAACACATTTCCATAATGCTTACATTTTCTTAACAGACAAGCTATACCTCCAAACAAAATTATGGATTGTTTTTGTAGTATTTACAAATGTTAACACACAACATCCCACAATAGCAAAAACAATATTCCAAACCTTAGATACAGTATAAAAACCTCTGCTTCTGCAATGATATCAGTTCAAAAACATCAGTGAGAGAGTCAAGGAGCTACGACGACAATATGTCCAGGTATAGTGTACTGTATATTCAATTCAATGTCCAGTTCTATAAGCTATGCACTTTGCAAGTAGGTAACCTACACAGTAATAGGTTACAGTACAGTATGGTATACAGTAATGTCATGATTTACATAAACTTTGTTTTGAGAGTTATGGAATTGGAGGCCAACCAAGCCCCTCATGAATTCATATACATAGATGAGGCAGGATTCAATCTGGCCAAAAGGCGTCGACCTGGACGAAATGTAATGTGGAGGTGGAAGGTTTATGACCATCAGCCACATGACCAGATGTCCCTCCTTGAAGCCATGGATGCTGTCTCCAAGGGTGGATCCGACATACCAAGCGGTTTTATCCCAGGTGCATCGCCTTGGATGATATCAGATGTGATCTTGATGAAAACATGTGGCCTAACCCTGAAGATCACAGAGATTAGATACAGTAATTTTGTGCTTTTTTTAGTGTTATTCTTTTTTCAAGTGTTATTCTTTGACAGAATAATTTCATTTTGAGTCAGATTTCCAGTGTTTTGGTAAAGTTAGTGTGTGCAGATAAACGTGTTCTATTTTGAAATGAAGAGTTAGTATATATTTAACAAAATGTGTTTTTGTGAAGAAAATTATCCATTTGGCCAATTGTGTTTTGTAGGTTTGAGTCTGTGTTAAGAGTTTAGAAAAAGTATCTGAAGTATGGGTAAGCGCTTGTTAGCGATTGAAAAAAACTGTAAACCAGTGTCTCCCAATCCTGTTCCCCGCACCCCCTCGCTCTGTAAATTTTGTATGTTTGGTATCTATAGATTCGTTCAATTCGACCGTTAGTGCCCTGCGAAGTGGACTTCATAGGGTATTCCGCCATCATAAGTGAGATTTCAATCGGAAAGGAGTGTATACATGTTCAGTTCAGAGGGCACTGCTAACGGCACAGGGAACAAGGGAAAATCAATACATCACTTCATGAGAAATGGAGTGGGAAATTTATTCATCATTATGTCGTGGCCACGCGATGCAAAGTCATAGCCTCGAGATCATATGTTGAGGGAACGATATATTTTTTCTCGTGGCCACGACTTCATATTTTGAGAGAACGACATCTATTTGTCGTGGCCACGAGTTGAGGGAGCCACAGCGGCCAATACTGTAACCGTACCATAGACTGGGCTACAGCAGAGATGGAGATGACAGAAGAAATAACATTTTACTTTAAATTAGGAATGTCATATAAAGATATAGCAATATTTGCATATGATTTAGCAGTTTATTGTCATAAATATCAAAAATCTAAAAGGTGTGCATCATACATGAGACCTGGGTGAACAATGTACAGTTGGTTTTATGACTGTAAGTCATTGTCTTCAAATGCTATTGAAGTTAGAAACGTTTATGCCAATGTCGCATGTAATTTTGAGACGGTCCCTAAATATGCGTGCGACAAAAAAGTCTAAGAATGTGCCTTCATGTGTCTTTCACTTATAACGTACCCATGTCTTAATGCCAAGACCGCACTATATCTTTATACGACATTCCTAATTTAAAGTAAAATGTTATTTCTTCTGTCATCTCCATCTCTGCTGTAGCCCAGTCTATGGTACGGTTACAGTATTGGCCGCTGTGGCTCCCTCAACTCGTGGCCACGACAAATAGATGTCGTTCTCTCAAAATATGAAGTCGTGGCCACGAGAAAAATATATCGTTCACTCAACATATGATCTCGAGGCTACGACTTTGCATCACGTGACCACGACATAATGATGTCGTTACCTCAACAAAATGATCTCGTGGCCACGACTTATAATCACGTTCCCACGACTTAATATGACGTTCCCACAAGATATTATGACGTTCCCACGACTTAATATCACGTTCCCACGAGTTTATATGTTGTGGCCACGACAAAAATAAGTGAACCGAACATGACCCCTCCCAGTCACCGTACTCCAGCCCTTGAAGAAGTTAGGATTAAATAAAGGCGGTAAAAAAAGTTTGTGGCTTCAGGATGTTTTTTAATTAGCCCCATGTGTGGGTTGTGTGTGGGTTGCTCATGGATATAAAGTGCGTGAGACCTGACAGTTACTAGTGCAAATCTCATGATTAAGATTCAGGGCCCTATTTTAAAGATCTGAAACGCAAGTATCAAGCGCGAAACACAAGTAACTTTGTGGGCGGATCTCGGGCGCTGTTGCTATTATACCGGCGGGATAAATGACTCTTGCGACGCTAATCTAAAATGGGTTGGTCTGAAGTAGCTTCATTATTCATAGGTGTGGTTTGGGCGTAACGTGAAATAAACCAATCAGAGCGTCATCTCACATTCCCTTTAAGAGCAGGCACGCTTGTTCTAAAGCGGATTCCTATTGTAACGGTGGATTTGCCAGGCGTGCGCCAGGAGCGGTTCACTGCCTTTTATCTATCTATCGTAATAATGTATGATTTGCAAAAATGAAAACTGCTGCTTCTGTGTAGATGAGAGAATCAAAGTGTATGCGCGTTGTGCACACACTACATTGATTATGGCCAAGCATGCGCCCTTAAAATAGCATATGAATAACATGCGCAACGCGCCACTGACTTTAAACTATTTTTTCCTGATTAGTGGCGCAATTGTTTTCTAAACCTGCAAAATAGCATGAAGGAACGCGCCTTCTTTTTTGTGCTGAACCGCCCAGGGAGCGCAAATTCATTCCCTAGTTTAGCGACGTGCGTCTGTGGAGGGAAAAGCACGCTTTGCGCGGGTGCAAAATAGGAATGATACATGCGTCGGTGTACAAAGTCAATTGCGCTGGGTGCAAGATAGGGCCCTAAATAAGATTACATTTAAATGACATTTATTTTATCACACAGTTTAGCACTTTTAAATTTGTATAAAATTGATAATAACTTTATATGTATATACATGTACTGGGATTTAATATAGGCTACACATGCATACTAAACAAAAGTATGGTAATGTTTATTGTATTTGCAGATGTTTATTATTTCATACATCAAACTTCTCTAATAAGCGATTCTGGAGTCTGTTGGTGCATTCAAGTCATGTCGTAAAGATCGTATTTACGAGTTAAACTCACATGAACGCCGCCACAATATCGTAAATATGAGTGGGAAGCTCAGGCTTTTCTCTAAGCCCCGATCTTTATAAGTTGGGGCGTGTCAGTGAGAAACATGGAGGAATACCGCAATACTGAAAGGTATTTAGGAGTGAAATTGTCAGGCTTTTCTATTTACAGCGCAGTAAGCAAATCGCCTGCACAAAATATGATAGCATTATAATATAACAGTATAATATGTAATGATAAAGTTTACAGTGGCTTCATAAATTAATTAAAAACATAAAACAGCAAAACACACCGTGATGCACATTCCTTGCTCTTCGTTTTCTAGAACTAGAGTTTAAGAACCTTGCTGTATTTGTGTAATTAATAAAGAGAAAGTACACCGCCGTCTTACTCTGACTAACGTGACTAGAACGCTGCCGTCGTAATCACGACTTCCCACCTCGTACATACGAACTTCTCAAGAGGACTTGAACGCACCATGAGTGTGATCAAGTTGCAGGAAGTGGTGTAGCACAAATGAATGTTCAGAAGTGAAGTGAACTTCATGCAGTAGGGAGTAGGCTGCGTAGGGACCCTGTCAATCAGAACGCAGTTCATAGAGTTCTGTTCTAACGAGCTGAGGATCTGAATCAGGTGTGTTAAATAAAAGAGAGAAATATGAAGAAACCAGGATTGAGAATCACTGCATTAAACTAAAGTCACCCAAAAATTACAATTCTGTCAATTTACTCTTGTTCTAATGTAGTAAACCAGTAAATGTTCTGCAGTTTGTGAAACGCTGTAGAAATATTGGGTTTTCCCTTACATAATATCACATCACCAGTCTTTTGTGTTTCAGAAACATACAAAACATGCTAGCGGCAAAGAACCTTTAAAAGACAGCAAGTAGCATTCACTCTTTAGCATTTAGTGCCTTTTATGGTATAGAGAGTCCAAAGTCTAAAGAATTCAGTCACAATACCTCTCAAAATCAAGGAATGCCTGTGGTGAGACAGCAAGAAGGATTACTCATTAGAAATATTTAGAACTTTACTCAATAATGTTATGATCTATAAAAATAAGGGATGTCAATAGATTTTTATTTATTTATTACAATTATAGTATTATTGTTGTTATTATTGATACAATTAGCAGTGTATCAAGTAATCAATCACAATCAATTACTTCCATGTCATTAGCAGAGGTAGTAACGAAGTACATTTACTCTGTTACATACATTTTCTTGAGTCATTTTTGGGAAATTTGTACTTTTAAGAGTAGATTTAAATGTGGGTACTTTTACTCGAATACGTTTCTAGTGAAAAAATACTAAATTACGCTGGGCGACGTTCCTCTCATTACTTTAATGCAATACATGGTAAAAAATGCATAGTTTATTCAAAGCGTACTTATCTGACAGTTAATAATTTGTAGCAGTAAATGAAGAGATGTCATATCGATCGCAAGTTCAGTATGGCGTACCACAAGGCTCAGTACTAGGACCGTTGCTTTTCATCCTGTACATGCTACCCTTGGGAGATATCATTAGGAAGCATGGCATTAGTTTGATACTCAGCTCTATATTTCTTCGCGGCCAGACGAAACTTACAAATTCACAAAATTAACGTTTTTTTTTTTTTTTTTTTTAATTGGGACTAATTTTTCCATTTTTCTTGTAAACGTGGTCATAACAGCCAGAAGATCAGGACAGGCAGCAAACAGCCATGGGAATAATCCAGGCAAACAAACAGGTTTCTTCCCCGATTGCTGCAACTTCCATTTTTAGTACTGATATTTTGGACCAATTTCCCAGGAAGTGACGATTTTGTTCTCTTGAACACATAGGATGGAAATAGTGCATAGTGCTTATGCGATGTTTTGCGCACAAGTTAAATTTGCTTTAGATGGAAATATCTATTGAGGATACATCTGGATATCTTAAATCTGAAAGCTTTTTGCTACAACAAGTGGGCAACATCGACCATGGATCATTCAAAAACACATCCCTCTGGCCAAACACCATTACAAAAATTCTGAAATCCAGAACCGAAAAGGAAAAGTGATTGTGCCCGTAATAAAACACAAATTATTTTATAATTTATATGTTTATATAACATCGTTTTCAACTAAAACAATAAAAAACTACTTTTTATGTGTTTTGGCCATTCATTTACACGACAACGGCGTTTTGGGGTCCTGAAAACTAAAACATTTGAAAATGTTAAAAGTGCAAGTTTTTTAAAATTATACCGTTATCGTCTCTGTATAAACTATAAAAACATAAATTTGTGAAAACAGTGCATGTCATGTGCATGTGTATTACGTGTTCAATCTACAGGCACATAGTGTTTCTTTACAAAGTGTCATCGCCAACTACTGGCCTCGTTTTTACGGATCCGTGTGAACGGGGATCGTTTAGTCTGTAAACGCGGAAAACGCGAATTAAACTTTTTTTAGTACATCGTTGTCATGTAAACATACCCTTAAACCATTAAAAAAAATTCTGTTAGTTGAAATAAAGCTGAAATAAAATAAAATATAAATTCTAGTTGAAAAAGTTGAAGTACTTAAATTATCAACTGGAAATGAATAACTAAAACTGAAAAGAAAAAATTAAGCATAAATAGCAAACAAAAGCACATGAAATGACAATTTTTTTTACTAAAATTAACATGAAAACTAAAAATATAAAATAAAAGCTAATTCAAAATGCTATATGCCTCATCGTGACGAGCTGAATCACAATAACCTTTTTCAAATGCATTTTGTTCCATATACATATATATATATATATATATATATATATATATATTTTTTTTTTTTCACTGATGGAAGTTCTATGTGCACAGCATGAAGACTTAAATTAATCAAATTTATTGTCGAACTCTATTCATTTATTTATTACATTATTAGAGTATATGTTATCCAGTAGATGTGCGATTGAATGGAAAAGACTGAAAAGCACATTATTCCACTGAAGAAAGAAAGTCAAATGGGTTTGGAATGAAATGAGGGTGTGTGAATGAATAATTTTTAGCTTTTACATTTTTAGATTAATCAATCCTTTAATAACTCCCAGTCCTCTTCCAGCTACAGTGGTTATGAGAAGCATGACATTTCTGATAAACTAGTTTCTCGTGCAAGATTAAATGTCATTTGTGTTTGTTAGCCTCATGTGACATCTCGCTGTGTGTGCACTGGATAGATGATGTAAGATCTAAAGAGCCATTTGTCCCGCACACAGTCTTCGTTTTCCTCCCCCACTCTTTTAGACATGCTAAGTTGCTCTGCCTCCAGGCAGCCTGTGTCTGGTAGCACTTAATATCCTCTCAGCAAAGAGCCCGATCTCAGCCCATTTTCACTGAGGTTGACACAAGCTCTTGAATGCCATACACTGGCTCTTGTAGCGCATGGAATTTGAAAATTCACTGGAAGATTATTGGGGGAAAACAAAAAAGGCAGCTGCTTTTGGCAGGCACGAATTCAATGTCATCCATAGCTCAGTCTCCCGGCCACAGCAGACCAATGAGAGAAGAGCGCTCTCAAGCTGAAAACACAACAATGAGAGGCTTTAGATTGACAGGGCTGATTACAATCAGAGGGTGGGGGGGGAAGAGCTCATCTTTGTTTGCAGTCTACATCTGCAGAGCCCAGATAATTTGTAACCAGTATGGAGTACATTTATGCCGTATTCACTAGGTCAGGATCGTATACGCTAACTCATTTTGTGCCTGTAAAGCATCTTTACCAGAAAAAGGCAGCATCTGTGTGCTGGGATCTCAACCAGATACTGGCGATGGATGATTTACGTTTCATATTATCACATGTGTGCTATTCATCGTTTGAGACGCTTCTGCGAGGGAATTAAACCAAATCAGACTTTGACTCAAACATATGTGTTCGAAGGCATTTATAGACTAACTGTACCTGTCATTCACATGTAAACCAGGCATTTCTAAATTTCTAAAACCTGAAATATTATTTGTAAATAAAATCCACGCTATTATTATGAGTAAAGTGGCCACAAATTCGGAATTACAGATTTATTTTTTTAAGTTTTACGTAAGAAATTGACAAATAAATGCAATCAGCTAAAAAAATAAAAATAATAATAATAATAATAATTTGTAAACAAAACGCAAGCTAATATCATGTGTTAAGTTGCGGATTTATTTTTCTTTTGCCCCAAGTTTTACATAACTTTCATAAGAAATTGAAAGTTAGAAAATAGCCTGAGTAAAGCCCACATGTCTAAAGAGTAAAATATATCCTCACCTTTAATCACAAGTGTAGACTGTCATCTCTGCTGCTTTCACATAATGTCCTGGGACGTGACATTTGACTTTAAGTCCCAAACAAAAATAGCATTTCATGATTAACCTGGCAGCTCAAAGCAGCTTGTAGACTTTAAACATTACAGAGCGCAGTCTGAACTACAGAACATGATTATGCCATATCTAAAATAAAGTGTTTGTGTAGATTGTTGACAGTACAGTAGTGGACTCTCAACGCTTAAAACTTAAATCAACCATGCATTTTGGGGCATTTTGTGAAGCACAGATACTAACAGTCAGAAGGGAATTTACTGAACAGTTGCACCACTTTAGCACATTTATTTATCAACCACCCAATACTGCTTTACCAGGATCTATTAGCACTGAGATTGTGCCATGCTATCAATAACACTGTGTCCTAAACAGACGTATATGATTATAAGTGATTTGTCTGTCCACACCTGAACAAACGACACGACTACAAAACACGACAAATCAATCAAAAATCACAGCCAATCAGAAGAGCGTGTGGGCGGAGTCTCTCTGCAAGCGCACTGCACTCGCAACCAAATCAATCAAAAATCACAGCCAATCAGAAGAGCGTGTGGGCAGAGTCTCTCTGCAAGCACACTGCACTCACAACCAAATCAATCAAAAATCACAGCCAATCAGAAGAGCGTGTGGGCGGAGTCTCTCTGCAAGCGCATTGCACTCGCAACCAAATCTATCAAAAATCACAGCCAATCAGAAGAGCGTGTGGGCGGAGTCTCTTTGTAAGCGCATTGCACTCACAACCAAATCTATCAAAAATCACAGCCAATCAGAAGAGCGTGTGGGCGGAGTCTCTCTGCAAGCGCACTGCACTCACAACCAAATCTATCAAAAATCACAGCCAATCAGAAGAGCGTGTGGGCGGAGTCTCTCTGCAAGCACACTGCACTCGCAAAGAAATGGACAAGTACATAATCAAATTCGCAAATATTACACCTTTGTAAAATTATTAAAAATACAAACTGAGTGACTGAAACTATCTTTTTCACTGAATACACTAATTTGTTCATAGTTTGAACATTCTTATGTCCTTTAATTTATTTTCAATATTTTCAATTATCCATTGTCGCTTTGAGTATGGCTATAAAGATCAAAATATTTACACTCGTATTAGACACTTAAATAAACATTAAATAAAGGACATAATACCAGAAATTATCATCATTATACTTTGTATTAGGTTCCGGGCGATCTAACTAAAATATGATCTCGAAATTGTTTTTACATGTTGATCAATATCGATATTTATCATGATATATAATTTGATAATGCTGACAGCTTAAATTTACAGTAAAATTTAATTTAATTACATTTACAGTAAAAAAATCGTATTTATCGCCTCAGAGAGGAGGGAGAGGCAGAATCTTTTCAGATGTTCAGGAAATTGCCATTGTTGACATGCCAACAATGCAATAAAACTGTGGGAAATTCGGGGTAGAGTGCTGGCAGACCAACGTGATCTCATGAGAATACATGTGTATTTTTACGTAAAGTGTAGTTCTATCACACGTACATTTACTTACGTTTTATACACACAGAAACGTATAATACTGATGTATTTACAGCACTAAAATGTAAAATATATTCACGTATTGACAGCACAAAAACATAAATTATTTACGTATGAACAACTCTACCGACGTACAAATTTGTACATATTCCTATTTATGCATATTAAAATCGTGGCATTAATGTTTTGACTCTATTGCATTCAATTGTCTTATCAATTAGGTTTTGAGTCGCATTTATTACAGTTTTTTACGATTGCTATGACAGATTTTTCAATACTTTTAACAATTTTCCAAAACTCTTAACACAGTTAGCACTACATCCGTCTGTGTAAGCTATACTATTAACACATTTCTTGTTGCTTTAACACAAAATGCATACAATTAACACAAATTTAAAATGCTTGAACTTCTTTTACACACAAGCTCAAACAAGACCAAAACAATGGACTTTTACTGCCAAATTTACCAATGCTTTAACACTGTATGTCAGAACAGAGAACACCATGTTCTAAACCCAACCTTACAGGCTAAAGTCAAGGTAAACAGCTGTTTATATTGTGAATTGAAACACAAATATATCCCCTGTATTTTATTCTATTGTTACTGAGAAACAGCTGATTGAATTATGCAAATATATAAATCATAGCTGATTCCCATCTAGGAAACACACTCAGGTGTTGAGGTTCTTTCAATCGCATGACCATATGGTATAAAAGAGGACCTTTTGGGCTGATCTTTTGTGGAAAGGGAACAATAGAGAGTAACAAAAGAAAGAAAGAAAAATGTCTGCACTAGGTAGAAGAAGACGTGTACCAGAACAAGGGAGAGGAGTGGGACAAGGGCAAGGGAGAGGAGTGGGACAAGGACAAGGGCAAGGGAGAGGAGTAGGACAAGGACAAGGGAGAGGAGTGGGACAAGGGCAAGGGAAAGGAGTGGGACAAGGGCAAGGGAGAGGAGTGGGACAAGGGCAAGGGAGAGGAGTGGGACATGGGCAAGGGAGAGGAGTGGGACAAGGGCAAGGGAGAGGAGTGGGACATGGGCAAGGGAGGGGAGTTTGACAAGGGCAAGGGAGAGGATTGGGACAAGGGCAAGGGAGAGGAGTGGGACATGGGCAAGGGAGGGGAGTTTGACAAGGACAAGGGAGAGGATTGGGACAAGGGCAAGGGAGAGGAGTGGGACAAGGGCAAGGGCAAGGGAGAGGAGTGGGACAGGATTGGGACAAGGGCAAGGGAGAGGAGTGGGACAAGGGCAAGGGTAAGGGCAAGGGCAAGGGCAAGGGAGAGGAGTGGGACAAGGACAAGGGCAAGGGAGAGGAGTGGGACAAGGGCAAGGACAAGGGCAAGGGAGATGAGTGGGACAAGGACAAGGGCAAGGGAGAGGAGTGGGACAGGATTGGGGCAAGGGAGAGGAGTGGGACAAGGGACAAGGACAAGGGCAAGGGAGAGGAGTGGGACAAGGGCAAGGGAGAGGATTGGGACAAGGGCAAGGGAGAGGAGTGGGACAAGGGCAAGGGCAAGGGCAAGGGCAAGGGAGAGGAGTGGGACAAGGGCAAGGGCAAGGGAGAGGAGTGGGACAAGGCAAGGGCAAGGGAGAGGAGTGGGACAAGGACAAGGGAGAGGAGTGGGACAAGGGCAAGGGAGAGGAGTGGGACAAGGACAAGGGAGAGGAGTGGGAAAAGGGCAAGGGAGAGGAGTGGGACAAGGGCAAGGGAGAGGAGTGGGACAAGGGCAAGGGCGAGGAGTGGGACAAGGGCAAGGGAGAGGAGTGGGACAAGGACAAGGGCAAGGGAGAGGAGTGGGACAAGGGCAAGGGAGAGGAGTGGGACAAGGACAAGGGACAGGAGTGGGAAAAGGGCAAGGGAGAGGAGTGGGTCAATGGCAAGGGAGAGGAGTGGGACGAGGACAAGGGAGAGGAGTGGGACAAGGACAAGGACAAGGGCAAGGGAGAGGAGTGGGACAAGGGCAAGGGAGAGGAGTGGGACAAGGACAAGGACAAGGGCAAGGGAGAGGAGTGGGACAAGGACAAGGACAAGGGCAAGGGAGAGGAGTGGGACAAGGGCAAGGGAGAGGAGTGGGACAAGGTAAAAAGGGAGAGGAGTGGGACAAGGGTAAGGGAGAGGAGTGGGAAAAGGACAACCTTGTCTTTAGGAACATTGCAGAAATCAGCACAACATCCATTTCTCTGACTCTAGCTAAACACAGAGTCCAAATGAAACAATTATACAAAGTTCCTTTTGAAAGGAACAGTGAGCGCATCAAAGAACTCCGTCACCAATACGTCCAGGTAAGGTTATGCAATACAGTCATTACTGTACTATACATTGTGTGCTCTGCAGTAAACTACTCTATAAACTTGGAGTGCATTAGGACATACAGTAGATATACAGCAAAGCATTTACATACACTGTGTCTGATTACTTTCAGAGAGTAATGGAGTTGGAGGCCAATCAAGTCCCACATATAATGATCTACGTTGATGAGGCTGGCTTTAACTTAGCGAAAAGGCGTCGGCATGGAAGAAACATAATTGGCAATAGGGACACAGTTACTGTGCCGGGCCAGAGAGGAGCCAACATCACCATATGCGCCGCAATCTTCAGCGATGATGCACTTCTGCATAAATGTGAGATTGGCCCCTACAAAACAAACCGCCTTCTCCTGTTTTTAGAAGACCTGCACGAAAGACTTGTGCCAGAGGTAGAAAGGAGACAGGTGAGAGACCACTTACCAATATACATGATCACATGGGACAATGTGGCATTCCACCATTCCCGTGCAGTCACAGCATGGTTTGACGCCCATCCTAGGATGATGTCCCTTTTCCTTGCTCCTTACTCCCCTTTCCTCAACCCCATTGAGGAGTTTTTCTCATCCTGGAGATGGAGGGTTTTTGACCATCATCCACAGGACCAAATGTCCCTCCTGGATGCAATGGATGCTGCATGCCAAGACATCACAGCTGAACACTGCCAGGGGTGGATAAGGCATGCCAAAAGATTCTTCCCATGATGCCTTGCCAGAGAAGATATCAGGTGTGATGTGGATGAGAACATGTGGCCAAATGCAGAAGAGCGGGCAGATTAGAAGATTACTCTTTTTTTTTTTTTTTATTATTATTCTGGTGCTTTTTCTGTTCATATATTTCGTATTTTCACATAATAAATGGCAGCTATATTGCATATTTTTGTTATCTTGCAGTAATGTCCTTTTGCAAATAAAGTCTTTATTGCAGCAATTCTGTCTCTGTCTTTGTTTTTTCATTAACCGTACATTCTATAAAGCACTCTGAGATGAGTCTTTTTTATTGAATTTCTGCAGCAAAAGACCTAAACCCAACAAAACAAAAATGTAGAGAGGCTTCAAAAGAAACTGCAGTGCAAAACACAATCTATGATCAAAACAATATACTGTCTGTTGTATAAGGGCATACATATAAAATAATGCAGTTTCTGTAATTCCATCTGATGTTAGTGTTTTTATGACATTGTGCTATGATTGACTAAATCTTCCTGTTGGATGAGAACATATGTTAGTGTTTTGAAAAAATATTTGATTTTGAGACATGTTTGCAGTGTTTTGGTAGACATACTGTAGTGTATTGCTGCTAGTGTATTATTGTATTTTGAAAATTAGTGTTGGAGTTTAATTTACAATATGTGATTTTGAGCATGAAATTGACTGTTTTGCCAATTGTGTGTTATAGGTGTGTTGGTGCATTAAGAGTTTAGAAAATCGTCATAGCGATTGTAAAAAACTGTAAATGTTGCAGATGCGTCCATATCATACGTTTCAGCATCTATCCAAACATACAGAAAGTATGTTTTCTATCTTTGAAAATTACATATGAATACCTACGTATTAACAATGGGACCAGGCTGGGCAGACAATATCAGTTTTAGAAATGTGAATATGGTCAGCACAACAACAATTGCCAGAGTCCTAGAGAAACATAAAATAAGGATGAAGCAATTGTACACTGTACCCTTTGAGAGAAACAGTGAACGAGTGAAAGAACTCCGGTATCAGGATGTCCAGGTAAGAAACATGGTAGGGGAGAGCGGGGTATGTTGTCACACTTTTCACACTGTCTAACATTTACTGAGCACCATACATCAAAATGGTATAAATCTCATACCAAATGAAAGAAGGAAGTCTTGGGCACATATGTTGTATTCATAACATCTTCATATCTTATCTCATTACGGAGTTGTAGACTGTTGAATAGGGAATGTGCACTTGTGACAATTTGCCCCATCGGCGGGTAAGTTGTCACACTAGGGCGGGTAAGTTGTCACACTAGATTTTCTAAAAATAAGAACACAACTACTTAATTGTGAATATTGATTTTAATTTTTAAACTCAAACCAGAACTGGAAATATAAACATCCGTGCCTGGAGAATCTGGAAAAACAATTATTTCAATCCAAATAATGCACATTTCAATTAAGTGGCTAGACCACTTTACTTTGAACTTTAAACTCAAATGTTCTATGGCTTGCACACAGAACCAGATAACTGAATGGAATACTGCAGATAACTTGCTTAACTTAACATGTTTAACCTCTGAACAAAACAGATGCCCTGTATCTGACTAAAGGGACTCATCTCCAGAGTCACAATTCTGACACACATAAATTGCCTGGCCTGAGGTGCAAGCATCATGGGCCCAATTGTTGCATTTTACACATTTTACCCAGGTCTCCTTTGGACGACTGTTTGAAAATGGCTCTACACAGATGAGGCAGAAGCACTCTTCATCATCTGATGATGACTCTTGCATGATTTTTCTTCTTTTAGCTGCCTTGTTTTTCATAGGTCCAGATTTCTGCTTCCCTTTCTTTTGAAACAGCTTTTTGTTAGATTGAGGCTTATTCTTTTCTATTTCTAGTTGCTGCTTCACTGGCGTGTCAGTAAGTATTGCTGATTTGCGTCGTTTTCTTCCTTTGCTGGCTGGTTTTCGGGGGCCAGCTTTTGGATATGGCCGGATGTCCTCTAGAGTTGGTAGCCCACTGTCAGCAATAGCATTGCTGGGTAAGGGTGAGCTGGTGATAGCAGAAGCATAACTGGGCGTGCTCGGCACTGCAGAGTTGGTGCTGGAGCCTGGCAGGGCAGAATTGGTGCTGGAGCCTGGCAGGGCAGAATTAGTGCTGGAGCCTGGCAGGGCAGGGTTGGTGCTGGGGCCTGGCTTGGAAGGGTTGGTGCTGGGGCCTGGCAGGGCAGAGTTGGTGCTGGGGCCTGGCTTGGAAGGGTTGGTGCTGGGGCCTGGCAGGGCAGAGTTGGTGCTGGGGCCTGGCTTGGAAGGGTTGGTGCTGGGGCCTGGCAGGGCAGAGTTGGTGCTGGGGCCTGGCTTGGAAGGGTTGGTGCTGGGGCCTGGCAGGGCAGAGTTGGTGCTGGAGCCTGGCTTGGAAGGGTTGGTGCTGTGGCCTGACAGGGCAGAATTAGTGCTGGAGCCTGGCAGGGCAGGGTTGGTGCTGGGGCCTGGTTTGGAAGGGTTGGTGCTAGGGCCTGGCAGGGCAGAGTTGGTGCTGGAGCCTGGCAGCGCAGGGTTCTGAATGGGGCGATCTGTGACGTAGGATGGTGCAAACTCGGTTTCCATAAATACATCTCTATTGTAAGGTTGAACCCCAGCCACCCTAAAGCCAGCCTGAATGTTTAAGGGGGTTGCAGCCAGAGGATAGGCAATTGCCACAATCCCAGGTATGTCATAAATCGACATTGTCTTCCCAGCGTTGTTCCTCATCCAGGCATCACATGCGCTGTTGATGTGCCTCTTTAGTGGCCCGTAGACAGACCTGTCTAATGGTTGGAGCCGATGTGAGCAGTGGGGTGGGAATGATAGCATGATTATGCCATTTTCTTTGGCATAATTTAGTCCATCAATGGACAGATGAGACTCGTGGTTGTCCAAAAGGAGTAAACAGGGCTTCTCCTTTGAGCACTTTGTTTGTTCACTGAAATGTTTCAGGAAGTCAACAAAGTGTGTGTCTTTCATCCATCCAGAGGAATTTGCTCCTCCTTTGCTGCCAGGTGGCCCGTTGATCAGGAAATGATCACGGAAGTTGACACGGGGGAAAATAAAGTATGGAGGTATACTATTCCCTGTGGCTGAGACGGCACAGGCCAGTGTGACAAGGGTTCCCCTTTCAGCTGAGGTCAGTGACCCTATTTGTTTGAATCCACGTCTGGCCACCACTTTGTCTGGTTTATGTACAGTGGTGACCCCAGTTTCATCAACATTCCAAATGTCTCCTGGTCCAAATTCATATTTGCGTAACACAATCTCTAAGTTGTCAAAGAAAGCATTAACATTCTCTCTGTTGAAGCTACTTGCCCTGGCAAGGCTAGTTGCCTCTGGCTTTCTCAGTGATAGCGCTGTATGCCGCTTTAAGAAGCCTGTAAACCACTCTTTGCTGGCCTTTTCTTTTTCTGCCCACAAAGGCGCAAAATTCAGCTGGTGTGCCACAGCAAACTGGTAGGCAAGCTTTCTGACCTCACTTGGCGACAGACCAAAATAAATGTCAGCTGACCTGGTAATATACTCAACAAGCTGCTTTTCCAAATCAGCTGAAAAAATCTTCCGTGGTGTTGTATAACCAACCATTGTTGTTGGCATGGCTGTCTGACTTTCAATTTCTTCTCTGGTTATCTTTTGACAATACCGAGTCAGAGTACGGTAATTTATGTCAAAATCCTTTGCTGTACTTCTGATGGATTTGTTCTGCAACTTTACCTGCCTGACTGCCTTTAACATTATGTCAGGTGGTGTACTGCCATGCTCTGTCTTTCGTTGATAATTTCGAACCATCTTCCTTCCTTCCTGTCTTTCCTTCCTTAATTCCTGACTTTCCTTCCTTTCTTCCTTCCTTCCTTCCTTCCTTCAAACACCTTATTGCAATTAGAAATAAATTACAATATCACAATTTATCATGTTTTTTGAGCATGTTCTATGTGTTTATTTGTACAGGGGCAAGTTGTCACATGTGACGACTTGCCCCAAAGTCATTGAGACAACTTGCCCCATACTGACATGTGTGCTAATGTTGGCTAAATCTCAAGTTTAGCTCAACATATCACTTTAGCTAAAGTATCAAAAGACACGTTACTGTCTCCTCTATTTTGTGCAAAATAATCATTTTAAACATTCATACCTAACAAAGTTATATTGCATAAAATGTAAAGTGCAATTTTTTTACTTTTTAAGCAGAAAAATAAGAAAATTGTGCTAACCTCAGATTACAGTGATCTTGACCACATGTGAACAGGAAGTTGACTATAGAAGAAGAAGTCACATAAAGTGGCTATTTGATTTTTGAGATAGAGCCTCTAGTGTTGGAGTTATGGACAGTGTGACAACTTACCCGTGTGACAACTTACCCCGCTCTCCCCTACATACACATGCAGTTATGCATAATGTAAATTACTGTAAAACTGTCTGTAATTTAGAGGGTAATGGAGATGGAAGCCAGCCGAACTCCACATACTTTTATCTTTGTGGATGAAGGCGGATTCAACTTGGCAAAAACACGACGCAGGGAAAGAAATGTGATTGGACAGAGAGCAACCGTGGATGTCCCAGGCCAGAGAGAGCTAACATCACGATGTGTGCAGCACTGTCCAATGATGGTTAGCTGTTACACAAACCACTCATCGGCCCCTACAATACAGAGAGGCGTATTTCTTTTCTGAATGACCTGCATAATCAACTTGTGCCAGCAGAGGAGAGAAGGCGAGGGGCATCAAACTGCCCTACCTTCGCTGTTGTGTGGGATAATGTGGCGTTCCAGCTCTCTGTGCAGTCACAGACTGGATCGCTGCACATCCCAGGACGTCAGTATTATTCCTGCCTCCATACTCCCCCTTCCTAAACCCCATAGAGGAGTTTTTCTCTGCATGGAGGTGGAAGGTTATGACCACCAGATGACTTTACTGGAGGACATTTCTCCTGAAGACTGCCAGGGTTGGATTAGACATTGCCAGAGAAGACATCAGATGTGATGTTGACGAGAACGTGTGGCCTAATGCAAGAGAGAGGGAGGACGAGAACCTTCACAGGACTTTACAATCAGTGATTAGACTACACGTGTTGTTGATGTGTGGACTTTCTTTTTTTATTTATTTTTTGCCGTGGAATTTCAGGATTTGTTTTTTTTTCTCTTCTTTTTTCACCTATTTACAGTATTTTCACAAATAAAGCACTATATTCAAAGAAAACAAATTATTTCTGATCTTTCATTCTTGTTACATACGTATGCTTTAGTACATTCAATAAATTAAAAATCTGTTATTCTATAATGAAATACTGTTTATGTGAAAATTCATTCAAACTTTAAAAATAAAAGTTCATAATTGATGTAATGCTAGTTGCTAGTGTTGTTTAGGTCAGTGTGTTATGCGTGACATGCATGTTTTCTGAATGAGAATTTGTTGCCAGTGATTTGTGGAACGAGCTTACTTTGAGACGTGTATGAAGTGTTTTGTTGGTCAGTGAGTTTTGAAGGTTAGATTCACTGTTTGGCCAAAATGAATGTTGGTAATGCAGACTGTATGAAGAGTTTTGAAAATGTGGTTTCAGTATTGAACAATGCTTGTTAGCAATTGAAAAAAACTAAGAGAAGTATAAGGAGAAAGAGGAGGATGAGGATGGAGAATGTTGTCAAGGCTGGATCTGGCTTTAGGGGTTTTTAACAGTGTTATGGACAATGTCCTCAGGCCGGACCCAACATGAAGACATGATCCTGAAGCAGAATCAATCCCTCTCACTGACTTTGATTTTGCATGTTGCACAACTCTTCTGAATGCACTGTAACATGCTTTTCATTTAGAGCTTTTTTACTGTGACCTTTTTGACTTTTGCAGTTGAGTCGCTGTATTTTCACAGTACACAAGTGCTGAATATACAGACATTCAATACTATACAATATTCAGTACAATACTACACTTGCAGTGCATACAGTATACAATATATGCACCTTACTACTGTAAGTGGTCATTACTATACTTTTTTTACGTAATTGCAAAATTTGTTTACTTTGTTACAATGTACTTTTTTCTGTAAATGCATGCTCTGGATTCTGTGCTCTCCATTTTTTGATGTAGTGTCTCATGAATGATCTGTAGTGTTTATAACATTGTGTGTATGATCTGAAATGTTTGATAAAATGGTTTTGAGGCGATTGTTTGATTTTTCCAGAAGAGTCACAGGTTCTGTGAATGTGGTTTGAAAATTTGGTTTTGTGTTTAAGGTTTTGAAGAAAGTGCTGGTTTCAAGAAATGTGTTTTAGCTATTCAGAAAAACTATATTGGCTAAACATTTCCAAAACCCACAGACAGACATAAATAAACATTACTTGAAGAGATGTAGGAACTAAAACATAGCGAACCCCAGTATATAGTCTTTGGATTACAGCTGGTTGGTTAACAGGGCTTTGGCTGCAGTTTTGCAGGGTTTAAACAGTGTTTTAAATCTGATCCTGTTTTGGAACTCATCGAGACTTGGTCAAAGAAATAACACAATGCATTTCCATTTTCCATTTACCAGACGCTTTTATCCAAAGTGACTTATAAATGAGGAATACAACAAGCGATTCATCACAAAGAGCCAATAAACACGAGAAGTGCTGGTAATACAAAGTTCCAGACATCGTTTGGAATAGTACAAGCAAGAATAGAGAGAGATTAAGGAATAGTGAAAGCATATAGGGGAAGATTTTTTGTTTTTTATCTGACGGAAGAGATGAGTTTTCAATTGTTTCTTGAATATAGTCAGAGATAAATGAAATGTACAAGTGGCATAAGACTATAGTCACTTTAGCCCTCATAATGTGTTGAATCATTTACAAAGATCACTAAGAAAATTGTGAATTGGTGCACAACTACCTACTACTGAAACTACTACTATTTGCTCCCAATAGCAACTACATTTTTTTAAACAAACTACTCTTTTAATAATGAATTATTCTCATACATTTTTATCTCTATATAGACATTGTGTTATTGAAGTGGAAATAAATGAGCGTTGACATGTTAAAAGAGAATGAATGCACTGGAAGATGTTTTACTACAAACAATCCTGCTTTATCTAAAAATAAACAGCATGGGTTCCCAGGATGATTGTAAACTTTTTTTGTGTGTGTGGAAAAGAGGGATGCCCAATTTTTTCTCTTTTTTTTTTTTTCCTTTCCTATTTCTTTTGCAAAAAACCTTCAAAGCCGAAGTTGTTCAAAGGGCCGGGGTTTGGGAGGAGGACCAGACAGGGCTGTTTTTAATTCATCCTTCTTAATTAACAGTCTGGGCAGCAGCTCCCGAACACTGAGGCTTGACTCACTGTTTTCTCTTATTTTCCCTAAACAGAGCAAGGGTTCAGCATGAGAACGAGTGCTGGGAAGAGAGGGTGTTTAACACACTTCCTCATGCATCTCTGCCACCTTTATTCAGCTCCTCTTTTCAACATTTTGCTATAATACAGTTTTTTTTTCAACTGCTTACAAACAAAATCCTTACTTGTCACACAATTTCTGAAACCTGACACTCAAACACCAGAAACACACACCAAATCTGCAAAACCATACACTAATTCTTGGCCTTCGACTCAAGAATTATCCAAGAATTGCACACACAAAATGCAAAATGCCTCACATCTCTTGCAAAATGAAGCACTGCATTCAAAATATCACAAACATATCAAAAGCAAACATTTGTCTTACATTGCAAACACCTTTGCCATAATATTATATTTTTGGAAATATCATAGACACACACAGTTATTCAACACCTAAAGCTCTTCTTTCATGAGCTTCTGTGTACATTTCTGTACAAGATTGAAAGTAATTGTCAGAGAGATGTTAAAAAATTCACAGTAAACACGAAAGCAAGATTGAAATATTTTTTACTGTAAGCATTTGTGGTTGTGAATACAGTATTACACAGTCCGAAAAACCTATAACTCGACCTTTGACCTTTTATAGGCCTATTCTAAAGCCATGATTGGCTGGTGTTCAGTAAAGCAATGAGTGTTTGCACATGTGAGGAGTGTGTGTGAGTGTGTGTGAGGAACTGATGAATTACTGTGGTGTTTTGACAGGTTGTGTTTGAAAAAGGAAATCAAGAGACTTCCTGTTAGATCTTTGTGTGTTACATAGTGAATTGTGTGTTGTGGTTTGCAAAAAGTGTTTTATGAAATTGAAAACTGAGTCAAAGGCAGAACATTAGTGTATGGTTTTGCAGATTCTGTGTGTGTTTCTGGTGTTTGAGTGTCAGGTTTCGGAAATTGTGTGACAAGTAAGGATTTTGTGTGTAAGCAGCTGAAAAAATAGTTTTCTGCTTCCCCTTTTCCCAGATGTACCATTTTGTGTATTTCCATTCTCGACACTGTGGCAATAGTGAGTCTAGTGTAATTCTGCCGTCAGACTGTAATTAGAATCAACGTCTTCTGATGGGAGACGGTTCTGACAGGCATGACTTCACTGGTTCCCATGCTGTGGATACATCAGTCTTCTACATCAGCTGAGCTTTCACCTGCGATCAGTGCTCAACATCTCAACATCTCACTGATTGGCAGCACTAATTACAGCGAGCCGCCAGCTCTCCATGTTCGCACCAAACCCTGTGCTCTGACCTGACATGCCTTTCCCGTTCAGAGCCTGACTGATGTGTTTAAACATCGATCCGGTCACTATTTGGAGAGCAGTCTATACTGAAGGTGTAACAGGGACTGTGGCCACACATTTGTGCTGATTACTTTCTGGCAAGGATTGCAAAAGCGATTTCATGCGGGATTTTTATTGTGTCAAATTAATTGCTTTTTTGGGATATTATCTTTCATGTAGTGTGCAACAGAGCTTTTTGTGAATGTAAAAGGTCTGCAAAGTTTTGAAGATCAAACTGTAAAAGATTCAGATATGATAATGAGCGTTTGCTTTTTGACCAATCAGAGCAGACTGAGCCATCTGACCAATCAGAGCAGAGCAGCTCTCAGAGAGGCGGGGTTTAAAACAATAATGTTCTAGGTTCATGTCAAATTCTATCAACCGCATTTGTGACACAATATGGATTATTAAAGAAAACAATTTTGACTCACCTGATCAACAACAAAGTGTATAGCAGCTGCGCCTATAATGGCAACATTTACATCATATCTCACTGTCTGTGAGATGGAGTGGAATGCAAACAACCAAATATAAAAAATATTCACTTTTTCCATGTTTTTAATCAGTGATTCTAATTGCAATCTCTTGCAACATTCTGCTCTTTCTTTGTGTCTTCACATCATGCAATAAACTTTAAATAGCAGTGTTTAATCACTTGGGGAAGATACAATTAAAGGCAAACAAAATCAGTTTGTCATATACCTTGCATCATTAGTTTCTTACAGCTCTCTAGAA
Source organism: Abramis brama (assembly GCF_963993115.1). Classification (NCBI taxonomy): domain Eukaryota; kingdom Metazoa; phylum Chordata; class Actinopteri; order Cypriniformes; family Leuciscidae; genus Abramis; species Abramis brama. Next base: position 30,788,539 of record NC_139985.1, read on the forward strand.
ACTGCACACCATTATCTTTTACTTTCCACACTTTCATTTATCTCCTTCCAGTAAGCCAGTGGTGTCCATCAGTCAGCATTCCCTGCTGGTTTAGTTGATGACAGCAGAAAGCTTCACTATAGCAATTTTTCGTACTTATACATTTTTAGTTCAGTGTCCACATCAGCAGCAAAATTTGCCGTTAATTTCATCGTCAAATGAACTAATTTTAAGTGACTGTGCAATTGCAGCTGAAATTAATGCAGGAAAAAATTTAATTATTGCAATATGATTTTTCAAGGCAACAGAATAAAACCACAGCTATCATTGTCTTTGTAGTCGGTAACATGAGAATAACATTCTTAAGACATAATATAACTATTATATTATATAACTAATATAAGGCTTTCAGTGGTGTAAGGCCTTACTTGTGCTTGTATGTAAAGAGAGAGACCAACAGTCAAATATACATATTATATACAAATAAATAAATTCAGTGGTGTGATTGACTAATCAGAAAGTATTCCAGAGAATCATGTAAATCGACATTAAGGATTTATTTGATAAATTCAGAAAAAAACAATATCTTTAATTCATTTGGATTCTTTTCCTGTTTGTATTCAAATGTTGTGCTTCCAGTCTCCTTCGGCAAGAGAATATAAGATGAATGTGAAAGTTGAATTTTTTCTCTGACTATGAGCTCCTTATATATTAGGTGCCTAATGTAGCATGTCCGAGGCTCTCAGTGTGTGTGCAGCGCTAGAACAGAATAGTAGGAGGCAAATGGAGATGCCATCACTCAATCTCACAAGTGATTAGACAGCCAGAGACTGTGCTTTGCTCTCAGCTGATTTCTCTCACCCTTAGGGAGAATGTTATAGTGTTTTGTCTTATTATCAGAAGAGGGAGAGGAAATGATCACCCCATTATGAACTCATTTGGGTTGTAAATTCACTCAAAAATCAATCAATCAATCAATCAATCAATCAATCAATCAATCAATCAATCAATCAATCAATCAATCAATTGGGGCCTGTTATCATGTAGACTTTTATTACTGTAGATTTGATCCCAGCCAGTGATGTTAGCAAGCCTTTGAGATCTGATTGTATGTCATGTGTGTCTTAACTTCTTAGGTACAAAGAACAGAGAATCTGTCATGGAAATTGTTGAGTTTCAATCAATTCATAGTTTTCACGTGATATCACACCCTACACCTGCTTAGACAGCTGGGTAAAAGTGACAGTGTAGAACGATATATCCAATGAAAATGTTTGGGTTTTTTTGCTCAACTTTGGCATAGATAAAGCTTTTTGAATTAAGTGGCGCTCCGATTACAAATAATCGAAAAAATGCTGGCATCAGGAAAACATGCTTTGGTAGACACACAGTTGTAATCAAGTATCAGTGGAGGTGGTGAGGAATAAAACTAGCTTAATTTACAACATTGGGTCTTTAAAATAATTTATTTTAGGCTTGGTGTGTTTACATGGTAATAATGTCTCAGAAACTTTTTGGAAAATAAAGATCTAAATTAAGAACCATTTGTGCGAAACATTATATTGTCTCTTCAATATGATCCTCTTGTGATGTCTGACACTAACATTGACTGGCAGTAGAAGACGGGTTAAACGTGTTACTGTAAGTGGGGGGAAAATGCACAGATAACATTCATCCATCGCATTTGAGACTGTCATTAATAGGTTAAGTTTATGAACATGCAAATTATTTCTTTATAATTGCAGTGTCGGCAGAGCTGCAGTATCATGCTCAACCAGACCTTTGTAAATTAGTTATGTATTTATTACAAAGCGGTTTATGTTTCAGTAAGATTAAGTAGATCCTAATTGTAGTTTTTTTAATGTTGTTAATCTAATTTAGAGAGCTGAACTTCTTGCAAGCTGTGTTATTTATGATAGGGGTGATTTCATAAACTCCATGGTGGTTTTATGCGACCTTGATATTTAACTTTTCTAATGGCCTAGTTCAGAGCAGTATTAATTACTGTATATTTTAATCAGTTTTTGTCTTGTCATGTTTAATTTGAGGGAAAGATTTTGAGTGTGATATGGTAGCCAGTGCACAACGGAGAACTGGTCTAGTGGGATTAGCCTTTTGCCTAGCACATATTCTGATACACTTGTAAACACGGTCTGGTCTTTAAAGCAAGGCAAGGCTTTGCAGTTGACATTATTGCTAATAGTACATATATCATTCTGCTTTACCTAGTTAGCTGTGCCAGTTCACCAGTGCACAGGTGTAAAGCTGTAATGGTGGCCGGTTAGCTGTGTTTTGGGGGAGGTGGGGTTGAGTGGCTGGAATTAATTAAGCCTATTATTCACACAAATAATGCACAATGCAGAATATATGCTTGTAATGGGATTCAAACTTTAAAAGTGTATTAAAATTTAAACAATGGAAATTGACAGGGAAGAGCCAAGGTGGAGCCAGACTGAGGTGGAGCTGATGGAGGTGGAGATCCAGGCAGAGCCGAAGATCTGGGGTGACACTGAAGGACTGGAGGGTCGAGGCGTAAACGCAGACTCGTGAGACGGCGAAGACGGGTGCTCAGTCAAGTCAAGTCACCTTCATTTATATAGCGCTTTTTACAATACAGATTGTTTCAAAGCAGCTTTGCAGTGATAATAGGAAAATCTAGCAGATCTAGAAGAAAATAGTGTCATAGTCCAGCTTAAGTTCAGTGATGGTTCATTTTTGTTGTAAAAAAAATTAATTTATTTCATTTATATATATATATATATATATATGGTATATATATAAAAAGCCGCTCTGGAGAAATAATGGTGTCAATGCAGGCAGATCAATAATATTGTTGAATATTAAGTGTCCCCAACTAACTACCACGGTTGAATGACGGATCACGGTGGAGCCAAGGGAGCATTGAGCCGAGGTGGAGCCGATGGGTCGGAAGGCTGAGGTGGAGCTGAGGGAGCATTGAGCCGTGGTGGAGCCGATGGGTCGGATGGCTGAGGTGGAGCTGAGGGAGCATTGAGCCGAGGTGGAGCCGATGGGTCGGAAGGCTGAGGTGGAGCTGAGGGAGCATTGAGCCGAGGTGGAGCCGATGGGTCGGATGGCTGAGGTGGAGCTGAGGGAGCATTGAGCCATGGTGGAGCCGATGGGTCGGATGGCTGAGGTGGAGCTGAGGGAGCATTGAGCCGAGGTGGAGCCGATGGGTCGGAAGGCTGAGGTGGAGCTGAGGGAGCATTGAGCCGAGGTGGAGCCGATGGGTCGGATGGCTGAGGTGGAGCTGAGGGAGCATTGAGCCATGGTGGAGCCGATGGGTCGGATGGCTGAGGTGGAACTGAGGGAGCATTGAGCCGAGGTGGAGCTGATGGGTCGGAAGGCTGAGGTGGAGCTGAGGGAGCATTGAGCCGAGGTGGAGCCGATGGGTCGAATGGCTGAGGTGGAGCTGAGGGAGCATTGAGCCATTGTGGAGCCGATGGGTCGGAAGGCTGAAGTGGAGCTGAGGGAGCATTGAGCCGAGGTGGAGCCGATGGGTCGGAAGGCTGAGGTGGAGCTGAGGGAGCATTGAGCCGAGGTGGAGCCGATGGGTCGAATGGCTGAGGTGGAGCTGAGGGATCCACACTCCAAGGCAGAGCTGACGACTGGGGGCCCAAGGCGGATCCGGGCAGCACGGCGGAAACACTCGATGAGCCGAGGGGTTGAAGGGAGACAGAGGAATAGGCTGTCTTTGGCAACGGAGGAGGGAGAGGGAGGCTGGGCGGGACCATCCACGATGAAGGAAACTTTGGGCTGGACAACAAAGACTTGGAGCCAAGTTTGACCAGCAACGACTTGGATCCGGGCGTGACCAGCAATGACTTGGAGAACCTGGACAACTTGGGCAGAGCCAATGGAGACAAAAACTACTTGGGACGACTTAAAGGGGATGTTTACAGCTATTTCATGCATTCTGACTTATTTACACTGTTGAAGAGTTGGACTCTAATGCTAAACATGGCCCAAGTTCCAAAAAATTAGTTGGACATATGATGGAGTATTTCTGTGGCAAATACACTCCTTCAGGAATCGTATAAGTTTCAGAAAGTTATTTTTTCCAAGTATGGCCCTGTATGACGTCATAAAGGGCAGGATTCCAATGGTTGGGCACTTCTCCTGGAAGAGCATGCGCACACATCAACCAGAGCAAGAGCAACGCCCATCAGTGTGCTTCAGTCTGGTTACGGAAGCCATCGGCAGCGCCGTCATTTTGTTTTTAGACCACGAAATCAACCATGTCCATGTGCAAGTGTGTTTGTTTGTTCCCGGCATTTCGGTGACAAATGTTTTATATAAACAAGGCCCAGTTCGACTGGATTTGAAGATCGTTTGAAACTGAAAGATGGAGCAGTCCCAGTGATAAAAGATCCCAGTCATGAGTCAGAATTGCATGGCTGTGTTTTACTGGCATTCGGTGCGTTAAGTGCAAATAATGTAAACAACACGAACGTATAGAGAATCAAAAGGTTTCCAGCCAGGGATAATGCGATGATGTATTGTGCGTGACTCTTAAGCTCCGCCCACAGCACGCCTCCAGGAGCTTGGCTGTTTTCGGAAAGAATCGGTACAGCGTATCTTTCTTTTATAAATCTGATAATACTAAAGACTCTTTGGAGATATGAAGGATGCAATGCTACTCTACAGGTACTCAAGATTAACGTGATATTGGCAGAAACTGTGTGTGTCCTTTAAAAACTACAATTAGGACCTCCTTGATCTTATTGAGACATAACCCACTTTGAAATTAATAACTTTCAAAGGTTGAACATTATACTGCAGCTCAATAAACAAATAATTTGCTTGTTCATAAACTTAACCTATTAATGAGTTGGCAGGCTTTGGCACTGGCTCTGGGTTTGTGGCGGGCGGAAGTAGTGAGGAAAGACCACAGTCAATTCTATATAAATACGAAACATAATTTTTGTCATTGCAATATAATTTTTGCATTATGCAAACTTTTGCCTTCATTAGTTATCGATCAACCGATATTTAAGTCCCGGATTTTTCAGAATAGCTGCCCTGTGTGAATGTAACTAAATAAAGAGATGGAGCTTTAGACATCAAAAAGTCATGATCAACAGTTTTGAGGGGAGTAAGAAGAAACCTGCAGGTCCAAGCTAACCTACAAATTTGATTGTGGACCTTGCTGAGCTGGTGAACCATTTTTACCAGAAACAAACCAGATACCAGTGTTGTAACCCCTCAGAATCTACTCGTGCACTAGTCCGTTACACGCACCCCACTACATCACACTCCTATCTGGGTCACGCGGCACTAATGTAACCGGGCCGACTTGCACCCGCCCCGAGGCCAGGGGAGCGAGCTTTACAGCGCTTTACAAACTGGCCTCCATTACACCGGCTTGGACCAGTTAGATACCAGAACATGTTCTACAACAAACCTACAAACAAAAGCTGGTTTTAGCTGGATTATCTACCAGGAATGAACAACTGTTATTTCAAATGTACAAGTAATTTTATTTTGTTTGTATTGGCTAATCTGATAAATATTTAGATTTTAAAGCTTTTTTTAAACATACACTTACACACACAATTACACTTTCTGTACTATAGTGTTATTTAGGGCTAGTGTTGGTTTTTACCTATGCTGGCCCAGCAGAATCCCACACAGGGAACCAGCCAAAAAAAAAAAAAAAAAAAAAACGGTAACACTTTACAATAAGGTTCATTAGTTAACATTAGTTAACTACCTTAGTTAACATGACCTAAGAATGAACAATACTTCTACAGCATTTATTAATCTTAGTTAATATTAAGTTTAACATTTACTAATACGTTATTAAAATCAATGGTTGTATTTGTTAACATTAGTTAACGCACTGTGAACTAACATGAACAAACAATGAATAGCTATATTTTTATTAACTAACATTAAGGAATATTAATTTTTCAAAGTGCTTTACTCTTCCTCAGTATGTATGAAATGGAGTCATTTTTTGCACAAAAAAAAAAAAAAAAAAAACCCTTGCAAGGAATTGGGCCACCTTCAGGTTAACACACCATCTATATTCATACACCATACACACTCTTTTAAAATGACAGTGAATTTAGAATAAATGATGAATGGATACATGAAATCAATGAAATACTATTTAACAGAAAATATATCATCTGCAATAACTAAGATAACAAATGAAACATTATTGGTCCATTCAACATCAACAAAGGCAGTACAAAATAAAGAGATTGTTTCATCCGAGCTTTTACAGCACTGACTGTGAAAAGCTGTGAAAAAGATTTGTCAAAACCAAAAAATGACAGAAACAAAGAAACTATAAGAAACTAAATGACAGACCAATTCAAAATACTAATTAATACAACATGCAGAAATGTGACATGCCAAAAAATTAAATAATAAAAAACAAATCAATGTTTGATGTGTCATGACACGCCACAGACGCTCTGCTCTTACTGATGTTAAATCCTCATCCGTTTCTTCCTCATTTGTCCTCTGTAGTGCCATCATAATTCTACAGGCCAATTCATTAGTAGAACTAACAGAGAAAAGAATAGATTAGATACTCTGCACCTGTCGGTTTTATGCATTTCAAATAAATATATTTTACTAGGCATGTGTGTGTAACATCAAGATACAGTTGAATTGATTTGAATAAATGCCTTAGCTAACAATGCATATCCTGGCCTACCATGTGCAAAACACTGATAAGAGCATAAACCCTGTGTGTGTGTGTGTGTGTGTGTGTGTGTGTGTTTGGACACATTTATTTATCTAAACAACATTTAGGACTGACAGCAATGGCTAGTATTGCAGCTTAAAAAAATATTTCACGAAGGCTAAATGTCAGTATAGAACAAATGTCACAGATATGTGGCGTACACCTACATTAAGGCTTAACATTTTGGTTTAGGGCAGTACAAATAATAATGTTAATAATAATAATCCATACTTTTTTTTTTAAAGTGCCAGTTGAATTTTGGCTCTTAGTTATTAGGCTTCCTGGCTTGTCTCTGAAGTAATGCTTTATTGAAACAGATTTATTGTAGTTTGCGCTGTGCCTGAAGTGGATTCCCTCCAGCACATCTGTCAGTGGTTCAGGGAGAGACGACTCCTAACGTCTCGCCCTGATCAACCCCCCACCAGACTACATTTAACATGCCAATTGGATCCACAAGCACAAGCTATTATATCACAGCGGTGGTGAATGTGGGCCTCGGGGAATATCACAATATGGAAATCTGCAATGTAACCTCTAGGCTGAATCATATGGACATCAGTTAAAATCAAATAATTGAGGAACAGACTTGCAATGAAATAGCATTTGTGATTGCATTCTGAATTGAAAGGTTTGTATGGAATATTTTAGATAATTTATGACTGTGAGCGTGCATTTAATAATTAAATTTTATCATCAGATTTTGGTACATAAATAATTTGTTGCTCCATTTGACAATCAGAACTAGTTTAATAACGCAGCTCCATTGGGACTATTAAGAGGTTAATAGGAGATGAATTATCATTTCTGGACAGAATCCACCAGGGCATCTATTAATCCACGCACAGGTCAGAGGAAACTATTATAATCACGCTTCTTGTCTCATACACATAATCACTCATATTGTGAAATCTGAGCACCTAAAAACTAGAAATTGCTTATTTATATATCATTTTTAATGATCAAAGCTTTAATGTTTGTGCACCCAAACTCTTTCTTCTGCTCCTTTTTAAAATTTATTTAGCAATGTCATAACAAGAGAAAATTATAAAAAAATATTAATAATAATTAAACTAACTTAACCATAAAATGAAATTTTGACAAGCACCAAATAATTATTTGACACAAGACATAAAGCACACATTATAATCTATAATACTTTATTTTTTTTTAAATCAGATAACATATGGCAATCATGCTTTTATATAACACCATCTAAAGACATTTATTATATATATATTTTCTTTACATATAATATTTTACATTAGGCCCAAACAGTTAGAAATATACAAAACAATATTTTGTTTGACTAGACATATTATCTATTGTCTTATAATCTTCCATCATTGTTATTCATTTGTTATTACTATTCTTTTTTACATTTCATAAAGATATGTGCTTTAGTTTCTGAGATCGATGCATTATTGCAGTAAACAGCAAATAATATAAGGTTCTTCAACAAGACAAAAACCTCAAAACGGACATCCACAGGTACTTTTACACGGTACAGTTTTACAACATTGTTTCAGAGAGAAATCTGATGAATGCTAAATTTATACAATTTCACACAAAAAAAAAAAAAAAAAAAAAAACTCTTATTGATTGCACATTTTCATCAGACGTCTTGCAGAGAATAAATCGACTAATTAATCCAGATGTCTGTCACATGTAGCTGCCGTAGAAGCAAACTAACAGTGTTCAGTTTCGGAGACCTTTGTGGCTTGTGAACTTAAAGCTTTGTGCTTTTCACCAGTGGCATTTCAAAATAAAACAGTGGAAATAAAACACTCGCTTCTCTCTGTCTCTCACATGCACACACACACACACACACACACACACGCACACACACACGTATATGCCTTTATATTATTTAATGTAAATGATTTATTGCCCAACTAGTCTGTAGATTTAAAAAGAACATAATTTTCCTTCACATTTTCCTCATTCGAACGACGGCTTTGTCTGTTTTTGACACATAGTGCTGGTTTTCAACAAAAATGACCCTAGAAACCATGGCAACAGACTATAGCTTCTGCTCAGGACTGATTATTCGCTGAAGGCTGCTCACAGCTATAATCGTTTTCGATCCAGGAGAGCAAATTTTGGTCACTTTCGCCATTTTTCCTGAGGAGTGGCACGCAAATGTGGTGAGCAGGATTAACAGTGGTTTGGCGGGGTACGTCTGCCCCAAAAAAACGATTTTTCGGACCCTGTGCAGTGATACGGCGCGACGCAAAACAGTTTTTCAGATCTGTCAGTAGCATAAACATGAATTTGGTCCTTCTTACTCTTACATAGAAAACATGTACTAAAATGATTCTAAAAAACACATACAAAGTTATTTTTTGTCTTAGAAAAAAAAAAAAAAAAAAAATCGTAACAGTCTTTTTTGACGTCAATTTGCCCCCGCGGCTGGTAATGCATGACGGCCCGGGGCGTTTGTAAACCCAAATCCATACTGGTCTTGTGCTTTTCAGGGTTTGGCCCGAGGGCTAAACGGGAGAAAGGGCTGTTTGAAACTCTAGAGTCTTGAAAAGTGTATTCTGGCTATTTAACCTTGACGTCCAAGGTTCAGTCTCGGCCCGTTGCACACTCCCATTTTCTTACTCTCTGCTTTTATATAGCTATATAGATATAGTATATATATATATATATATATTTTATTTTTTTCAGATACAATCAGATACAATTCGATTCTAACCTACAACTGCATTTTAATACATTAATTACATGTAATATCAAATTAACACTGTGCTGTTGGAATTACATTGGGACGCCAAATCTTGAATTATCATTTAAATCCTGTGCTTACACTGTGACCCTCTGTTTTTTTGTTTTTAGAAAGACTAATATCTTGCATATGAAATACAGATTAACCATAGAACATTGCTGGATAGATTTTTTTAGACCATACGTATATATATATATATGTGTACCAAAAGAAGTCAAACTGTAATCAGGTTGGTTTTCCCTCGGAGGTAGGTGAATATACTTTAGACGTGGAAGTCCTTGGTTGTGATCGACTCTTTAATTCTCTCTCTGAACGCTGACCTTTGATAATTCGGGTGAAGCGGGAGGACGGTGGTTAGATGTAGGCCTCGTCGTTGGCTGGGATGGGGTTTTCCGGTTGTTGTTCGGGTCCGTTCTCTTGAGTCCGGACCACCGATGTGGGCTGAATCATTATCCGAAGGCGCTGCAAACGGGAAGGAAAGTCGTCAGCTGCCATTTCGGGAAAGACAAACTACACTCTAAAATACTTTGTGGGATTGATAGACATTCTAAAAAAATGACAGTTTATTATGTTTTTTTATTTTTTTTTTATTTTTATCCATTTATTTTAATTTAAATTATTTAATTTATCCAGTTATAATGAAAAATGTAAATGCTGTTTAAACTTGTGTTTTGATAAATAAAATTACAACTACACTAAAAATGTTGGGTTGTTTGAATCCATGGTTGGGGCAAATATGGACAAACCCAACCATTGGTTTACATTTACATTTAATCAATTAGCGGACAATTTTATCCAAAGCGACTTACAAATGAGGAGAGCAATAGAACCAGTTGATTTAACAGTAGGACAACAATATGCAAGTGCTGTGACCCTTCCCAGTTTAATCTAACGCAGTTTTTTCTAAATTGTTTTTATAGATATAGAATAGAAGAGAAGTGAAAGTAAAGAGAAAATAAAGTGTTAGTATTAGTGGACCAAGTGTTGCCGAATTCATTTTTAAATAAAACATTTTAAACCAATGGTTGGGTTTGTCCGTATTTGACCCAAACTTGGGTTGAATCAACCCAGGAGTTTTTAGATTGTACAGTAAAGAACGTACTAATGCAAGAGTGAAAGCAGAAATCATGACCTTGATTGGTACAATTAGGATGTAATTGAAGCCAAATCTAAAATAGAGTGTCAGGATTGTCACAAGCCACAGTGACCTGAGATTGGTGCTCTTTATTCCCAATCACCAGTCTTGGAAACCTGAGGTAGTGAGAAACACCTTCAGCAAAATCTCTCATTTCTACAATCAGTCCAAGTCGTTGATTGCACGCTCAAATGGCAAGAAGTGAAGACTAATTGATGCAATTAAAATGAATCCAATAGCCACGAAATAGAAACAGTGCACGCTTCGCCCCATGCTGGAACATCTGCATTAATAATGCATGCAATCCGAATCAATTCCCCCACTGTCGTCAGTGGAGAGACTTTCATGTTCCCTGACACTTGCACCTGTGGCTGCGAGGACATGCAGACGGCAGCGATACCTCTTTATACGAGCCCTTCAGGGTGAGGAACATGTAGCCCATGTATCCCGGGATCAGAACCATGGATGACAGGGCCATGCACCAGCCCACGCCTTGCCCCCACTTCGGGAACACGTAATTGTTCAGTTTAAGCGGGACCATCTGAACGGCGCTGAAGATGAACACGCCCTACGACAGGAGGAACACACATCAGTCTGTATGTGCATCTCCAAGATGCTTCCAGTGCTCAAAGACTCGGTGAATCAACTTACCCCCACAATCAAAGGAGTGAAAACGACCCAGCACAGCTTCCACCAAATGCAGGGCTGGTAGCCAATCATCTCCTCAATATTGCCGTAGAATTTATTGACACCTGCAACAGGCACAAAACAAGAATTAAGAGGCGAGTTACACGGTTACAACTGGGGTGAGCACGAATATTCAATCTGTAATTATCAGGGGTGTAACAATACCCTCATGTCACGATTCGATACATATCATGATACTGAACTCACGATACGATATTATTGCGATACTCCAAGACATATGATAAAAGGTTAACAAAAAAATGAACTGTTTATTTATTATTCTGTTGATTAAAATGCTAAATTTGATATTATATTGTGTGTGTAAATGAATGGGTTTAAACTTGGTGTTAATAACCCAATGCACAGGACAATAGACACAACAGAATAACAATATTCATGATTATTTTAGATGAATATGCTTTCACTGTCACTTAGATTAAAATAATGTAGGACAGTTTTACTGGGAACATCAGACATCTGGCATTATCAGGACACACACATATTCCCCCATTATACATTATATTCAACATTATATAGTAGTTTAATGTAGTTCTGACACTAAAACTCTGTAAACTTGAATTTTCTCATACAGTAATTTTTATTTTGGGTGATCTATTCACAATACATATTGTTGCATTTGTGTATTGCGATATATTGTGACACGATATATTGTTACACCAATAGTCATTATTTTTCGAAAAATAAAGTTGCTTTGCTGGTCGTAAATCCATGATAAATCCCCAGCACTAAAACTCGCAGTTATAACTGACTGCACTAGGTGGCGCTGTGGAGCGTGTTTAACAAGTGGATTGTATTTGATCTCATAATGTTTTCGTGAAGTTTGGAATTACTTCCAAATTAAGTTTGGAAAATTAAAATGATCTTACAAATGATTAAAACGTTCGCGCAGAGCTCAAATGCTTTTGTTCTTTATATTTTTTGTTTACACATATTGTTTCATGTTTTCAACTAAAATAAAACCTTAAGATATAATGCAAGCTTGTTGTGTATATTGGCTAATCAGAAACTTGTTCATCAAGAAACTTGATGAATAAAGAAATAACATCTTTCTAGTTAAAAGTCATTTAAATAAATGAATATTTGAATATTACATTTTTATGAGCTTATATATTTGAATACAGTATTTGTGAAAAATGCCCATTCCTAGTTACAATGCATGAGCAGTTTGTGGAGGATTACTGGAGGTCTGCGCCTCGCTTCATAAATGCAAATATAGAACGGTGCTGTAGTTTGCATAATCAAGCCTGCCATGCACAACAATTAAGATTCTACAGGTTCATATTCATTCAAATCAACTGACTGTGGAAATGAGTCTGGCACCGAGATTAGCATGAATTATATTATCTGTGATAATAATTAGCATGCGTTGTGTGTTGTGTCTGGATGTGAAGAATTAAAAGCAAATGAATTAATAATTACAAAAACCTATAAGCAAAGCATTCTTTGATTTCAATGACTCACTGTGGTGTGATAAACAGATTAACATATTTCAGATGTATTCACTTAATAAATGACGTCATTTTCACAAAAATATTTTGAAATGCATGTTAAATGTCAGGTCACTTGAAATATCAACTTCTCAACAATGTAATATCGGCTTGGAAAAAAGGAAATGCATCGATTTATTATAATTTTCTGGCATATTTACCATAGAACCAGGATATGGAGACGCATTCAAAGAAGACCAGGAACAGCAAACACATTCCACTGGCAGAGTAGTAGTCGAACAGTTTGAACACGTAGAGACCACCCTGTGGAGAGAAGAATCGCCATGGTTAGCAAGCCGTGCGGATTAGATTGGTTTAGAAAGCCGCGCTCATCTAGTTAGCAGTGTTAGCGGGTTTCAAGCGATGACAATCAGCAAAACAAGCGTTCTCTCCTCTGCTTTGTTGAGTCACATGACTGGCCTGACATGTACGAGTTGCTGTATTACCACATGCACTTGTGTTCTTTATTAAGGTCAACATGTTAACAACCCATTTTACTTCTGTAATGTGAAGCATTTCTAAGTTAAGCTGCCAGTTCAGGAAGGGAAAAGCCCAACAGAAATGGACTGGATCATGACAAGTTTAAGTGCATTGTCATCATCATATACAATCATTAGTTTATGCTGACTTAAAAGACAAACCCAAAAAGCCTTATTCCATTATTTTCCTGTACATAATATATATTTTTTAAATTAAATAAACAATAAATGATCAAAATGTATATTAATTTTTTTTTTTCCTGCATGTTCAGGAAGAAGAACAACCCAATAGAAATGGACTGGATCATGACAAGTTTAAGTGCATTGTCATCATCATATACAATCATTAGTTTATGCTGACTTAAAAGACAAACCCAAAAAGCCTTATTCCATTATTTTCCTGTACATATCTAATCTCACCCTAAAGTTTAAGTCAGGGACTATAACACAGCTGTACTTATTTACTGAATAATAATAATTCCTAGATTTGTTCTGCAGTGTCCAAGTCTTCACTGGCGTTTATATAACAGGTTATATAGTGGCTGAACACTTCAGATTCATCACAACACTCAAATGCTTCTGTCCCATTAATGCAACTTCAAGAGCTCTTATCCTGCCCTTCTTATGTATTTTTACCATATATCCCGTTACACGCTTTAGAATAAAATCAGCCTCCAGCTCTTTTCAGAGCGCGATGTGAAACCGGTGTAAAGATGAGATGTGTGCGTTCACCTGTGTGATGTTCGACAGGCCGATCAGATACGACACCAGGCAGACGACAGCGATGAAGATCTCTCGTCTTCCTCGTAACAAACGGGGAAACTCGTCCACAAGAGCCGTGATGAATCCCTCCACCGTACAGAACTACACACAACACAAGAGCATTATATGGAGATTAAAAACATGTGCTTGATTTGGTCATCTCTAAATACACTGGTTTTATTCAAGTCAGAAATACTGTCTGAATATCAGAATATCATGCTTCACATTAAAGGGTTGAATGAATATGAATATTCTGCCATTATTTACTCTCCCTCATGTCGTTCCAAACCCATGAGACTTTCGTTCATCTTTGAAACTCAAATGGAGATCTTTTCAATGAAATCTGAGGGATTTCTGCTCCTCCATTGACAGTCTACGCAACTACCACTTTAGGTAAGGTGATAAATGAATGCATCATTAAAATAATCCATGTGACTACAGTGTTTTAACCTCAATTTTATCATTTGTTTGCACAAAAAACAAAACAACAACCATAATTTACCACTTTACATTTACATTTATGCATTTGGCAGACACTTTTATTCACTGCATTTCAAGTGCACATTTAGATTCTCATCAGTTATTAATCTCCAATACGAGTTCACACAACAACGTCTTCTCTCGCGTCAAAGCAACATGCATCGCGGTGCTCTCGTGATTGCATGTTTGTGATTAATATTTTGTAAATAAAGTGGTAAATTATGTTTTTTGCACAAACAAATCACTCGCGTTGCTTCATAAAATTGAGGGTAAACCACTGGAGTCACATGGATTACTTTATGATGCATTTACCACCTGAAAGTGGTAGTTGCGTAGTCTGTCAATAAAGGGACAATAATCTCTCAGATATCATATAAAAGATCTTCATTTGTGTTCTGAAGATGAACAAAGTCATTTTTGTGTGAACGATCCCTTTAGGACATTCGGTTACAACAGCTGTGATTTTAAGGGTCAGAAAGTTGAACATGCACTGCACATTTCTACTATCTGGGATAGAGTCTGGGATATTTACAATATCACAGAGAGATATAATTTGACTTGAATAAATGAAGTACCTCCCTTCTCTAGCTTAGTTTTTATTTAAAAAAGAATGGAAATGAAAGGCTATAGGCCATATATGCATGCCTGAAAACACATGTACAGTAGTGTGCCTGTGTGAAGCATGTTCTTTACCTGACTGTCAATGCCAAGCATGAGCAACATGGAGAAGAACAGAATGGCCCAGAGAGGTGAGATGGGTAACTGTGTGACGGCCTCGGGATAGGCCAGGAACGCCAGACCCGGCCCTGGACAAAACAACACGCTTAATGCCTTTTCCATGCGTATGATGGCACAGATTTACAGGACTACAGCTGGAACATGTGTGTTCACTTTGCTAGTTTCTTCATGGTTTTTGATTGTGTTTCTGGTTACGTTATTTATCCGTGTGTATTTAAACCCTCTGTTCATTCAGTCTCTTTGTCTGGTATTGTCTATTGTTCCTGTTATCTCCTGCATGTTCCTGGTTTGATTTATAATTAAAGACTTTATTAGTGATATTCCTTTGTCATGGACTTATTAAAGCCACTCAAGCCATGACAAAAGTAATATGATATTCAAAAAATAAAACTCTTAATGTTGGTCAGTTTTATGCATAGCACTTTGCATATTTTTATTCATCAAATGTTTGCTGAAAGGAGATGCTTAACCACTAGAAAATATTGTAACTGTAAATCTCAAACTAAATATTAAAAATAGCCGTTTTATGAGGTTTGTAATATTTGCAACCCTGTTACTAAAAACCCTGATATGTCTGACGCTTGGTATTTTCATATTATTGTTTCATTCAATATTTTTTTTTATTATTATTTTTTCTATTAAACAATAAATGAACAAAATTGATATACAAGTCATTTTAAAAAATATATTTGTTTCTGATTTTTTTTTTTTTTTTTTATACAATAATTTTGGTAGCAGGGTTGATGGTTGATCCTGCAAAATGCATAATTGAGTTTGTTTATTCCTCTTCATGTTGTGGAAATTAAGGGTCTAAATTATGGAACTTCTGTGTCACAATTTTAAGAGATGTTATTTATATATTTGTTTATATTGTAAAGGGAATAAATAATATAACAGTGTGATGTGCAAAATGTTGGAACATTACATTTTTTGCTTATTTCAATTAGTTAATCATTAAAAACACATTTTACAGCAATGAAGCAATTTCAGCTCGTTGTATGATTTTGATTGGGTTATTAGATGCAGTCGTGAAGATTGAGGCCTTATTCATGATTTTTTTTTTTGTTACCAGTTACTGTGCTAGGTTCATTTCTAATAGTTTGTGACTTTAATGCAAAACAAATAAATAAAAAATCATGCACATACTCATGGAAAGTGCCATTTGTTTGTACAGTCCTGTGCTACCATGAAATGCAAGACTGCTTATAATTGCTCATTGACTAATAGAGGACACCAGATGCCAAAACACTGTGTAACTTCTAGAAGAAGGTCTTTATCCAGTGATCAACTGATGATCAATCCATCATAATTACCTGACGCAGCCACGTCTGCTATGGGCCGCTGTGTGATGTGAGCCATGAAACCTACGATAGAGAAAATGACGAACCCAGCGAACATACTGGTGAAGGAATTGATGCAGCAGACGATGATAGAATCTCTGAGAAACAGACGAAAGCATGAAGAGCAACCGTTTAGTCATTTATCCTACACTCTCAAAAATAAAGGTTCTTTACTGGCATTGATGGTTCCATGAAGAACCCATTGCAAAAAAGAAAGAAAGAAATTCACACCAAGTGAAACAAAAAAAAAGGTTATTTTAAGAACTGATCACTGAAAGGTTCTTTGTGGAACCGAAAAGGGTTCTTCTATGGCATCACTGCGCAAACCCTTTATTTTTAAGAGAATATTATCTATCTATCACACTGAGGAAGCATTTTGTGTAGGCAAAAACTGTTTCAGAAATGCTTGGCTGATTTGAAATACAAAAAAAAAAAAGACTTGTCAAGCTTGTGTCTGTACAGATCAAATTAGAGTTGCCATTTTGAATGCCCCTTAATAAATCTTACAATTGCTGCATACTTGTAAACATTGTTGTTGAACGGGTTGTAGCTCCCGAGGGCGATGAGAGAGCCCAAACCCAGGCCGTAAGAGAAGAAGATCTGAGTGGCAGCGTCCAACCACACCTAAGAAGAGAAATCAGCAGATTATAAGCCTGTGAGAGCACGTCTATTACGGTATGATAATTACACAGCGCTCCACCTCGGATTCTTTCAGCTTGCTGAACTCGGGCGTGATGTAGAACAAAATGCCCTCTTTCGCTCCAGGCAGCGTCACTCCACGGATGAACAGGATAAACAGCATGAAATACGGGTACGTCGCTGAGAAATATACCACCTGAAATACACATGAACAGCCTTGAGGAAAAAGCTTTGATATTGTGCGATAAACGATAATCTAAAGAAAAAGCATTTCGAGAGCTGCGTAAAGCATGACATTAGCAGAGATTCTGATCTCAAAGCCTTGATTGAAGGCCTATTTTTATTCTTAATCAACACGCACCAATGCTACATTTTTCTAAATTTCATAATCATACGTTAACAAACAAGTATTCATTACTTCAATGAGCTCATTGTTTCTGCATTGAATTATTACATTGTTTAAATTATTACATTTGAATTATTACATTTCTGATATGCATAACTTAGTTTCCTCTGATAACAGATCACTCTAAACTGTAATGTATTTTCTGTAAAGCTGCTTTGAAATGATGAGTATTGTGAAAAGTGCTATACAAATAAATGTGAATTGAAAATTGTGAATGTTTGTGTGTTCTTACCTTTCCAGTCCAGCCTACGCCCTTCCAGATGCAAAAATAGACCAGAACCCAGGCGATGGCCAGTGTTATTGCTAGTGGCAGTCTTATCTCTCCCGGCTTCTCCAAACCGTCAGTCATCTGATGCATGTTCCGTCTGAGAGAGAATTAACATTATTAGAGAATGCAGATGAATATAATGCATATCTATCAACCCACGTAACCCACAAACAGAGCAAGTCTAATTGCTGATGCACAACATTCAACTAGGGTTGTTTGCCAAAAATAGCACAATAGCCGCATTTTTGAGGAACAACACTGCTTCTTTTACACGGCCGAGGACAAAAGGAGAGTGTTTGCATGTTGCTTGAATACCAAAGCGTTTCACAGAAGAAGAAAAAAAGCCCTTACTCCCAGAACTCCACGACGGCGCTCGTCATGTTGATAGTGTTTGCCTGGCTGTAGTTTGAGAAACATTTCTCTGTATTCCAAGGGTTTTCACAAGACTTCCAGGGGAGCTCCTGAAACAGGACATTTCAAACAGGACATTTCAG
This sequence comes from Abramis brama, assembly GCF_963993115.1. Taxonomy (NCBI): domain Eukaryota; kingdom Metazoa; phylum Chordata; class Actinopteri; order Cypriniformes; family Leuciscidae; genus Abramis; species Abramis brama. Next base: position 30,806,900 of record NC_139985.1, read on the forward strand.
ATCTAGTCTAGTCGTAACCATGAGCTATTTTAATACCTGACAGCATGTACTTACTGTGGTGAATGAGTTATACAGATAGTAAATTGCCCATGCAATTATGACTATGTAGTAAATGTTGAGCCAGAACGACAGGACTGCTGCTGCCAGGCCAACACCTATGGAAACATGTGCGCTATAATAACCATATTTCAGATCATTTTTGGAAAGGACACAGACTGAAATACAGCATCATTTACACGCGTCTAAACAGGGTTTATTACCTTTGAACATAGGGGCCAGTTTCCACACTCCGAGACCCCCGATGGACGTGTACTGACCGAGAGACGTTTCCAGAAGAAACAACGGGATCCCAGCAAATACGAGGGTCAAAAAGTAGGGAATCAAGAACGCCCCTATACAGACAGAAGAGTAATATAATGAGACACATTCAAAATATGCATCCGTTTATAAAATCCACTGTTTAGGATCTTTGCGCTTCCAATGATTGCGCATATCCAGCGCACATGTTATTGTGAGTGATTTTCGAAATCTGATTTTTTTTTTTTACTCCGTTTGTTTCGAGGGGGGAATACATGGTAAAAACAACCAGGATTTTTTTTCTTTACCTCCTCCGTTTTTCCCGCATAGATAAGGAAATCTCCAGACATTGCCAAGTCCAATGGCATAGCCAACACATGACAGAAGAAAGTCAAATTTCCCCTGCCACGTTTCTCTGGCAGGAATGTCCTTTTTCTGCTGAACTTTAACCACCAGAGTTTTTGGTTTGTCATTGGCGGTGGGCGCTTCGTTGACCTCTGTTAGCACGTGTCCATCGGAGGCTTTGGTGCCGTTCGTGGCCATGTCTCTGGGTTTGGTCCTGGCGGTCGGACGGAAGAGTTCAGCACCGGTCCACGTAGACAGCAGCTTCGCGGTTCGATTAACCAACGATTAGAGTCAAAAAACGCCAATGAAGCTTGACACTGACCTGGAAACCATTGAGAAAAAAGTGTCATTTAGATATACACATTATTGTGTTCGTCACATGCATTTTATTAATACAATAATATTAAGATTAAAAATATATATATTGAATAAAATAAGAAGCAAACAGCATACTAAATAAAATACAAATTGGTGTATGTGAGTTTAGTGCGCGCGGCATTAAAAGCGCGTCTGTACATATTTCTTTATTTTTACATAACTAAGAATTGATGATGTGCATTTCTGTTATCTAAAACTTCTCTGCGGTGGTTTGCAAAATAGTTAGGCTACTAGAAGGCAAAGTATCTGCATGCATTTCTGAATTCAAATTGTCCAAACGGTGGATTTTAAGTCGTTTTCCCTCGAATCCAAATGACAGATCACACGTTATGTCAAACCGTTCGAATAATGTCGTCAAATTCTAATTTAGAATGTTCTAAGTTCCAAGCGCGCGATGCGTTTGCAAAAGCCCAGAGTTGCGCGCGCACAGACCGTCGGTGAGATCGCGCTGAAACACGGGCTCAAAAAGTCGATCTAAACTGTCAACTCGCAGCTTTTTAATCGGATAAATGAGCGTGAGACTAAAATATTGATAAAACGAAAGCTAACATACATCCGACTAACATGCACAAAGTCTGAAATGCGCGCACAAACATCGCGTTTTACAAGCGTAAAACTCGGGCAGATGTGTGTTAAAACAGTGCGTTTTAGATGTTCAACTTTCAAATGACTCAGATTTTCCCAAAACTATGAAAACAAAAGCATTAAAATGACTAGTTTTATGATCTACTTACACCGGAACAGTTTTCCTGCCAGTTTGGTTGCGGCGGCGCGTATCCGTGGGTTCCTCTCAAATTCCAATTCTTGGAATTTTACTTGTCCAAACCAGTGCAAAATGTTTCCATAAAGTCAAGTGGGCAAACAGCTATCCTGAGGGGAAAGGTGAGTGAGAGTCTGGTTGTCTGGTGCTGTCCAGTTGTGTGGTGCTGAAGGACAGGGGAAAGAGCCAGAGACAGGAGCAGCTCCTCTACCGTGAGCGTCCAGAGATGTTACATGAAGCACACACCGTCACTCTCAATGTCAGCTCAAAGTCGACCCTCCCCGAACACAACATCTCCACCACTGAAATCCCAGACACTGCATGGCCACCTTCTCTTCTCAGCGCGTTTTATATGCTTTGTATGTTTGTTTTTTTCTTTCTTTTTCTTTTTTGACCAACTTGCATTGCTCTGTGTTTGGAGAGATCGAGTGTTTTATCAATTGACGGACACTGCCCATTCACTGTAATTACGATTTAATTGTGCAATAATGTTAGTCTTCTCGGAAGTTGCATGCATATGCGTTGCTCTAATAAACCTGTGAATGCATTTGGCGCAGACAATTCTTTTATTAAAATACATGAAGAAATGTTACAATTTTAAAGCACAGCCTGTTGTTATTAAACACATTTGCTAGACAAGAGCAACTTTGACTACATTTTATAGTCGTCACAAATAAATATAGCCAGGCTGATTATTTTTCAGCATGGATGAAAATCCATGACGCATGTAGTTCTGTCAGTTCCAAAATCGTCAAACTAGCCTCGTCAATAGATAATAAACTTCATACATGTTCTGTTCTGAATTATCGTGTTAATATGGTGTCAAATATATCTAAGCAAAGTTAACAAAAAAACAAAAACAAAAAAGCAGATTAGCATTGCATGCACATGCTATTGGGATCAGCCATTAAAAAAACTGCTACAAAAATGACGGTAACACTTATAGTGTCCGTGTTACATGTGATTTTAATTAAGTGCAATGTATTTACAAGTATGCGAATTACTCAGTACTTGTAATGTAATTACTCTGCAAAATAAACATCAATGTGAAGGGTGATTAAACAAGGGTGAAAAAAGGCTGATTTAAAAAAAAAAAAAAAAACTTCTCTTTGTATATTTTCATAGTTCAAAACTGCATAGAGCTAAAACAATGCACCACAGCAAACAGGTTTTGGGTTGAAAAAGGCCTGAACTAATTTACTCTCCGAAAAAACAGCAGTTTCCAAAGTGTCAGATTGGGATGACGATGCCAGTCATTCTCTGGATTCTGGTAAACCGTGATAAGGAAGTCAGTCAATAAGGAGAGTCTGGGGGTGGGAGATAAATTGAAAACTGGTCTTATAATCTTCTTAGCTGACTGCCTCCCGAAATAAAATACCCTTGCGGGGAAATCTAAAGGAACACTGTGCTCAGAAGTTAACTCCTATACAACCATAATTTAGTAGTCTGTAATTAGATGTTAAAGCATTCACAGACCAAGAAGTCTTCAGACAAGATGAGAAACATTGATTAAGGATGACAATGGAAAGGTAGAAACAGGTCTTTAGGACTGTCATCTGCAACAGGACCGTTGATCATGTCTAACATCTTTGATGCTTCATGGTGTTGGTAATCAAATCAGAACGATTGAATAAAGAACATTTGGCTGGAGATTTTGACTTTTTAACCTGCAAAAAATAGCCATGAACACAGTACATATACTGAAGTGTGTCATTTTTTCAGTGTTAATACTTTCTTCTATCCCAGTTAAATTGGCAGAGACAACTAACACGTGCATTTATGTATACAGTGCTTTCAGGGAATACAGTTAGCTAGAATGTTTGATCCCCGATCTATAAGAATTGAGCCTATAGGAATGGTTGATTCTGCCCAGGTGTAAAGGAGGATGACTATCAGTAAAGTGCACAGAGATTTTGGGGGACAGGTGCTCAATTAGAAAAAAAGGGCATCCTTCTCATAATTATTTATGAAAACAAAGTTATGTACTCTCGAACATCTTTTGATTACACGAATTAAAGGTGCTGTATGTAGAATTCCGAAACTCTTGTTATTAGCGACACCGGTGGCCATTCAGTGAACTGCAGCAGCAGATTATAACTCAACGTGATTCAATGCCCTGATATATAATCATGTTGAAGATATTTTCGTTCTTCCCTCAGAAGTAAAAATAAGTTGGAAATACCTTTGCAGCGATATACTGTTAACGAACGAACTGCTGAGAGCGACGGTTAGATGAATAACCTCACAGATGAGCTCATTCAAATTACAATGTTATGGTTGATCATAAAGACTATAGACTATATAGATCTGGAGACTATAGTTTCAATTAATCCATTTTCTTTGCATGACACATTGACATTACAGTCCAGAACGGCTCTTTCGGCATTAACATGAACATTGTATAAGCATTCGTTCGATTCACGTGCCACTGAACGGAAGAGAGGCTCTCGGGAGCGTAAACGTCACATCCTTTTGATTTCCAGGCAAAAACGTCCTGAATCTTTCACATAAAAATCAGTCTACAGGCTTTTAGAGACAGCCTAGGAAGACGGGGAACGTCTCAGTTTTAAATGTTGAGAGAATCGTAAGTACAGAGGCGTTGTGTGTGAACATGATGTGTTCTGAACATCTAGACTAAATGTGAGAATTTACTCATCTTACTTGCACAAAAACAGATTCACTATTCCTCAAAATGAAAAATGAAAAAAACAAACAAATCAAATGCAAACTCTGAATATTACACAAACATGCAATAATTAAATATGTTACATTGCACAAATACACTTTATGTATTTAATCTCACTTTATCAACCAATGTCTTTGCTGCTGACCTTCAATCTAAGCAAAAATGACTTTAAATAAACTACATTTGTGTTATTATTTTTTGATTAACCTGTGTTGAAGTTTCTTATTCTTCTGCGATCCAGAAAGGCAGCACAGCTGAACGGTTTGTTTGAGCTGTTTTGAGTCGTAATCATTTCACTTTTGATGTGAAAGGGCTTTTTGTTATTAAAAACACTCAATCAAGCCCAGCCCAGGTGAGAAACAGCAACGCAAAAGTGTAACACCTAACTTTCCATAAACAGATTCTAAGTGACACAATTAGTAGCTTTTTTAGGCAGTAATGCAATATTCTAATGGATTTATTTTTAAAGTAACTTTCCCCAACACTGCAAGCTGTTCAAACATCTGCATAAATAAATAATAAAATCCCTCTTACTAATTCTCAAAAACAATTTATACTGAAATTACAATTGCCTAAATAATTTCACAAGATTAAAGTATTAAATATAACACTTTGAATACAGACATCAACTAATTAACAATATCTTGGTACATGATAAATTATCAGAATTATGCTAATTCATGAATTAAGTTTCCCTTATACCATAGGGGCCAATCCAAAAGAGAGGAAAAACTATTGTACAGCTAATTTATGACTAACATTAAACACGCAACCCATTACTTCTAGCAGCATGACTTCCACGCCACGCCATCTTGTTCCACTTCAGTAAAGCATCAGTGCTGTTGCTCAAACCGTTGCTGTCGTTTGAGAGGCATCAAAGATCAAACTTCTGCGTTTCATTCTCAACAGTGTCGGAGTGGAGGGATGAAAAGCCTGAGCTGATGGCAGATGGTGAGCCAATGAGGGGTGAACTAACCTACTAATGATACAAAATGAAATTTTGCATTTAGAACCCATCTGGTTGATTCTCCCTCTGGGGAAAGAGAGCTCAGACGTAGCCACACATTTGTGGACCTGTAGTGAGAATCAGAGAGTCTGGTGATTGTTGGTGGCACACATGATTACTCAACTGTGCAATGAATCTCATAACAGCAAAGGGTGGCAGTAATTTCCACCTTCTGGACTGGCTATATATCCCTCCGCATGCCAGGGAAATGCTTTCTACTGTATACAGTTTGGGTCCCAAATTATAGCCCTGTAATTATGTCATCTTTTGTCTAACACTTGATCATTAATGAGCGATTTAGTTGCAAAATTGTTGAGATGTTGAATGCGAAGCTTAGCTCTAAAAAGACAAAACTCCAAAACCAGACTGGAAAATGATGTAAAATATAGTCAAGCGGGGAGTTTATTGTGTGTGTTATGACATTATGAGCTATGTTTGTATCCTATATTGATTTGATTTTAATGCTAATCAGCGTGTGCTGTGCTTAATCTGAGATTCTCAGTAAGAAAAGAAAGATTGTTTCTATGTTCTTATAAAACATATATACAAGGTGTACAGTATTGGCCTAAAGTGATGTCTGGATTCACACTTTATTCAAATATTATTATAAATATGTTAAAGATTTGCGTAGCATATTGCGTAGTTGTCCTTGGTGTCAATTTGTGATTATGCAAACATAATTTTTTGGAAATTATTAGAACAAGAGAGAACCAATGCAATATTAATAACTAATCATGTTGTATGCTTTTTGCATTTCTATGCATTTTATTTTAATTGCATAGTAAAATTAAATCTGTAGCTGTAGTTTGCCAAATAACTGTGTCATACCTTAACCAAGTTTAATGTTTTGCTCTGCATAAAAATATAAAATATTTTCCTCATATACTGATGATCTAATCGAACTTGTAAGGTCATTAAAAGCAAATATCCCCTCAAGACATCACTTTTGCTAACTATAACATCTTTGTTTCCATCCTTTATCTTTGTGTAACTAAAGTGCTTCTACACTGTAAAAAGTGTTGACTTGCAACTGAAACATTAGCTCATAAAAAATGAGTTTTGTTGGCATATATTACTGTATTAGGCTCATTCAGTTAGTAATAATATTTTTGACTGAAATAAAACCATTCATAAAATCAAAATGCTTGATTTTATGAATTTGCCTGCAAGAGAAATCTGTAATTAACCAAATTAGGATGGTTCAAGCCAACTGATAAAATGCATCAGGAACAATGATCGAGGGAACAATGATTCATTGCATTTGTCCTTTTCTCACCCAGTCATACACAATATATGTTCGGGAAGTTTGTGAGGGGAGACAACATTACTTCTTTCATCCATTCAGGCGTAGAAAGCAAGGCTTGAGATGTCACATCTCCTTATGTGTGACACCAGGCCCCAGAATGTGCGCTGTGTTCATTGGTAGGGCAGTCAGGTAGGCTCGCATGAGTCCTGCAGAAGAGGCTCAGCGCTGGGTTTCCGCTCGGCCTGAAAGACTGGGACAGACTGGCGTGTCTGTTGCTGGGTGATCAACAAGGTGGTCTGGGGCCAGTTCAATAGAGAGAGAGAGAGAAAAAAAACTGGGAATGGGCACAAAACAAACAGATACCTCTTCCCACAATGCAGGAATAGGAATGGGAATATGAATGCGATGGTGAACTTGTTTTAAAGATGTTTTTCTTTTGACTTCAGGATGTCTCCACTACAAAAGTTACAAAAGTGGCATGCAGTGTGATTTCTTCATTTAATAATATCAGTGTTGAGGAAAGTTACTTTTAAAAGTAGTGCTTTACAATATTGTCCTACTCCCTAAATAAGTTACTCATTGTGTTATTTAGTTACTTGTTATGGCAAGAAATGCATTACTTTACTTGTGCGTTACTTTTTCTCACCTGGGCTGGGCTTGCTTGATATATTTATTATATATTGATATATATATATATTTGGCAAATGTAAAGGCCCTTTCACACCAAAACTAAAATGAATAAGACTCAAAAAAGCTCAAACAAATCTTTCCGCTGTGCTGCCGTTCTGGATCGCAGAAGAATAAGACGCAGGAGAAGAAAGTCTCTAACTTCAGGAGGTTAAACAAAAGAAAGTCATTTTTGCTTATTATTATAGTTAAATTGGATCATCGAAGGTCAGCAGCAAAGACATTGGTTAATAAAGTGAGATTAAATACATTGGGCACTATCTTGCACCCAGCGCAACTGACTTTGTCCACCGACACATGTGTCATTCCTATTTTGCACCCGACGCACAGCGGACTTTTCCCTCCACAGACGCACGTCGGTAAATTAGGGAATGAACTTGCGCTCCCGGGGGCGGTTCAGCGAAAGAGGAGGCGTGTTCCGGCGCAAACGTTCCCTGGTGCTATTTTGCAGTTTCAGAAAACAATTCCGCCACTGACCAGGAGAAACCTCGTCTAAAGTCAGCGGCGCGTTATTCAGACGCTATTTTAAGGGCGCATGCTTGGCCATAATGTAGCGTGAGCACAACACACACACACTTCTCTCATCTACACAGACACAGCAGTTTTCCTTTTTGCAAATCATAGGCTACATTATTACAAGGAAAAATATTCCACACGAGGGAAATCATTGTGGTGTCCATGTGAAAAAAAAGGCATAAATCTAGCTTACACATTTACCCAAATTATTATACGCCTGTTTAACCGAAGCTAATTTGGGTGTGTTTCTCCATCCCCATACAATGTTCTCTGTGTTTTACGACCCTGACGAGAACGTCGGTCTCTGATTGGTTTATTTCACGTTACGCCCAAACCACATCTATGAGTAATGAAGCTACTTCAGACCAACACATTTTAGATTTGCGTGAGATCTGAGATCCGCCCACAAAGTTACTTGCGTTTCGCGTTTGATACTTGCGTTTCAGATCGTTAAAATAGGGCCCATAAAGTCACAAAATATCACATTTAATTATTGGAAGTTTGCGTAGTATTCTGATTAAATGCCTGCTCACATATGAAATTCATACAATTTATAATATTCACATTTAAAAGAAATGTGTTACTTTATGTTACTTGATGAAAGTAATCTGATTACTTAATTGCGGTTGTTGTAATGTGTTAACCCCAACACTTATAGTTGCACCGTTAGGAGTGGAAAGCTCTGCTCGTGATCTACTGACGAACGTATACGCAGCCGGATCATTTCCATGATGACCAACGCATCTACCAAGATTAACGCAGGTTAGCGTCTGGTTTAAGACATGCTTTTGGTAGGTGGTAAACAATGGCGCAAACACCAGTAAACTGACTAGAGCAAACCTTAGTAAATCACCTTGCATGATTTTCTTCTCCCATAAATGTTGCGTCTGAAAGGGAAACTCCTACAAATACTCAGCCGGACAGCAACATAGTGTCGGCTCAGATCCGGTTCATGTGGATCCCACACGTACTAGATGTGGGCCGGATCTGGGCCGACACTATGTTGTTTTCTGGGTATGCAATAAGGTCAGCCGAAATAATAACTGTGCCCACGCCTTTCCAGTGCTGATCTTTCACCGCAGTTAGTTAGGAAATCCTGACAGTATACGGCATGCCGCAAGCTGTTGATAAATCTGGCTCTTGGTGTTACAAAACCATTAAGAATTAAGGAAAATAGTTAACCTATAAACATTACAAACTGTGATTGCATCCATTATTACCCCTTTTCCACCAGAATGGTTCATGTTCTGGAGCCAGAGCCGGTCTGTTCTGGGTTTGGCTCAAGCCAAGATCATCCACACCAGAACCGATGAAACCCAGCTGTACATCGTGTTCCTGCTTGACTTTCTCATGGGATATGCACAGATCTGGATGAAAAAACACCATCTCCAATCTCAATCTATCAAGGATGGCTTCTCATCTTCCCAGAAATTCCCATCCAGAACTGGAACAAGAGCCCGCTGGGACCAACATAAGGAGACAATCATGTTCCCTAACTTTCACTGTTTCTCCTTACTGGAACGATCTTCCAGTGTTGATAGACAAATCTCTTCCATGAACCATTGCTTAAATCCTGTTAATGTACTGAGTCTATCTTAATAATATAATAAGAAACTATTCTTTCTCTATTGTCTAACTGACTGTCATCTCCGGGTATTTCCCATGCTTCCTTTGGCTAAATCTTGTAGTATTCCTCATTTGTAAGATTATTGAATTATAGTATGTGCTAAATTAATATATCTAAATGTAAATGATATTTGTAGTGAGTGTTGGGATGTGGGACAGTATTTGCGTTCCTTTAATCACACAGGTATACCCTTGTTTATTAAGTGACAATGTTCTGAGGATAAATGTAACAAAATGTCACACACTCAATCAAACTGATTGGTAATTCTCTAATTTCTTATGGATTTTGGTTCATTTTTTTCTGATTACTTTAGACCTTATTACCCTACAGCACCCATGGATTAATTCATTGCATCCTGCTGTATTTATCATATAAAGTGTCTTATTAATTTAATTCTCATATCTCATGCCACAAAGGGAGAGAAGGAGGTTAATCCAAGGATGTTTGGTATCTTTGTCCTGCTTTTGTACGTGATTTGTAAATTACCACCTTCTTGGGTGAGGCCAAAGGCAATGACAATTCTTTTTGTTTTTTTCTGAAATAATTGAGTTCATGTTTTTTGTCAATCAGTCTGCCATGCTGCAATAACAAGCTGTTTTTCCCAGAATGCACATGCACATTTGATTGGTCGACACAGAGCTTCCCTTGAGTGAGTCTTGTCTGGTTGCTCTATTTGGGGTAATGGAGGTGGGCAGAAATAAATTCAGCAGTCAAGGCGAATATCAGGAGTTAATGACTTTTCCAGATCCTCCCCGCATCCCCTGCCCTCACAGCTTGATAGAGGGAAACAGACACAGCAGGCGGGAAAACGCTGCTCTTTCCCAGTAGTTTTTAAAGAATTTATTATTATATTATATTATATTATATTATATTATATTATATTATATTATATTATATTATATTATATTATATTATATTATATTATAATCCAAAGCATTATATTTTTAATTATAGTCTTACAATGGCCAAAACTAAAAAAATAATAATAATAATAATTAAAGGATAATGAAATAAAATAAAATGAAACTTTTTAATTTTGACTTTTAAATGAATTTATTTATAAAAATAAAAATAAAAAAAATAAACAAAAATAAATTAAAATAAATAATAATAAAATAAAAAAGTAAATTAAAATAAAATAATAAAATAATGTAAAATCAAATAAAATACTACCAACACACACAGAAGAGTAGACACTACATTTGAAATATTTGTGGATGGGTTGCTAGGAAACAGAGCAGCTTCAGTGTTGTGATATCTATGGCCTCCTGTGGATGGACTCCACTGCAGCTGCTCAAATACGTTCATTAAGTTTTATAGAATCCCACTAAATGCCTAGATTAGAGCTCAGAGGTTAATACACATTCAGATAAGCCTTTGAAATACTTGCTCTTTCTTCAGTAGTGCACTGACATATGTACGTTTTTGTCTTTCTTCAATTTGCAATTAATCGTCTTGAAGAAATGCATTAATTTTCTTTTGTAATACCGATGTAATGACCACAAGAGATCTGTAGATCTTTAAATATCATCCTTTTGTGCCAGTTTGGAAGTATTCTGTGTGAGACTGCTTGTTGTCTTGACAAAGCCAATACACTGATATTGTATTTAAGCTTATTCTGGGAACAAAATTACTTCAATTTGTCCTCCAGCTTTCAAGCTAATTTTTTACCGTAGTAATAATATTTTACAATATTTGCAATGCAAAAGTAGGTCTGAGTTGAAACCTTTAACCAGTTCAGAAGTTGTCCAGATCTACAGCTCAGATGCCTTGGCTAGATGTGTCCACATAATCTTTTGTGCAACCATTTTAGGTCACTGCCTCTGTGAGGAAGCTTCTTTTTTTGTTGCAGTTACACCACCCATTGACCATCAGCATTATCATCAGCTCCAGTGACTGAGCGCTCAGGCAAAGACAAGCAGCCAGAGGCGTCTGACTGGCAGATCTCCAGAGAACAGCACAGTCTTTAGGCTCTCTTTAACCTATACAGAACCTGTGAGGTTTACTTGGGACTTGGTTCCCTTGAATAAATGAGTAAAAGGAGATTGTCACTAGCTGTTTCCATCCAAAGCTTAAATTTAAGTTTAAGTTTAAATTACGCACAAAATTGGAATATTGGAATAAAGCACCGCTTTCCATGTGTTCAAGAGAACACAATCGCCACTTCCTGAGAAATTCGCTCAAAATATCAATAATAAAAATGGAAGTTGCTGCAGTCAGACTCTTTTCCCTCCATCATAAACGAGTGTGTCTCAGAGCGTCAGACGAAACACAGTAAACGCTTGTGTCATGTTCTCTGGCGTTCGGATGCTGGTGTTCGGGAACACACTTGTGTGTGTGAGACGCTTCTGGAGGGAATTAAACCAAATCATTCTGATCACACACTTTGACTTTCAGAAACACCAAACCAACATTTGAGATGCTGCGATGCCATTGGTCCACTGGTTACTCCAGTTATCATGTCACCTTCATTTATATAGCGCTATTTACAATACAGATTGTTTCAAAGCAGCTTTACAGTGATAATAGGAATTAATGCAACAAAGATTGTATTGGCTGGACCACAGCTCTAGAAAAAAGTCATTGTCTAGCTTGAAGGTGGGGTAAGCAATTTTTGAAAAACGCTGTTTGGAAGTTAGTCAGACCGACACACAAACAAACAACAACAAATGTGTAGCCAATCAGCATTAGGGGCGTATGACGTGGAGGAGAGAGAATGAACAAGAGGGAGATTTGAAGAAAGACTGCAGAAATAGAGATGAGACACAATACAAAAGATAAAAGCTCAGAGGAAATCACTGGAAAATTAAGGGTTATGATCAGGAAAGAGCTTTAGGACCCGCGTTAATATTAGAAAAGCTGTCCAGCGCTGTGGAGAGAGAAGCGGGAAGGCCTGAAAACAGACGCGGATGTTGTTTTGATTCGCTCCACACCTGACTAACACTGAGTAACACTGGGTTTGAGTGTCATTGTTTGTCTGGAGCTGCTGTGCTGTTGGCAACTAACAACCAACTCTTGTCTGAATTACTATTGTGTACTTTTTTTTTGCTTCCTTGTCATTCATTCATCATCCTCGCTTTATTTTTGGTGAAACATTATTTTGTTGCGCTTCTGCTAAACAGACATCCACTCTTGGATTGCATGTGTAATGGAGGATAGCTAGTGAGAGTCCCGCTGACGATTTCTGGACAATGCGGTGTTTAGCGTCAGTGTTAGTGCACTCGCCTCGTATGCCGGCGATCGTAGTTCGAGACCGACTGAATTGGAGGGTGAGATTTTGAGGCAGAGCAATGAAGAGAGGGGTTTGTTTAGGTTCATTTTTAAACATCGCTTACCCACCTTTAAGTAAGTTTTTGACTGATTAATTTCCGTTGTAAAAATCATTAGTTATTAACTTAATTGGGCCGCTCACACAACACTGTTTTCAATTGAAAACAAAAAACCTTTAATGCGTTCTGGCCGTTCATTTACATGACAGTGGTGTTTTGGTGGCCCGAGAACGCAAACTTTGAAGTATGGCGAGCAAACAGCATTTTGGATCGTGTGTTCCTCCCTGCCCTCGCTTCATTACGAGTGGGGCTACATATAGGCTACACGATTTATGTGTTGTTTGTTTGGGAGTAGAGCATGCACGGTCAGCTCTAGTAAAAGGGGGCTCACAGGGTTCATTCATAAATTCCCGACGTGTTATATGCACTATTGAGAGTTTGAGCTCTACTCCTGTTGGCTTTCTTCTCGAGGGAAGAAAGTCAATAAAGATTCTTGGCTCGGATCTCGCGTTTGCCGAGGCAACGTGTAGATGGGTCTGCATCTGCAATAAGAATCTAGTGGCTCAGATCGCGCATTTACCGAAGCAACGTGTAGATAATGGGTCCGCAAAATATATAGACGGGAATTTGCCTTTCTCTCTTTCTCTTATGATTGTGTGCAAACTAATTATGTGTTTGCAGACTATTATTATGGTTATTTTTGTGTTTGAGATTATAATATGAATTTAATTTTGAGAAATTAAATTAAATTAAATATTTGTCTGGTTTTGAAAGCAGATGCATGAAAATAATTCAACTTTTCATCCAGACCAAGTGATCTATCTTTCTGGCTGCATTTAATTGTGATGAAATTAAATGTTAAATACTCATCTGAGTTGATGTCTGTATTAATACACTATATTCAGCCTTTCATCTAGACCGTTTCTACTTGTCCGGTTGATATTTGGCTGCATTTAATTTTTGAGAAAATTAAATATGTACATATCTGATCTCTGAGGAGTTAGATGTTTGTATTAATATAGAATTCTGCCTTTCATCCTGACCGTGTTTACTTGTCAGTTTGATATTTGGCTGCATTTAATTTTTGAGAAAATTTAAATTTGTACCCATCTTATCTTTGAGGGGTTAGATGTCGGAATTAACATACTATTCAGCCTTTCATCCAGACCGTGTTGAATTGTCTGGTTGATCTTTGGCTGCATTTAATTCTGAGGAAATAAATGGTGAAATTCCTGGGGGGAAATGAATAACACCTCATTATACAGTGCCCATCTCCCTCCGGTGCCCTCAGGGGCCGTTCTGCCAACCCCATCATCTCTTGTGCTTCGGGGCGCAACGGTCTCCAGTGAGTTCTAGTCTCAGGCGAGCCCTTATCTCAGTGTCCGCCCGGAAACGTAGTGGTGCTGTGATTCTCGCCCCCTCCCAGGAGGGTCTCAGAGCAATCAGTTCGGCTGTTCCCTGCCGGTGCGCCGCTTCAGGGCACCGAATTGGTCGCTTGAGTAATACCAGAGACTCGAGAGGCTGGTTCTCTTAATTTCTGGGGGAAGTGGTTAACACCTCACTACACAGTGTCCATTTCCCTTCGATGCCTTTGGGGGGCCGTTCTGCCAACCTTGGGGGGCCTGCACCTTGTGTGCATTGGGGCATAACGGTCTAAACCGTATGCCCGGAAAAGTAGCGACACTGGGAGCTAATCCCACCACCTTGTGTGTTTCGGGGCGCAGCGGTCTCCGGAGAGCACATATCTCAGGGTCCACCCGGAAACGTAGTGGTCCTGGGATGCTAGCCCCCTCTAATGAGGGTCTCAGAGCAGTCAGTTTGGTTGTTCCCTGCCGGTTCGCCATACAGGGCACCAAATTGGTCGCTTGAGTAACACCTAGAACAGTCTTGAGAGACTGGTTCTCTTAGTAGATTTTTTGGCAGCGTGGGAATTTCTGCCAAACATATCTAACCCCGCCACCTTGTGTGTTTCGGGGCGCAGCGGTCTCCCGCGAGCACATATCTCAGGGTCCATCTGGAAACGTACTGGTCCTGGGATGCTAGCCCACTGGCAGCGTGGGAACTTCTGCCAAACATATCTCAACAGTAGTAGAGCGTCTTTTCCCGAGCCCCCACTAAAGCACTGGGGTTCGGGCTGGCACTTTCAACTGCAGCCTTTAAGGGGTAAGACGGATCTGAGGACCGTCATTATTTCCAAGAAGGCTGCAGGGAAAAGGTCCTGACGCCCGAGGGGTCAGGCCAACGAGGACAGTCTCCTCCGAAGTAAAGCAGATAACACCTCATTATACGGTGCCCGTATATGCTAACCCCGCCGCCTTGTGTGTTTCAGGGCGCAGCGGTCTACGGCGAGCACATATCTCAGGGTCCACCCGTAAACGTAGTGGTTCTGGGATGCCCGCCCCCTCCAAGGAGGGTCCCAGAGCAGTCAGTTTGGTCGTTCCCTGCCGGTTCGCCATTACAGGGCTGATTGCGCAACAAAAAAAACAGAAGCCAGTCTCGAGAGGCTAGTACCTCTAGTAGAATTTTTGGCAGCGTGCAAGCTACTGCCAAATGTTTCTTGTTGGGTCCTGCATAACATAGAAAAGGATTATCAAATAAAGATCGGGTTTCGCCTGCCCAGGTTTATGGGGGTCCTATCCACCGTGGTGGGCCCCGAGCAGGTTCTGGTAATGGAACAAGAAGTGAAAACCCTGCTGGAGAAAGGGCTCATAGAACATGTTCCCCCCTCCAGCAGGAAAACCGGGTTCTACAGTCGGTATTTCATAGTTCCAAAGAAGGATGAGGGGTTGCATCCCATTTTGTGCTGAACGAGTCAGTCATGCAGCTAAAATTCTAAATGTTAACCCTGAGACAAATCATGCCACAGATCAAATCCAAGGATTGATTTTTGTCACGATAGATCTCAAGGACGCATACTTCCATATATCCATCCTTCCATATCACAGGAAATTCCTGAGGTTTGCTTTCGGGGGCAAAGCTTACCAATATCGAGTTCTTCAGTTCGGCCTAGCACTATCACCCCGTACTTTCATCAAATGCGTAGATGCAGCTCTGGTGCCACTGCGCCTGCAGGGTACTCGCATCATGAACTACATCAATGATTGGTTGATTCTGGCTCAATCGTATCAGTTGGCGGTTCGGCATCGAGATGTCGTTCTCGCCCACATGAAAGAGTTGGGGTTACGGCTAAACGCCAAAAAGAGTGTGCTTTCTCCACTACAGAGGACCACTTTTTTAGGCGTGGTTTGGGACTCAATGTTGATGCAGGCACGTCTGTCACCGGCACACATAGAGTCCATCCTTTCGGCTGTGAAAAGAAGTAAAGCTAGTAAAAGCTAGGCCAGTCACTCACTGTCAAACAGTTTCAGAGGCTGTTGGGTCTGATGGCAGCAGCGTCCAACGTGATCCCTTTTAGACTGTCTGTACATGAGACCCCTGCAGTGGTGGCTCAGGACCAAAGGGTTTTCCCCGAGGGGCAACCCCTTTCGCATGATCAGGGTTATGCGGCGATGCTTACATCCCCTGGTTATGTGGAAGAAACCATGATTCTTGTCCCAGGGTCCCGTGTTGGGAGCTTCTTGTCGTCGCAAGACGCTAATGACAGATGCCTCTCTCACAGGGCTGGGGAGTGATCATGGATGGTCGCTCGGTGCCCGTGGATGGGTCACCATCTCACCTGGCACTTAATTACCTGGTGATGATGGCTCAGGCTCTACATCCCTGGGCACCAGATTCAGGAAGCAGACATCCTGTCGAGGCAGCGGCTGAGGCCCAGGGAAGGAAGACTCCACCCCGAGGTGGTGGAGCTCATATGGAGTTGCAGACGTGGCTGTACTACATCTGTACATGGTTTCCCTGATTGTTCTACTTCTGGGAGTTCTGGAGAACAGAGTTATGGAAGTGTGGGTTTGGCCTCTGAGGGGGCCCAACTCATAGATTCAGGTCTCTCAACTGAGAGGTTGTTGAGGCCACGATCACTCTAGAGCTCCCTGCACAGGAAACACACCGGTTTCTTCAGTGGTGCGTTGGAGCAGGAGCAGTATGGCGGCTTTGTAGCCTTGTATTAGGGGTATCCCTACAAGAGGTGTGTGATGCGGCGGGCTGTTCTTTTCCGCACACACTCATCGGGTTTACAACCTAGTTTGGGCTTCACTCCTGGGTCCCAGGTGATTCTGTCTTTGTCGTGATCGCCTGATTTCACACAAGACAGGCACTGGTCACTATGGTGGTGTTGGTATAGATGTTCCCACAGCATCATCTTGACGCAACGCGAGTTCCCTTGAAAGTTCTCAGTTACGACTGTAACCTCGGTTACCTGAAGAGGGAACAAGGCATTGCGTCACCCTGCCATACTTCCGGCGTGACTGTGATCGACTTGCTTCAACTTATCAGAAGTTGACAATGTTTGGTCTGGGTGTGCTTTATAGCTTCCTGTCATGACGTCACCCACCTATATGCCATAGAGCTCCGGAGGCTGACGTCATGCAATCTAAACTCCGCCATTTTGGCAGTCAACCAGGAGAGCGCCAGAGCGGCTTTTGCGTTATCGATAGCGGTCGGGTTGAATAATAATTCAAAACAATTACTATTTCAACATGGTGGACAGCTGCTGTGCGCCTGGATTCCAGAACAGGTGGAGGAAAGCATTTAAAAGCATTTTAAATGCTTATGGAAAGTGTGTGAAAAAAATGTGTTTTATGTTCAGTCACAATTGTGACCGGTGGTGGGATAATGTGTTAATATCAGTTTATATATATATATATATATATATATATATATATATATATATATATATATCAGATACATTATCCGACCGGTTTATGATTGGACATAAACACAAATTTTCACACACTGTCCATAAACATAATAAAAAATAAAAAAAAAGATTATTTCAATGGGCAACTAATGACACATCATTCGGATATTTTCATGTCTGGGAAAAAATTGGGATTAAATGATTAAGATTTCATACTGAGTCTACTGTTCTCACAGTGATATTACTATCCTTGCTACCAACAAACAAGGACAGCTAGCGTCGATAACAACACAGTTGACTTGCCTTTCCAATGACGACAGAGCAGGTTTAAGCTGGTATACTCCAAAATTGAATATTGATAACAAAGTTTGATTGCGTCCATTTGTACCCTCCCGGCTTTTGTAGGCCTTTAACCCTCTGGAGTCTGGGGTGTTTTTGGGGTCCTTGAGATGTTCTGACATTCCCTGACATTTGTGCTTTTTTCAGTTGCTTATAAACATATCAATGGCAAAAAAAAATTACACTCTATTTAGCACAAACAGGACTACCATAATATGTGAGCCACATGTATGTACATGTTTTCATTTTTGAGAGAATAATGTTTATGCATGGTTATTGAAAAAACTAAAAATAAAAGTTTCTGAAATAAGGCCACAAAACGCCTCGGTTACGACTGTAACCTCGGTTCCCTGAAGAGGGAACGAGCGTTGCGTCGAGAATGACGCTATGGGGAACGCTTTGCGTGATGACGTCTTGAAGCACATGTAAAATCAGTCCAATGGTGTGGCGGAACGTCAGAGGCGGGTGACGTCACGTACCAGGAAGCTATAAAAGCCGGCCTGAAACAGAAAACGAAAGCTTCGTATAGTCTGAAGTCGGGCTGACAGGCATGAAGGAGATATGGCAGGGCGACGCAACGCTCGTTCCCTCTTCAGGGAACCGAGGTTACAGTCGTAACCGAGGCGTTCCCTTTCAAGGGAACTCGCGTTGCGTCGAGAATGACGCTATGGGGAACGTCTATACCAACGCCTCCATAGCTACAAGAGTCTGTCCTGTGTGAAATCTGGTGAGCAGCACTAGGAAGACAAAACATGAGACCCTGGAGCAGAGTCTAGATCCAGAGAGTAGAACCTGACGAAAGTGTGCGGTGAGGACCAGCCTGCCGCATCACAGACGTCCTGTAACGATACTCCTGATATAAGGGCCTTAGAGGCCGCCATACTCCTTGTAGAATGGGACCGGACAGCCATAGGAGAAGGCTGCCCAGCCGCCTCATAAGCAAGTGAGATAGCCTCGACCACCCACTTGCTCATCCTCTGCTTAGACACTGGACCTCCCTTGTTAGGAGACCCAAAGCACACAAATAATTGATCACTTTTACGCCACAGGGCAGCTCTGTGGACATAAGCGTCTAACGCCCGAACTGGGCAAAGCAAATTATTAGCCTCCTGGTCCGCATTCTGAAAAGGAGGAGGACAAAAGGCCTGCAGAACAATAGGTCTGACCACATTAGTGGGGACCTTGGGGATATAACCCGGTCTCGGATGTAGAAAAGCTTTCACCATACCCGGAGCAAACTCTAAGCATGACGGAGCAACCGACAATGCTTGCAGATCCCCTATTCTCTTAAGAGAAGAAATAGCAAGAAGGAAAAGAGCTTTCAGAGTTAGAAACTTCTCAGGAACCTCCTCAATGGGCTCAAAGGGGGCCAGGGACAAGCCTTGTAATGCAACGGACAAGTCCCATGGTGGCACCCTAGAGCGAACTGCAGGCCTCAGCCTCCAAGTGCCACGAAGGAAACGAGATACCAAAGGGTCTTTCCCCACAGACATTCCACCCAAAGGAATGTGGTAAGCACCTATGGCCGCCACATAAACCTTTAAGGTGGACGGGGTCAGACCTGCAGTGAACCGGTCCTGCAGGAACTCCAGAACTGTACCAATTGGGCAGTTGACTGGATCCAACCGACGGTCACTACACCAAGAAGTGAAGACTCTCCACTTCAGGGCATAAAGTTTCCTCGTGGAGGGAGCTCTGGACTGTAGAATGGTCTCAACAACCTCAGTTGAGAGACCTGACTCTATGAGCTGGGCCCCCTCAGAGGCCAAGCCCACAGGTTCCACAGTTCTGGGCGGGGGTGAAATATCGAGCCCTCCGCCTGGGACAGAAGTCCCTCCTGACGGGTAGCTCCAGAGGAGGCCCGTCGAGGAGCGACACAAGATCGGGAAACCATACTCTGCCCGGCCAGCGCGGGGCTATAAGAAGCAGGCGAACCCGGTCCCTGCGAACTCTCTCCAGAACTCCCGGGAGCAGAGCAACTGGGGGAAAAGCGTACAGACGTAGCCTCGGCCACGTCTGCACCATAGCATCCAGTCCCAGAGGAGCTGGATGCGTGAGGGAGAACCAAAGTGGACAGTGAGACGTCTCTCGAGACGCAAACAGATCCACTTGAGCTTGGCCAAACTCCCTCCATATCAGCTCCACCACCTCGGGGTGGAGCCTCCATTCCCCGGGCCTCGGCCCCTGTCTCGACAGAGTGTCTGCTCCTATATTCTGGACCCCGGGGATGTAAGCTGCCCTGAGTGACAGTAACTTCCCCTGGGACCACAAGAGGATATGGCGTGCCAAGTTGGATAACGGGCGCGAGCGCAAACCCCCTTGGTGGTTGATATAGGCGACTACCGACGTGTTGTCCGTGTGTACTAACACATGGTGTCCCCTGAGATCTGTGATAAAGCTCCTCAGAGCCCGGAAGACAGCTAACATCTCTAGGCGATTGATATGCCAGGAATGATGATGGTCTTCCCACAGACCTTGAGATGAGCGACCCTCCAGGATCGCTCCCCAACCCGTGAGGGAAGCATCCGTCGTTAGCAGTTTGCGACGACAAGGAGCTCCCAACACTGGGCCCTGGGACAGGAACCACGGTTTCTTCCACATAACCAGGGCACGTAAGACCTTGATTGTGCGAAATGGGTTACCCCTCGGGGAAAACCCCTGGTCCTGAGCCACCACTGCAGGGGCCTCATGTGCAGCAGTCCAAAAGGTATCACGTTGGAAGCTGCTGCCATGAGACCCAACAGTCTCTGGAACTGTTTGACAGTGAGTAGCTGGCCTAGCTTTACACTTTTCACAGCTGCAAGGATGGACTCTATACGTGGCGGTGACAGGCGCGCCTGCATCGACACTGAGTCCCAAACCACGCCTAAAAAAGTGGTCCTCTGGAGTGGAGAAAGCACACTCTTCTTGGCGTTCAGCCGTAACCCCAGCTCTTTCATGTGGGCGAGAACAACATCTCGATGTTGAACCGCCAACTGATGCGACTGAGCTAAAATCAACCAATCGTCGATGTAGTTCATGATGCGAATACCCTGGAGGCGCAGCGGCGCCAGAGCTGCATCCATGCATTTGGTGAAAGTGCGGGGTGATAAAGCTAGGCCGAATGGAAGAACACGATATTGGTATGCTTTGCCCCCGAAAGCAAACCTCAGGAACTTCCAATGACACGGACGGATGGAAATATGGAAATATGCGTCCTTGAGATCTATCGTGACAAACCAGTCCTCGGACCTGATCTGTGGCACGATCTGTCTCAATGTTAACATTTTGAACTTGAGCTGCATGACTGAATCGTTCAGAACTCGAAGATCTAAAATGGGACGCAATCCCCCGTCCTTTTTCGGAACAATGAAGTACCGGCTGTAAAACCCGGTTTCCCTGTCGGAGGGAGGTACATATTCTATGGCCCCTTTCTCTAACAGAGTGTTCACTTCCTGTTCCATGACCAGAACCTGCTCGGGGCCCACCACTGTGGGCAGGACCCCCATAAACCGAGGTGGGCGTTTTTTGAATTGTATCTGATACCCTTTTTCCACGGTCTGCAGGACCCAACGAGAAACATTTGACAGTAGCTTCCACGCTGTCAAAGATTCTACTAGAGGTACCAGCCTCTCGAGACTGGTTTCTGGATTTTGTTGTTGTTGAGCAGTCAATTCGTCGCCCTGTAACGGCGCACCGGCAGGGAACGATCGAACAGACTGCTCTAACACCCTCCTCGGAGGGGGCGGGCATCCCGAGGCCACTACGTTTCCGGGTGGTCCTTGAGATATGTGCTCGCCGGAGACCGCTGCGCCCTGTAACACCGGAGGCGGCAGGGTTGGCAGAACGGTCCCCTGAGGGTACCGAAGAGAGACGGGCACCGTAAAAAGAGGTGTTAACCGCTCTGCTTCGGGGGGGACTACCCTCATTAGTCCTGAGCCCTCGGACGTCAGGATTTCTTCCCAGCAGCCTTCTTGGCGGTAATAACGGTCCGCAGATCCGCTTTACCCCTCGAGGACTGCTGGGTTTGAGCGCGCCCTCCGTGTCCCCGAGATTTTTGTGGGGGAGCACGGGAGGACACGCTCTGTTTCTGAGTGGCACGGTGCTCAGCGCTCTTTCTAGAGGAGTGAGGCTGCTCCCGCTCAGCAGCCTCATAGAAAGAACGGCGGGGGAGAAGTTTCTGGAGAGCAGCAGCTTGCTTAGCGGCTTCTTGTGATTTTGCTACCGCAACACTAACTGCATCACCAAACAGACCAACAGTGGAGACCGGAGCATCTAAGAGAACATGCTTTTCTTTATCCTTGATATCACTTAGATTGAGCCACAGATGCCTCTCAGTGGCCACCAGGGCTGCCATAGACCGCCCGATAGATTTAGCGGTCTCCTTGGTGGCCCTGAGAGACAAATCTGTGGCTCTGCGAAGTTCGGCCACTGTGTCAGGACCAATTCCCCCGCCCTCCTCCAAATCCCCCAATAATTCAGCCTGATAGGCTTGTAAAATGGACATCGTATGCAGACACGCTGCAGCTTGACCAGCGGCTGCATACGATTTATGAACCAGGGAAGATGTT
Source organism: Abramis brama (assembly GCF_963993115.1). NCBI lineage: Eukaryota > Metazoa > Chordata > Actinopteri > Cypriniformes > Leuciscidae > Abramis > Abramis brama. The sequence continues at coordinate 30,829,362 of NC_139985.1, forward strand.
ACTTTAACTGGCTTAGAGGGAAGTGTAGGAGCTTTCAGAGAAGATGCCGTTGCTGGAGAGAGATAGCCCGCAAGCGTCTCTTCCACCTTCGGCATCTCCCCATAACCATACTCTTTATATTTCGATATTGAGGAGTAGTGAGATGTTTGTGGTGTATAAACTCTGTGAGACACTGGTTTCGCCCACGATCTCGACACCTCGGTGTGGAGATCGGGGAAAAACGGCAGGCTCCTGCGCTGGGGCTGCGCACGAGATGGCAGGAAGCGTTCGTCGAGCTTACTTTTCGAACGAACGTCCTGCCTATCTTCTGGCCACTCAATAGACAGTCTGTCAACAGCTCTAGTAATGACATCGAGCAGTTCCTCAAACGCATGAGACTGAGGTGGCGAATCCTCAGACTCAGCTTCAATACTCACAACATCCAACTCCTCAGAGCTGGATAGTTGCAGTACTGGTGCCTCTATCGGGGGGGAAGAAACCGCCGCGTGTGCTTCCACACCCTGATGAGAGGCACTGGATCTGTCAGTAAGAGGCTGAGATAAGGCAGAGCCCGTCTCAACATCCACTGACAGATCCATTTGCGAACCCCAGGTCTGAGATCGCCGCCGAGCCTCAGCCGCGGCGGGACCCGAGCCCTGGGGAACGTGGTCGGGATTGAACCGAGCCAAGCGGGATCGGAGCGTACGCAATGGAAGCGCACAGCAATGCACACAGTCACCACCCTCGAGTGCTGACTGGGCATGCTCCTCTCCCAAACAAACAACACAAAGAGTGTGAGTATCACCTCCCGTTATATAACGCGGGCAAGGATGAACACACACTCTAAACTGCTGCTTGCTCGCCATACTGAATATATATATATATAGACAGACAACACCAAATAACAAGGACAGATTTCAACACAGAGCGCGACTGAAGACTCAGAAAGCTTTCGTTTTCTGTTTCAGGCCGGCTTTTATAGCTTCCTGGTACGTGACGTCACCCGCCTCTGACGTTCCGCCACACCATTGGACTGATTTTACATGTGCTTCAAGACGTCATCACGCAAAGCGTTCCCCATAGCGTCATTCTCGACGCAACGCGAGTTCCCTTGAAAGGGAACACATACTAAATATGTGTCAATAAGACTTTTGACTAATGGATGTCCTCGCCTAGAGTTTTTTCTTCAAAATGATGTGAAAATCATCCTGCCTAATCATTCACATAAAACGATACATTGATTTAAGTTTTGCAAAACACTTTTAGTTTGGAAAGCCAATATGCGGATGGGGCGTAAACGATCATGCATATTTAGTAGTTCACACCTGATTAGACAATGCCCCTGCATACTTAATGAGCCATTCATTCAGGTGTGTCACCTATAGCTAACTTAAATATACAAGCTTCATAAAAATGATCATTCTAGAAGAAAATTTCAGATGGCATTTAGAGGCTTTTGCATCTGAACTCTTCATATATATACACACATATATATATATATATATATATATATATATATATATATATATATATATATATATATATATATATACACTACCAAATTGGTTCACAGTTGGAGGCATCGCATTTATTATTTTTTTTTCACAAATTGTGCTTGCAAATTGTATAATATCCAAGGTAAACATGTCTAGTAATTGTGCAGTTAATTCTCATACTGTATTTTCAGTTTTGGAATATTTATCCTCTCCACAAATTTGTCACTAATAAAACACAATACAAATTATTTAAAGAAAAAAATTATATTTACTTGTTTACATCTACCTTATAAATATATATTTTTTATTAAAAAGGTTACAATTACAACAATTCAAGTGTAATCTTTCTTTTTAAAAACTAAAGTATACAAAACGTATTATTTGATGACTTTATTTTTGATAATTTTTGATATTTTTCCTCATCTCAGTATAGCAATAGAGTTTGCTAAAAGCTGTTCATTCAATACAGCAGTATTTGAAAATCGATAATATTTTGTAAAATTACATTTATATTTGCATTTATGTCAAAACCTAGACACTTTATTTCAACATATTTCAGTCGATTTTACTCATCTCAGTATAGCAATACAGTTTGCTAAAACATCATCATTCATTCACACACGCGATTTAAATTTAAACTGTCTTTTTGTGAGCTGTGGTAAACAGCGCGCATCTATGCCGTTCATTCATTCATAAACAGAAACCCGATTCACGTGAGAAGGAAAAAAACTTACTACACCATTCCTCAGCTCGCTCCTCGATATACCCGCACTTCTGAGGGACATTTTCCATTATTAATATTCCTCACAGCGCTGTGAGACGGTGTAAACAAGTAGGCTACAATGATCTGATTTAACTTGTTTTCTCGAGCTGATACGGGGGGCGTTCACAGTTTGCACAGACAGTCAAACAGTCATTTGCGTTTGAATAGCGCGCGCTCTCCGAGGGCGGAGTCACATTCCAAGTAATTAGATGAGATGAGAACGACTGACATCTCGCTCTTTTCTTACAGATTACATGAACTGAGAATATTTGTTTTTTATATAAATTACTTCATTTAAAAGAAGAGAATTCAAGCTTCATGCCTGTGTGTCTGTATGTCTGTTTGACTGAGTATTCGCTGAGTTACAGTTCATTTTCGGACGCGTTTCAGAATGGACTACACGGACAGAGAGAAGGCAGAACTCGCTTCGTGTTTATTTTTCTTTATTTGGCAAAAAGCACAACACTTTGTTTTTATTGTGAGTATACACAAAAATAATACACATTTAACAGAATCGATTGATGTATGAAACTCCTATGGAAAATCAAAGTCAACAGAGTATTTATGAGTTTCTTTTACACTGATAAAAAAAAAGCGAGCTGGTATCGCCGGCGATACCGTCGACCTCAGGGGGTTAAAGAGTCTCCAGAATAGGACGAGGGAAAGTTAATGAAGTAATGTTAGTTATATAACAGGATACTGCAGTTCAGGAAAGCTAACGTTATAAGTTCCTTTATTAATACACATGAAAAGCACCCCGGGGGCATTATAGGGATCTGTTATGTTTAATCTATTAAGTTTAGCTATGTACAGGTCTATATCTTTTTAATTAAAGTGCGCAGTGAACTCTGTTGCCTTCAAACTCATGCTGCCGTCATCCGTTCACGCTCGTCTCGTATGGCCTCTTTACTGCCAAAATGGCGGTGTAAACAGAATAGGTCACGTGACGTCCGGAGCTCTATTGGACTGATTTTACAATTGCTTCATGATGCAATTACGAAGAGCGTTCCCACAGTGTCATCTTGACGCAACGTCTCATTCCCTCTACAGGGAACCGAGGCTACAGTCGTAACCGAGGCGTTTTCAGTTGTTTCCACTTGGTCTGATTAATTGGCCATGTAATGATCCAACCCGACCCTGCTTCACAGATCAACGCCACAGAGAGTGATCCAAATGAACCAAAGACATGCATGAGGAGAATGTGATACAGTTCATCTGTAATACAGTTAGTTTGTAGAGTGTTAGCATGCATAATGCATGTTTCAAATACGTATACTTAAATATGCTGCATTTGACAAGTTTTTTCATGGGAATACTGTGGGCTCCAGAGGTCTGAGATATTACCTGGAAGTAAATCTGTAGAGGTCACTAAATGAATGTAGCTAAATTGAACGACATTGATTGACGTTTTATTACAAATCATGCTGTGTTGTAGAGATCCTATTGTATTTTAAGATTAAAATTGATCAGTGTCATGTCACAAGGACATAATTAACAGAATATAGACATATGCAGTACTGCAATTAAGCTCTTTTTTCAAGCACAGGTGTCTGCAATCTGTTCTTCACTTTCCTCCACTCATCCTGCTTTCAGCCCATTCATCGCTATGGAAACAGACTGGATGGATTGCTCGACTGCTCAGTGATTGGTATGACGCCACAAATGACAGTGCAAGATCATGACTTGCTACATTCAGCATTTAAAGGACTAGCAAGTTAACAAAGGGAGATAAAAAATACATCTACAGATTGTGTTTTATTGTTCTAACCAAATAATTTGTTAACTATAATCAACAACAGATTTTTGAAGACTTTTAGTGCAACAAAGTTTTACTTTAAACCCAAAGTTTTACATAACCCTTCAAAATTAGAGAACACTTAAAATTACAACAATTGACTGCTGTGATTTCTGCCAGGTCAATTACAGGTCTTTTGTCGTTGATTGATAAGCTGTGGCAGAGGCAATTGAAGATCCCAGTGCAACAATCTAGCCTTGCAGGAACTAGCGCGACCAGCTGCACTAATTAGTATGGTTGTAGAACACAGAAAAACGCTATCATCACCATCCTTCAGCTGTCACAATGCACAGTATATTCATGTACATGTTCCTGCCACTGGTGACACTAACTCAAGATCGATAGATTTTAATTGCTTTTTGCCACTTTTTCTAGTAGCCATGGGAAAGAAACTCTTGAAGGAGAAATATAAAATATACCCATGAAATGCAGCCCAGAGGATCCAGTTAAGGTCATTCAGGGTGTAAAAGATTAAAGAATGTACAAATGCATTAATGCAAAGATACTTGAATGCATTCATGCATAAAGTTTGACAATGATTAAAAAAGGGGTATGTCAAACTCAAGTAAAATATAACTTTAATTTGATTGTTTTGAATATATATGCTAACCTATGTATAAACAAATAGTTTCATTTTTGATGGTTGCTGCATAATGGTTCTCAAACAGTTAACAAGTATGACCATGACAGTTTTCCTAAGCTGTATAATGTTGAACAGTCAGCAAAAACAATGTGAAAAATACCTCAGAGCAACAACTCAAATGAGTACTTTTTCTCAAAGGTGATGGCAACAATCTGCAGATTCCACACAACATATATTGCACATAACATATATTGCAGCACCATACATATAACATGATGTATTACAGCAAACATGGTATGGGTCCTTCCTGTTCTGTGATATCTTTTAAAGGGGTGGTAAAACGCCTTTTTTCGAAGGCTTGATTGTGTTTGTGGGGTGCACTGTAACATGTGTTCATGCTTCGTTTTTTAAAAATTCACATTATTTTTCACATATTTAACCATTATTCTACACTGCTCTGTCCCTCCCTGTAAAAACGGTCGGATGATTTCCGCGTTCTATGAAGCGCGCCCCCCCCTTCAAAATACGCAATGGGCTCAGATTGGTTAGCTGGCCCAGTGTGTTGTGATTCGCTAACCGCCAAGTGCACGTTGTTCGGACACGTCACGCCCCCTTATCTTTACCGGTAGTTTGTGCTTCAGTAAAGAACGGCGTCAATATAGGCCTATTTCACAAAATGGCGACCGAGACCGGAAGTAGGGTAACGATACTTCCGGTTGTGCCGCCGCCCGCTACGATCGCCATTCATTCTCAAAATGGACTGTGAACAGCTTGTTTTCTCTGTCATTAATATATCTGACAAAAGTAAGAATAGCAGATGTTGTCCGTTTTGTTGATAGTTTTCATGGAGCTGTGACAAGAGCGAAATTGGACAAAGGTTACAAATTATTCTTGACGTTTGCTTACATAAAAAAAAAAAGTTCCATTCATTTAAATGGCATGGCACTTGATGACTAAGCTCACACTTACTATAGCTAAACAAAATAAATAAATAAATAGAAATGATGTCTGATTGTAGGCTATGTTTGAAATCTAGTGGCTTTTGTTAAAATTTCATGTTATTAGTGTTAGTTTGTCCCGGAGATTGCAGCAATCTTCCACTAGTGACTAGATTATGGCTCATTTTTCATGTTACCACCATGAATGAAACTAAGAATTGTACATCTTTACAGTGAATTTGACCTAACGTTGCTAGTGGGTCTAATAATGAAATTAAGGCAAATAATTAAAAAAATGGTTAGACTAAAAACATGAATGAAGTGAGTGATATTACATGTTTTAAAAAATCATGATGTTACAAAATCACATTTTACTGTCGGGTCCCCTTATGAAAAGAAAATATATTTCCCTATATATGAATGATCAATGTATTGAATGGTTTAACAGTATATTTGAAAATATACAGAATAATATATTGTGTTAATATTACAATAGTGAATAATACATAAAGAATTTTCATATATTTAAAAATGTGAGGCATATATTTACTAATATATCATAATGTATGTAATTTTATATTCAGTAATACACTTCATAATATACAGGGATTAAAGTTCTCAGTCGCTACGAGAGTATACGACGGATTTCCGTCAATATCAGCCTTCCCCCCGTCCTTATATCTTAAATTCACTGTTCATAATTGTAATGCTGTAAATATGCTTACATTTCTCAAATAGTGTAATAAATGTCTTAATTTTAGTTTGAATGGGAAAGAGGAGGTGATTCACCCTGCTTAGGGGGGTGTGATCAAAGCCTGGAGTGGAGCAAAAGCATGTTCCTCTCTCCACTCTAAGCGTTCTGTTATTACTCCGCTCCTGATCCAGTCCGGGTTTTCCAGTCCCGCTCACGGAAAAACTGCTCCGTGTTCACTCATTTTTAAGAAAGTTACAGAAAACAACTTCTAGAAACAATTTTAATTTGCCAACAGTTAATAATAATAAATAAAAGTGCATGACGTGGAAATCAGATAACAATCAAGTGCAATATGAACATGTTTTGTCAGGGCATCACTCCCGAACCGGCATCAACACTCCATTTTCAACATCTGCTTCCTCCTTCACACCACAGACACGTCTTTTTGTCGTCTGTGTCTGGCCTGATTTAACTTCTCCCCCAGTTGTTCCATGAAAACCTGCAAAGCACGGCCTGCGGTGTAAGATATCTACGACCGGACTCTCGTAGATTCGTAAGTTACACGGACTTCATCCTCCGTGAAGTGCTTAACACACAAAAAAGTGCCCCTCTTCTCTCGGTATAGCCCAAATCCAGCGCTTTTTCAACATTTCGTCACAAGAAAAGCTGTGCAATAATAAATACGGTTGTTTCTTCTATGAGTGCAAACATTAAAAGGTACGCAACAGGACTGGCCGCTTTTAGTCTCCGCATTTGTCCTCCGACTGCTACTGCTAGTGCTTTCACCGGAAAAGAGTTTACCCTACTTCCGGTCTCGGCGGCCATTTTTGTGAAATAGGCCTATTGCCATACCAGTTTGAGCCCGAATCAGACCCAGGGAATGTTAGTGGAGAAGATCGAGCAGAACCTGTTCAAGAACGGCTGTTAAAGGACGTTTCAGAAAGGTATGTTTTTTGAAGATCGCTATATGACACTAGCCAAATCAAACACAAAACCATGTTTAGCATGCCTGTAGATAAACAATACATAAAAGCTATAATCAAAGAATAATTTACACTGATCACATAAACGACAACGCAACAACCACGAACATTCCAAGTTCGCTGCGCTGGTGATATTAAACAGATGTTTGTATGTGTTTGTCGGATAAGTATGAATTAACGTTAGCATTTAACAAACTGGTTTGTGGAGCCAAACAGCGTTGTCCTTCGTTTACTTCCTTGCTACAACGTACAATTAACAATACGAACTATTACAGGAAAACACAATGACGAAAAATAAATCATACTTACAGGTTGTGGCCCATAAACAGTTTCTGTTTTTAAAGTTGGAACTGCTCCATCTTTCAGGACTAGCCGTTGTGCGAATCCTTCATTGGAGGAGGGGTTTGTGTAAATATTGGGCTTAGTGATGTCAGCAAGCCCGCAGGAATGTCGTGTAGTCCCTACTGGCCGTTTTTTGTAGTTCTTAGAAATTGATTTCTTTAAAAGCAAATATCTGCCTTTGCTTTAAACTTTGAAAGTTGTAACTTTGCAGATGTTGTTTATGCTCAAACAGCAACATTACACACTAACTAAATTTAGAAAAGTGAAATCGTGTTTTACCACCCCTTTAAACTTTGCATCATGCTTGTATTGTCATTTAAGGATATATGTAGGCATATGTCAGATTTTCAGAAATATGTTTTGGTCAAGCTCTGATATTTTATTAATTATAATTTGATTATTTTATACTAATACTAATGGCAAGAAGAATTTCAGGATGGAAATAAAAGAGCTAAAGGCATTGCTCAGTGAGGGACTGAGAGTTCATTCTTATCTTTTTATTAAACCATTTTCTGTAATTCTAACATGGAATACTATAGAAGCAGACAAAACAACTACCAAAAAAAAAAAAAAAAAACACACATCCATTGCTAATACTTACAGATTATTATTATTACGCATCCATGTGCCAAAGGACATCTTTCCTCCATTGTGAATGTTCTGAAAAACCTAGGTTGTTTGTTCGATTCACACAAATTTTGGCATATATCATACCAAAACCCTTATGACAATTTTTTTCCAAAAGAAAATTGGGTAACACTTTATTTTACAGTGTCCTTGTTGCATATGTTGCATGTACTTACCATAGTGATAACAGTAAATTATGCATAATTACATGCAATTAACCCTCAACCAAATCCTAATCCTACCCTAACCCTATAGTAGGTACATGTAGTTGCTTAATATTACTCAGTACTTAAATATAATTCCACTGTAACAATGTCACCTTAAAATAAAGTGTAACCGAAAATTGATTTATAAAAGCATTGCAAAGATATAAGCCTCTCAATCAGTCTGGCATCACCCATTTTGACTATTTGACTTACAGTATTCTGTATCTGCTCAATGAACTGTCCAAACTTAACGAAACTTGACACACATAGACTACAGGTCATTCTGTTGATGCACACCAAGTTGCGCCAAAATCTGCCAATAGGTGGCGTTACAACTAAAAAACCTGTCAAAACTCTGCAACAGTTCATTGTAGTAGATCTTCTTCAGGGCAAGAGTTCACTGGCTGCCAGCAGCCAATCAGTTTTCAGCAGCTAATAACTTGCATTGTGAATGAAAAATTGTTATGAAATTCAACAAGTATGCTACTATAATAAGCTAATTTTTGCTAATTGCTAATAACTCTCAAATCGTGATGGCTAGAATACAAATTCATCTTTCCTCTGAATCAGTCAGTACCCCTAAAGTTCTGCTAGTTTGATTTCATTTTTATTTTTAAATTTTTTTTTTTTTTATTATAAATATTTGTATAATAATTGTATTTTATATTTATTTTTATAACTCATCCTTGGCTGTCTGATTCACACAAATTTGGTGAATAAACACTAAATAATTAAATTCAATAAAATATTTTTGATTAATTTTATTGTTAAGCAAATATGGACCATTATATTTTGACTAATTTGCCTATTTCGTGTAAACACAATGTCCAAACTTCCCTAAATAAAAGTTTAGTTTGCAAAGAAATCTGTGATCTCCAACATGATTATTGATCATTTAATAGGACCTTCAATTTATATATATCCTAATGATACTGAAAACGTCTCGGTTACGTATGTAACCCTCGTTCCCTGAGTAGGGAACGGAGACGTTACGTCGGATGACGACGAATGGGGTTTCGCTTAGAAAGCCTTTCATCTTCGAGTATATAAAACGAGCCAATGGCAATGAAATGCCATGGGTCTGCGGAATTTGTATAGCGTATCTCCGCCCCACGCAGGGGGTATATAAGGAAGTGCGCGAGCAACATGCAGATATGTCTTCGCTGAGGAGCCGAGACTGAACTCAGGCGTTCCAGCGGTACAGCGGAAGTGGCAGGGAGACGTAACGTGCAATCCCTACTCAGGGAACGAGGGTTACATACGTAACCGAGACGTTCCCTTTCGTTGTCACTCCGAGTTACGTCGGATGACGACGAATGGGGTTCCCAGTGTAATCACGCCACCTCTCGACTGTCTTCCAGTGCCCTGCGTAAGTCTGAGCTCCCTGTCGTGAGACTGGCACGGACGAAGGACTCCTACTTTAACACAGGAATACCAAGGTACACTGGGAAGCATATCTCAGTGGAATATGCAATCATGCCCAACCCGAAGGGGGGGACTTAGAATACACATATGACCCCGAAGGGCTGCATACGGGGTAACACTGGGGTGTCCAGCCGCAGGTGGAATATTTCAACCCCAGGGGTGGCAAGGTGGCTTGCCGAGGGAAAGACACATGCTCAGAGAGGCTTACAGTGGAAATACACATGTGGGGGTCGCCCGGAGGGGGAACCATGCACATGGAGGCACCTAGCCAAGCGCGAAAGCTGCCGGTGGCATAACTCTGGCGTTGACGTCTACAGTGCTGGAGGAGACTCAGGGCTTATTAGGCTCACCTGAGGAGAATATCGCACGTATCCCGTCCGTGGAGAGGAATGGCGAGCAAGCGAAGACACCTGAGCAGAATCTAGCACCGGCTAGTTGAAGCGAGTACATGAGGAGAAACTGGCTCTACTCGGAGATTGTAGAATCTCGCGAATGTGTTAGGTGTCGCCCAGCCTGCAGCTCTGCAGATGTCTGTTAGCGAGGCGCCATGCACTAGAGCCCAAGAGGATGCCACACTCCGAGTGGAGTGGGCCGTCACACCAAGGGGGCACGGTCGACCTTGCTGCTGGTAAGCCAAAGCAATGGCGTCCACTATCCAGTGAGACAACCTTTGCTTGGAGAGAGCCTTTCCCTTCAGCTTCCCACCATAACAGACAAAGAGCTGGTCTGAGGTCCTGAAACACTGCGTTCTGTCAACGTAAGCATGAAGGGCGCGTACTGGACAGAGCAGTGCCAAGGCTGGGTCTGCCTCCTCCAAGGGCAGCGCTTGCAGGTTCACCACCTGGTCTCGAAAGGGTGTGGTGGGAACCTTGGCCACATATCCAGGCCGGGGTCTCAGGATCACGTGAGAGTTAGCCGGTCCGAATTCCAGGCACGCTTCGTCAACCGAAAATGCCTGCAGGTCCCCTACCCTCTTGATGGAGGCCAATGCAACCAGGAGCGCTGTCTTCATTGACAGGAACTTAAGCTCCACTGATTGCAGAGGCTCAAAGGGAGCACTCTGCAGGGCAGTTAAAACCACTGAGAGGTCCCAAGAGGGAACGAGAGGAGGGTGAGGAGGACTTAGTCTCCTCGCTCCTCTCAGGAATCTGATGATCAGGTCGTGCTTCCCCAGAGACTTACCATCAACTGCGTCGTGATGTGCGGCAATGGCGGCAACATACACTTTCAGGGTGGAGGGAGAACACCAACCCCTGTTGCAGGAAGGGAAGCACGACACTGATCGGGCATTTCGTGGGTTCTTGATGTTTAGAAGAACACCAGTTGACGAAGAGGTTCCACTTCAACGCATAGACATGTCTCGTGGACGATGCTCTAGCGGAAGTGATGGTAGCCACCACCGCTGGTGGTAGGATACTCAACCTACCTCCTCCCGTCCAGGAGCCACACGTGGAGGTTCCAAAGATCGGGACGAGGGTGCCAAAGGGTGCCCCGTCCCTGAGAAAGCAGGTCCTTCCTCAGAGGAATAGGCCAGGGAGGTGCTGTCGCGAGGAGTACTAGTTCTGGGAACCAGGTGCGGTTGTGCCAATACGGGGCAACCAATATTACCTGCTCCTCGTCCTCCCTGATCTTGCGCAAGGTCTGCGCAAGAAGGCTCACTGGGGGAAACGCATACTTGCGTAGGCCCCGCGGCCAGCTGTGCGCCAGTGCATCCATGCCGAACGTGCTCTCGGACAGGGAATAGAACAGGTCGCAGTGGCAAACAGTCGTGGGAGGCAAACAGACCTACCTGAGCGTCCCCGAACTGATCCCAAATCAGCTGGCCGACTGGGGATGGAGTCGCCATTCTCCAGCGAGAGGCCGAACTCGAGACAGCTCGTCGGCCGCCTGGTTCAGGTGTCCCGGGATATAAATGGCTCGAAGCGACCTCAGATGCTCCTGACTCCATATGAGGAGGTGGCGGGCGAGTTGCGACATACAGCGGGAGCGTAGACCACCTTGACGGTTGATGTACGCTACTGTGGCGGTATTGTCTGATCGGACTAGTACGTGTTGACCCTTGAGCAACGCCCGAAAGCGGTGCAGGGCAAGGCAAGGCGTACGGCCAGCAACTCGAGGCAATTGACATGCCAAAGGCGCTGGGGTCCTGTCCAGGAGCCCGCGGCAGCATGTCCATTGCACATGGCACCCCAGCCCGTGGTGGAGGCATCTGTTGATACAACAACATGCCTGGAAGCTCGTTCTAAGGGCACTCCGGCCCGTAGAAAATTGAGGTTCGACCACGGGGTGAAGGTCTGACGGCAGGTCGGAGTCACTGGAACTCGGAGCTTGCCGTGTTGCCATGCCCACCTCGGGACTCGATCGCGAAGCCAAAGCTGAAGCGGTCTCATATGAAGCAATCCGAGTGGCGTTACTGCGGCTGCGGATGCCATATGCCCAAGGAGCCTCTGAAAAAGTTTCAGTGGAACCGCACTCTTGCCCTCGAACTGACGAAGGCAAGTCAGCAGTGACTGCGCGCGCGCGCTCGCTCGTAAGCTGCACGCACATGGCGACCGAGTCGATCTCCATACCGAGAAAAGAGATCCTCTGCACGGGACAGAGTTTGCTCTTCTCCCAGTTGACCCGAAGGCCCAGACGAGCTAGGTGCCGAAGCACAAGGTCCCTGTGTTCGCAACCCTGGTCTCGAGAGTGAGCTAGGATCAGCCAGTCGTCGAGATAGTTCAGGATGCGAACCCCGTGTTCTCGTAGGGGAACAAGGGCTGCCTCGACGACCTTCGTGAGGACGTGAGGAGACAGGGCTAGCCCGAAAGGGAGAACCGCGTACTGGTATGCCTGCCCCTCGAAAACAAACCGAAGAAACGGTCTGTGTCGAGGAAGAATGGAGACATGGAAGTAGGCGTCCTTCAGGTCGATTGCTGCCTTCGGTACAATGAAGTAGGGGCTGTAGAAGCCGGACTTCATTTCGGCTGGAGGGACAATCTCGATCGCACCCTTCGCCAGTAGGGTGGCGACCTCCACTCTCATGACAGGGGCATTGCCACCGACCATAGTGAAGCGGACTCCCCTGAAGCGGGGAGGAGACCGCGCGAACTAAATCGCGTAGCCGAGCCTGATGGTTCTCGCGACCCAACGGGACAGTCTGGGAAAGCTCCAAAAGCTGTACCAGCGGGGTCAAGGGAACCAGACGTACACTGAAGGAGCAGCGAAGCGGAATGACCGGCCCGGACGTGGGTGGCATAGCGGCCCGGTGTGGGGGCACGGTCATTAGCCGCGCCCTGCCAGAGGAGGCCAGGGGAGGACCAGCGTCCCACGGGGGCGTGCTCTGGCAGGGGTCTGGCGACAGAGGGGGACGAGAGTGGTGAGGCTCGTGAGCGGAGCGGTTGTCATCCACAACCTCTTGGGGCTCGGAGGAAGGGGCATCAGTTCTGAAACAAGAGATTCTCCCCCGGCCCTCCAACGGGGGACGGAGTGGCCCTGCTACCAACTCCTAAGAAGAACTGAGCCCTAACTCCAAGCTGCCCATCTCAAAAGTGCTGCTTAGCCTGGCATTTTGGCCAGCTAAGGGGCGGAGACGGGCAGTGCCACCCTCCTGCATCCCCCTCCAGCCCGGGGCCGGTGAAGGCTCGAGGGGAGGAGCCGCAGGGAGGCAGCCTCGGCGGGAAGTAGACTAAGGAGACCGCACGGACGGATGACCGTCGGTGCAGAAGGCCTTAGTCCACTTCAGGGGAGGGTCGAAGACTGTTGGACGCAGTCCTCAACCACACCGCCGAGCAAGCCACCCGTCTCGAGAGTGCTGCTTAGCCTGGCATTTGGCCGGCTAAGGGGCGGAGACGGGTGGTGCCGCCCTCCTGCAACCCTCTCCTACTCGGGCCAGTGAAGGCTCGAGGGGAGGGGCCGCAGGGAGGCGGCCTCGGCGGGAAGCAGACTAAGGAGACCACACGGACGGATGACCGTCGGTGCAGAAGGCCTCGGTCTGCTTCTGGGGGGGTCAAAAGACTGTAGGGTACAGTCCTCAACCACACCACCGTGGAGCCCAGCCTGGGACATGGGGGAGCTGAGAAAATGAATTCTCAGATCCCCTCACATCAACCTGGCTGAGCCCATTCCTGGACCACAGCTGTGGACATCACCTGGCCCCGGGATCACGCAGGTACCGATGTCGCCCGAGAGCGAGGTCAGTAGTGTGCGCGGCGGAACGACCAGGCCGGGCATGGGAGGCATAGCATCCCAGCAAGGGGGCGTGGTCGAGATTCCTCGTTCTGTCAGTGTTGGCCAGGGAAGGACTAGCGTTCCACTGCGGCCGGTTCAGACAGAACTCCCAAGTCAGCACTGCCTCGAAGGTGAAGGCGACACACAGGACCGCATGCAATAGTGACAGAGAACATACAGACCAAGATCGCCTCACGATCAAGGGCAGCGAAGGCGGAGGACGCCCGCGGGCCGCGAAAAGTCACGTGGACTCCCGCGGACCGGAAGCGTCCTGATGCACATCCGGGAAGCCTACAGCGCTCGGGGGGAGTGCGGCGCCACTCCAACCGATGCTTTCAGCTGCCCGGGAAAGCATGGCCATCAGCTCTGGATCTGACCAGACTAACGCTGACACTCCAGAGGGAGGCAACGCAGTCGAATCCTCATTTCCAGAGGAATCAAGCCCGCCTTGTGATGCTGTGAGTGACATGACATCACCTGCTGGAGCCCCGAATGAAAACACTGGGTCCCCGAGAGGAACCAGGCACACACGGAAGCCTCACGGTTTGCGATGTGGAGGGGGGCATGACCCGAGGAATGCTCGTCGGTATTATGCCACACTGTAACCCTCAGATCACCCTGGCCACCAGCCAAAGTATCCCCACTCGTAGGAAGAGATAGATTGGGGTGTGGCAGAGGGGACTCTACCCAGACGGAGATCATTGAGTCTCGATCTATAAACATCGCGATGGTCATGTTCCCGCAATGAAAACATGACTCATCCACGAGCGCTGCCGAGCGTGATAAAGCCCAACACGCAAAACAGCGCTCGCGACCGTTAAACAGATGAGTCACGCGCCCACATCCAGTAATACACGGGCGAGCCGTCTTGAAAAAGACGTGCCGCGTGCAGCTCTTTTAGAGAGAGGAAAAGCTCAGCAGAGTGCTGAAGCGCCCAGGGAGAAACACACACACTGTCGGCAGATCACTGCACAGACCAGCAGCAGGCAATGCGATCTCGCTGGAACACGCCGTCACACCAACACACTGAAGAGCCGCTCGTCTCGAAGAGTGAAGATGATACAGAATGGCTTGTAGGAGTGAAGAAAACTCTTGGCTCCGAAGCGGAAACATATCTGCATGTTGCTCGCGCACTTCCTTATATACCCCCTGCGTGGGGCGGAGATACGCTATGCAAATTCCGCAGACCCATGGCATTTCATTGCCATTGGCTCGTTTTATATACTCGAAGATGAAAGGCTTTCTAAGCGAAACCCCATTCGTCGTCATCCGACGTAACTCGGAGTGACAACGAAAGGGAACATATTTATCTATTTGTCAGTTGCCACACATGACTGAATATAATGCTGTCCAATTAAAATGAGACCATATGATTTTTTTCTTTTAATACAATATTTCTTTAAAGAGACACATTCTGAAAACATACATGGCACTGTTTCACAGCATTCACTCAAACCAAAAATAGTGAAATTATTTCTTATGTTCACTTAATTGTGATATTGTGAAATTTAATATGATTTCCATATTTTAAAATTTTGGGGTTAATATTTTATAAAATTTATTAAAGAGGACCTATTATGTTTTTTGCCTGTTCATCTTTCTTTAGTGTGTAATGTTGCTGTTTGAGCATGAAAAAGCCCCTCCAGTGGGAGCTATTCTCTATATCGGTCACAGTTATGCAAGGGACGAAGACGAAGATGAAGAGTTAACATGATATTTAACAATATCCACAAGGTAAATCTATCTGAAGAAGAGCAAGCAGAACACAACCATACATGCACGAGACCAGACAAAGGTGAACAGAAAAAGCAGGACTTAAATACACAGACAAACGAGGTGATTATGACAACACACATGAACATTATGATACATACAAACATACAATATACTTTATTGTCTCCTTAGGGAAATTTGTCTTGGGCTCAGTGTATGATGCATTTCCAGAATAAAGAATAAATAAATAGATAAGAGTTTATAAATAAATTCTAAATCAATCACAGAATAAATCAATCACATGTGTAAACAGGCAGGGAAATAGTGCAAACAGAAAACAAAGTCCAAACAGGGTGATATTATGACAATATCAGTGTCACTGTTTCTAAACTCCCTGAAAAAACCTCCATTATAGTCTTGAGTTTTTTTCCTGGAACAAACACACCACAATATTCCTCATTAGAATAATTAATGCGCAGAATAAAGGGGCGGGGCCTGGTTGAGTAAGTTAGTAGTGTGTTGAAACTGGCGGTTATGGTAAGGGGCGGGACATTTCCCAAACACACTCGAAGCGCTCGACCAATCACAACACACTGCTCCAGACGACCAATCAGAGCACAGTGTGCTTTTCAGAAGGAGGGGCTTCATAGAGACAGGAGATAAACAAGGGTGTGTTTCCCATACAATGATGTAACTCGCTGATTAACTACAGTACCATTGAACAATGCATTGTTGGAGAAACTAACCAACTAGTCACAACTGTTTCCAAAACCGTAGTAGCATGTTCGCCCCTCTGTCATTTGAACCACATTGGTTCAACAATATACTGTAGGCCTAAGACTGTTGTTAATGTCATCAGGTGGAGGAGTAATAACTTCTTCAAAATAATCTATTTGCAATCTCTGAACATGGCACTTGATGACTACCCTTTTTCGTTCCCTGTCATTTAGCTTTTTTTGATGATTGATTCATCATGGGTTTCCTCATTCGTCATACTCTGGGGTTCCCTTGGGCATTTACGCACATGCACACCCCTCAAAAACAACGTTGACTGTTGACACACTAAAATATACAGACTGAAACGGATGCATATTCAGATTTAATTAATGAAGTAGAAAGCACTACATATTAGCTTGCATATTTTGCCCAAGAGCATGATCTATTTAAGTCCAAATGTCATTTAACAATATGCTTCTAACTATAGGTCGAGAGTGTAAATGTGCAATGCAGTTTGTTGGAACTATGGTTGACTGAATTGTTGAACTATGTTGCCAATGACAGAATTTGTGATCATAGTTGGCTAACGATGCTTTTGGGAGACACATCATTTCTGCCTGTCCCATCCGTCCACCATGACCAATGGTGAGTGTCATCCATTCCTCATCAGTAAATATGAAACCGCTTACTACTGAAGTCATTCTTACTGCCTCACATGTCTCTCTTCCAGTACACACCCTCCTCGATTCTGGGTCAGCCGGGAACTTCATCTCTGATTCCCTCTGGCACCAGCTCAACCTCCAGAAGAGGTCCAACAAGGTCCATTATCAAGTCCACTTGATAATTGGCAAACCTCTCAACAAGAACAATGTGCGTTTCACCGTGGGACCTATCCAGTTGCAAGTGGGACAGTTACACACAGAATCCATCTCCTTCCTGGTTCTGGAGAATTCCACTGCTGGTATAATTCTAGGGCACCCGTGGCTAGTGCAACACGATCCGGATCTCTCCTGGACCACCAGAGAAGTCCTGAAGTGGGGTGATAGCTGTTTCCCGGGCTGTTTTCCACATCTGCCTCAACCTGTGATTCCTCTACCAGTTCAGCACATATAACCTCATCCGGATATGTGAGGGGGACGAATGGAAGACGGCCTTTGTGACCCCCACTGGACACTAAGAGTACCTGGTCATGCCGTATGGTCTGGTAAATGCCCCCTCTGTATTCCAAGACTTTCTGCACGAGGTGCTCCCGGAATTCCTTCATCCTGATCTATTCGCGGAGCCTGGCCGAACATCGCCATCACGTTGTGGAGGTCCTCCAATGCCTCAGAGAACATCACCTCTTCCTCAAGGCCAAGAAAGGATCCTTCCATCAACCATCCGTCCAGTTTCTCAGCTATAACATCAGTGAACACGGCATCCAGATGGACGAGGGGAAGGTGAAAACTGTTGGTGAAAAAAGGTGAAAAAAAAAAGTATTTAATAACGGAACGGAAAGATGGCGCCGGTGTGTGTGGCATGCCGTCTCCCCTCTATGCTATTGATGATGTCTTTACTGGCTCTGTTGTTTTTATGTTGTCACTCATTGATCGCTTATGATCGCCTACAACTCATAGACATTTATCATTCCATGCCAAAGTTTTCTGGGATCAAACCCCGATTTAAACAACTACGAGTTTTACTCACCACCCCTGCAGTCAAATCTACCGGGTTATCTACACCGGTGTGCCTTTGAAGATCTACGCAGGAAACGCCGGAGGAGACGCGGAAGGCGAGGTGGCGTCGCCGTTCGGCTGAGACTGGCCTGGGCAACGGGCTCATCTTCCACCTCGGCGTCGATCTCCGCCTTGTTGAACTTGGCGTGCCACTCTCGGCTCTCTCGAGGGGCTACGGAGCTAAATCATCTGTGGATTCGCCCGATCGCCCCATGTACATCATCCGGGCTCGCTCAACGGACCTCTCCACGGTTCCGACGCAGGTCTGTTAATCATCATAATCTGCGATCACTCCGTAGTGCACTACACTTCCCACAGGATCCTCCGCAGCTCAAGATGGCGCTTGCCAACGTTCGATCCTTACTTAATAAAACTTTTATCTGCAATGACTTCATCTCTTCAAACAATTTGGATTATTTTTTCGTGACTGAATCATGGATAAAAACAGGCGATCTCAGTGTTTTTTCCGAATTGGTTCCCCCGGAGTATGATTTCTTCAACACTCCCCGGTTAACCGGCAGGGGAGGTGGACTCGTGACTATTTTTAAAAACAGAATACAGTGCCGCCAACAGTCAACTACCACTTTTACCAGCTTTGAACTCCAGGAAATTCATCTAAATTCTCCTTATCCAGTCTTACTTCTACTTATTTACCGTCCACCTTCATCCAGTAATTTCATAAATGAGTTTGCAGATCTCTTGGGGAGCGTCTTGACTAAATATGACCATATTTTAATAATTGGTGATTTTAACATTCATGTATGTTGTTCTGCTAATGCTTTAGCCAAGGACTTTTTAAACCTATTATCTTCTTTAAACATTGTTCAGTGGGTTAATGGTCCCACCCACTGTCACGGTCATACATTAGATTTAATTCTGTCATATGGTCTGTCTGTGGCCGATATTGAAATTAGAGATACTCCACTTTCCGACCACAAACCACTGCTCTTCTCAACATTTCTTCCTTTACCACCCACAACTGTACCACCCCATGCTCGTTGGTCTCGCTCTTTAACCCCACTCTCTCATGTTGTGTTCTCTGAAATGTACTCTGAGGCCGACAATCCTCTCATTTTGGACTCCCCTACTTATCATCCGGATGTCGATGAGCAGCTACAAGCTTTTAATAACAAATGTTCCAGCATCTTAGACTCCATTGCACCTCGAAAGCTTATTCACCCTCAAAAAAAGCCCCAGCCATGGATAACTAGGGACATTTGTCTATTGCGACAACAATGTCGTCGGCTTGAGCGTAAATGGAAGAAAGACAGGCTTCAAATTTCTTTTGAGATGCTGACTGTTTCACTAAATAATTTCCAAAAAACAGCCAAGGCAGCAAAGCATAAATTCTTATCTGACATCATTGAGAAAAATGTGCATTGTTCCAAAACGCTCTTTTTTACTATCGATTCTGTTTTAAACTCTTCTGTTAAGTCTTTTCCTATGATCTCTCCCACCGAGTGCGAAAACTTCCTTAATTTCTTCTCTGATAAAATTAACACTACCCGAGCACTAGTTTTTACCTCAAGAGAGCATGTACCTGACCCTACTTTCTCCAACTCACAATGGAGCCACTTTGAACTGATCTCCCTTCAGACATGCAGGGAAATCACTTTAAAACTGAAATCCACCTCCTCTCCTCAAGATATTTTACCTTCTCGTTTTATAAAACAGGTATTTGACTCTGTTGGTTCAGACGTTCTGCATATCATTAACAACAGTCTTTCAACTGGGGTTTTCCCTGCTTGTTTCAAACTCGCCACTGTTACTCCCATTCTCAAGAAACCATCACTCGACTCCGCTGTATATGCGAATTACAGACCCATTTCCAACCTGTCTTTCCTATCAAAAATTCTAGAAAAACGGTCTTTATACAGCTGCAACACTATCTGTACATTAATTCTATTTCGGATATTTTTCAATCTGGTTTTAAACCCCTTCACAGCACTGAGTCCGCTCTCTTAAAAGTCCTTAATGACATCTTAATAACGACAGACGCTGGCGATACCATGGCTTTAGTGTTACTAGACTTGAGTTCAGCTTTTGACTTTGTAGATCACCAGATTCTCCTATCTCGGCTAGAACATTCGATCGGTATCTCAGGTATGGTACTCAAATGGTTCCAGTCTTTCCTATCTAACAGAAGTTTTTCTGTTAGATTAGGCACTCATCTATCTTCTGCGACTCACATCAATTGTGGGGTACCTCAGGGATCGATTCTGGCACCCCTACTTTTTTCATTGTACATGCTTCCTCTGGGATCAATTATGAGTAGATTTGGTGTGTCTTACCATTGTTATGCGGACGATACCCAACTCTACATACCTATAAAACCTAATGAACATAACACTACATATAAGAGACTACAAGACTGTCTCCACGAACTCAAGCTATGGCTCACTAATAACTTCATGCTGCTAAATGATGACAAAACCCAAATCATCCAATTTGGTCCAAATGAGCTCTTTGACCGACACTGCACTGATCTTGGTACCCTCACGCCACACCTCACTTCTGAAGTTAAAAACTTAGGTTTTTACCTTGACAGTAGTCTTAAACTGACCAAGCAAATTAATGCCACAGTTAGAGCCAGCTTTTATCATTTACGACGGTTAGCCAAAGTCAAGCCATTTTTAAACAGGAATAGCTTTGAAACAATCATTCACGCTTTTATTTCAACACGACTTGACTATTGCAACTCACTATATGTTGGGTTACCTCTCACTTCCATCTCTCGTCTTCAGATGGTCCAAAACGCGGCTGCCCGTCTGCTCACTGGCAGCCGAAAACGAGATCACATCACCCCAATTCTACGTTCTCTGCATTGGTTACCGGTTCGATTCAGAATTGATTTTAAAATTTTATTATTTGTTTACAAATCTCTTAACAACCAGGCCCCCAAATACCTTTCCGATTTAATTATCATTCATGATCCATCCAGATCACTCAGATCAAGAGATCATCATCTCCTGGCTGTTCCACGATCCCGTTTAAAACGAAGAGGTGACCGGGCATTTGCAGTAGTCGGCCCTAAGCTGTGGAACACCCTACCACTGCATGTTAAATCAGCCTCCACAATAGCTGAATTCAAATCTTTGCTGCAAACACATTTTTTCTCTAAAGCGTTTAATGTACCATAATTTGTATGTTTTTTGTCCTGTTTGTTTGTTTTTCTTATTTTACTGTACAGCACTTTGGCCAACCAAGGTTGATTTTAAATGTGCTCTATAAATAAACTTGATTTGATTTGATTTGATTTGATTTGTGAATGTGGTCCGGAACTGGTCCACACCTACCACCTTCAAAGAGCTCCAACGTTTCCTCAGATTTTCTAATTTCTATTGCTGGTTTATCCATAACTACAGTTCCATCACCTCCCCGTTGACCAACCTCCTTCAGAAAAAGCCCAAGTCTCTGTCCTGGACACCAGCTGCCAACCAGGCTTTCCTGAGCCTTAAAGACTTGTTCACAAGTGCACCACTCCTAATCCACCCAGACCCCAACAAGCCGTTCGTCGTCATTCGTGCTATCACAGCAACATTTCCATCCATGCGTCTTCTTCTCTAAGAAACTATCCTCGGCGGAGATTAATTATGATATTGGTAACCAAGAACTACTGGCCATCAAGCTTGCCTTAGAAGAGTGGAGACACTGGCTGGAGGGTGCTAAGGAGAGATTCACAGTTCTCACGATCACAAAAATCTTCAATATCTCCGAGATGCTAAACGCCTCAACCCCAGACAGGCAAGATGGGCTTTGTTTTTCACCCGCTTCCATTTCACCATCTCCTATTGTCCCGGTACAAAGAATCTCAAGGCTGATGCTCTATCCCGTCTCCATAACTCTGAAGAGGAAACCGAAGACCCGGAGCCCATCTTGCCTCAAAATATCATCCTGTGCCCCATCCAGTGGTCCATCCATCGGCAGCTTTCCTCCTCCAGTGTCTCTGAGCCATCTCCACCGGGGTGTCCACCCGGTCGTACCTACGTTCCCCAGTCACAACGCAATAATCTCACGCACTCGGCACATTCTTCTGTGGGCACTGGCCATACAGGGGCCAATTGCACCCTCTCACTGCTACAAGATTGCTTCTGGTGGCCCAACATGGCCAGGGATGTGAGAAGGTTTGTCCAGGGATTCCCAGACTGCGCCATCTCCAAGAGCCCACACCATCTTCCATCCGGCAAGTTCCTTCCGTTGCCCGTTCCCCGACAACCCTGGTCACACCTAGGAGTAGACTTTGCCACCAACCTACTTCCCTCCGAAGGTAATACATGTATCCTAGTCATTTTTGACTGATTCTCCAAATCCTGCCGTCTGATTCCTTTGAAAGGTCTACCTACTGCTATGAGCACTGTGGAGCTACACTTCAACCACGTTTTCCGACACTATGGGATTCCTGAGGATTCCATGTCGGATTGAGGGCCGCAGTTCAACTCCCGGGTTTGGAGGGCTTTCTTTAGACTCCTAGGTGTGATCGTCAGTCTCTCATCTGGATACCATCCTCAGACGAACGGGAAAACAGAGAGGAAGATCCAGGAGATTGGGCGCTTTCTGAGAACCTTCTGCCATGGTCACCAAAACTCTTAGAACCAAATCCTAGGCTGGGCCGAGTATGTGCAGAACTCCCTCCGTCAGCCTGCCACTGGACTCACTCCCTTCCAGTGCATGCTCCTCTACTGTTCCCGTGTAGACCCCGAAGCCGACCGCCAGGCGCCGCCATTTGCGCCATTTAGAATTTCAGCCGCCGCCAGCCAATAATTTCGTAAGCCAAATTGAGCCGCCATCTGATAAAGTTTGGCTGAGAATTATTTGCATCAAATAATAATTCTATCACATAGAGACATACACACATGAAATATATAAACAATACACAAGATCTATTTTCCCACTGGATTCATAACAGCACAGTCTTGTGCTCGTTGCTACGATACACAGACTCACAGTGAATTGACAACCAATTAAAATTGCTTGTTTTCCGTACAGAAGAAGCGATGCATTTTTTTCTCGCACTGAGGTGAAATGGCGGAAAGAAGCAAGCAAGGTAATTTTGATCTCACTTCTCACATACTTTCCTAATTCCTACTTACTTTTTTTTTAAACTTAGGCCTACCCAGACTTTTGTTAAATCTTCAGGGCACGGTTGCACAAACACCTGAATCAAAGATTGATGTTATGAACCAAATATTCTGGAACGGAGAGATTTATAGCACTGAACGTGATATTACTGCAGTAACAAACCACCGTTTCCACATTGCTAATTCACGACGCATGCTTCAGTGTACATTGAAGTGAAATGTGCAAAACTTTGTCCAAAATAATACTGATAACAGTGTGTGTTTATATTAAGGCGAGACACGGCAGGCAAAAAAGCACGGCAGGCGTTTTTTTTTTTAATGGTCAATTTTGAGATTTTTGGATATTTGTCTTTAATAACATGTCTTCTTTCAGACTTGTGGTGAAAAAAAGTCAGAAATACACATTTAGGTCTTTATTTTACTACACTTCGTCTGTTTGCGTCTGTAGATTTCTCATAAATTCAACAAAAGTTTGCGTTCTTAATCAACATACTTCTCCGCGATCTCTGCCGTCACCCTCTCATCACATGCACCGTTAGGAAGCTCTCTCTCTTCTGTACAATCCTATTGGATCCAAATATGGTCATTTCCTTTTTATCAGCAACCAATCGTGAAAGTAAAAAGACTGAATGCGCGATCTCATTGGCTGAAAAATGTACCTTTCTCTCATACTCCAAGTCCGAAATCTCCACTTCAGTAGTACCTAGTTATATTATGAAGACATTTACAGAGGGATTTGTAAATATATTATTCCTAGCCTGATATATATATAACATTTTATTCCAAAAAACATGGCGAAAATCATCAATCTGGTGTTTTCTTTATTACATTGTATTGCATTTTGTAGAAATATAGTGTAAGCCATGCATTGCTTGGAAATATTGAGATCTAGTAAATCAGTATAACATAGACATCTGTAGACATGAAGTGGCAGCTTCAGCCATTTGCAGCTATGAAAAGTTTGGCGGCTGCTGCAGCCATTTAGGTTTTGGCTGAGCCGGCTAGCCAGCCAATAACTTCATCAGCCAGCCATTATTCTCAAAACAAAGGCTTCGGGCTGCATTCCCGTGGTCCAGGGAACACTCCGAGGTCCCCTCCGTCGACAACTGGTTCTGAGAGAGTGAGAGGGTCAGGGACGACACACATCATCACCTTCAAGGGGCAGTGCGCAGACAAAAGACCCAGGCAGACACTCGGAGAGCGGAACCACCTACCTTCCAGCCAGGACAGAAGGTCTGGCTTTCCACACGGGACATCAAGCTGCGCCTGCCCTGCAAGAAGCTGAGTCCCAGATTTATTGGCTCCTTCACCATTCACTCTACCTTTCATGTGTCACTCATCAAGCCCTATCACTCACCTGTTTCTGTTCCCAGAGCCTGGCCCGACAGAGGAACACCCCCTAGGATGGAATGGTCTACACCGTCTGTGAGATCTTGGACTCTCGACGCCGTGGTGGCCGTCTGAAGTACTTGGTGGACTGGGAGGGCTATGGACCAGAGGAACATTCATGGACACCTATGGAAGATATCCTAGATCCGACCCTCCTTACCACATTCCATGAGACTCACCCAGATCGTCCAGCACCCAGAGGAAGAGGCCGGCCATCACGATGTTGAGGTCCACGGCCCTCAGGAGGAGTGGAAGGGGCGGGGGGGTTGGGGGTACTGTCAGAGATCAGCCAGGCTCCACCACCACACAATCACAGAGATCGCTGTCACCTGAGTACTAATCACCCGTACCCGTCTTCCTGGTTCCTGTCATCACTCAGCTACTTACCTCTCTCCGTTCCACTGTGAGTACTCCAGTGATCTCTCACCACAGCATCCACGACCTCATTCATCATCTGCAAAAGAATCACAGACTGTCAGTATATCTCACCATCATTATTCAAAGACATTCTCCATTATCATCACCCACTGGTGGTCACCGCTACTTGTTTCAATAAACCTGTTTCTTACCAGTATCATTTTGTCTTGAGTCTCTGTTCCATAACACTCTAGTAGCAATAATATGCCCTCTAAAATTGACGTATTTAACAACAGAGAAATAAAATAAATTTTGATAGAAATGTGTCCACTGACATAAGCCATGTTCAATCAAACCGATGCGACTGTTAAACAGAAAGAACATGAGTCAGATGCCCTAGAAACAAGCATGCTACAGCACACATCCTCTGGTTCTGATACCCTGGGTGATGATGACAGCTCCAGTAATGAAATGACCCCGGCACCCCCACTTCAGGGCAGTGAAAGAGGACAGCCTCGAAGGGCTTTTCAGGGGAATCAGTGAAGTCAACTCTCCATGTGACCCACAAAGAACCAGCATCATCCAGAGAACTCTAGCGTGTCCAGTACAAGACAGCATTGGATGAGGAACACATAAAGATGCGTACATGGGTAAATTAGTGCACTGAGCTGAACAGAGCAAGTGTGTGTGTGTGTGAGAGAGAGAGAGAGAGAGAGAGAATGTCTTCTCGATAATGTTGCGTGTTTGTCGAGGTGGGGGGGCACTACATTGATTATTGAGACAGATTTGATTTGACGTCGCTGTCAGGTTTCTGATCTCAGTGTAATTCAGGATGTCATCTGCAGATAAATGAGAGAGCTAGCTGAGATATAACAGAGGCAGAGCAGCTGCCATTGACGCCATAGATCCATCCCATGATGCCCGAGGACGTCCAGGCACTGAGGGCCTAGACAATAATGTCTTTCTGAAGGACATTTATTTTGTCTCAGTGTATGTGATCGGTGAACTCCACTGACAGCAGCAAACTCAACAGTAAGGGGCTGATTTTGTACCAAGATCCCCAAAAGTATGCATGCAACTTTTTATAAATTAAACTTAAGGTAACACTTTATTTTACAGTGTCCTTTATACATATGTTACATGTACTTACCATAGTAATAACAGAAAATTATGCATAATTACATGCAACTAACGCTCAACCAAATCCTTATCCTACTCTAACCCTATAGTAACTACATGTAGTTAATTAATATTACTCAGTACTTAAATGTAAAATAACATTGTAACAATGACACCTTAAAATAAAGTGTAACCAAATTTAAATATGAGTAATTAATTATATATGCCAATGAACACTTGCACTGAGGCAATAGTTCTTTGATAGGGTCATTGGAGCAAGTTGTGAATCATTCCAAATTTAATTTAGAATTACTTTTAAATTTAGTTTGAATTGAGTTGGTAAACAGGATTAAGAATTGTAATTCAAATTTGAATGAATTAGGATTAAAATCGAATGAAATTCAAACAAATTCAAAGCTGAAGCCGTACATGTTTTTATGTGGAATTTTACACAATATTATAAAGTACACACTACATATGGAATATTTTCAGATGATGTTAATAATAATCAGTGGGTCATGCTGGAAGAACACTTAATTTCCAGGAGTGCTCTAAATTCTTTCTCAATTTCTGATTTTATAAAGCAGTTGACATTTATTAAATCTGGGTAACACTTTATTTTAAGGTGACGTAGTTACACGTTACATGTACTTACTACAGTAAATTATACAAGTTATTAACCCTAAAGCAAACCCTAACCCTATAACAAGTAATGCAGTTAATTAATTTTACCCAGTACTTATTTGTGTAATTACACTGTAAAGACCTTAAAATAAAGTGTAACCAGAATCTGTTTTGTTGTCTGTGTGAATTGTTAAATGTAATTAATTGACCAAAATGTAACAAATGGTACAGCTGTTCTAAGGTACAATAATTACAATAGTAATTAAATCTGTAATAGATGTATTTTTGAATAATTCTGACCCATGGATCATTCAATAGTTTTTCTGCATCATTAAAACACTGTCACTGAATATTAACCTGTTATGCAAAATTACACTTAGTGTTTTTAAGCCAAAAAAAAAAAAAAAAAAATAGAACACTCAATTGATCTGTTGCATATGTTGTCCCCTGATATCAAAATATGCCTTTAGGGATTTGATTTGATTTGGAGGCGATGTCATGATTAATTGTGTCTGGTTTACACAACTGACTGAGGTTCAGACAACTTCATTTATTATGCAAAATGCAAGTTCTGTAAAAAAAAAATTCTCTCCAAACTCCCTAAACAGAAGCATTTTTCCACTCTAGTTATCAGACGGGTGATTGATGACAATAATTAATCCTTTCAGTGAAAAAGGCTAATTTGCGGCAGTGTACCGTACAACAGCATGATGCATTTACTGAGCCGACTTCATAATTCCTCCATAATTCACTCCTTCCTCGATGCTCACATCGCCATTTCTCTTTGTTAACATCTAAATATCAGGACAGTCGCTTGATAAAGCTATTTAAGCAATGCCACATTGCCAAAAGAGGAAGAAGGAGGAGGCAGAGTAATGAAGAAGGGGAGGACATAGAGAGCTGGAAGTGCTGGCGGCCGCAGTCATCACATGTCTCCATCAGGGAAAGGTTAACATGATGGGTTGTGACAATCTCTCCTGGCAGGCTTGCAAATAGCTCCCTTATAACCAGGAAATTAAATAGGACAAAAAGATAGATTCAGAGTGCTGGGATTTTAACAGAGGAATCCACCTGGGTCTTTTTATGGCGAAGATAATGAACTTTATGTTCATATTAGGTAAATGTTTCAGTACACTCAATGCACAATAAATACTGATGTGCACAGAGTGAAGGATTGTTGTTAATGTCATTAGTGGCGCTTGCTCATGGAAGCACTTATATTCTATAATACAAAGCATTATAGCAGACATTTCTACAATGTGCATATACACATTTGTCTTGCAGCACAGAAACAAACAAAATCTATAATGGAAATTATTCCCAAATTACATTTGATGGGAGTTTGGTATAAACAGAACAGTGATAATAAAATCTTTCTACAAGTAAACTAACTTGACAATTGAATGCATTGATAGAGTAAGATAAAAGCAGTAAGAATGGCAGAATGCATTATGATGCAGGTAGTAGAATAGTGGTTAAGTGTCTGCAATGGTAATGCATTGGTTGTGGGCTGAATGCCCAGTAGATCTGACATTCTCTATCACCACTGAGACTTTGAGCAAGGCATTTAACTTGAGGTGAGGTCAAGGGACTTGTAAAGCAGGATCAGCTAGATCATTTTGCAAGTCAAATAATGTATACCCTTTGCAAGGCAATGGTTTAACAAAAACTGAAAGACTTTTTAAGGCATCATAGTCATGATCTTAACATGAAGGCTGCTCCAAAAAGTAGGCAGCAACATGATGACGCCATTTAACATTTTCATTTTATGGTAAATCTAGGGATGCATTGCATGTTTCCTTTGTGGATAAGGCAATCCCAGAATGTATGACAAAGAGCACAGCAGGGGAAAGAAATTTTATGTAAATGATCAAATCAAGTTTTTGTGCAAATATTGTGTACTGTGTGTTTTATGCTTAGTGTACCACTAACATGAAAATAACTTCTAACATCGAACTCTGTTTGAATCAAATGAAAGTTTGTGCTTTGTTTGACACAGATTCGCCATCTATTTAGAATAATCCAAATCAGTCACTTATGAAGTTTCATATGGGTTATGATGCTACACATATTGTACAATGCAAAAATATATATATATATATATATATATATATATATATATTTTCCTCAGTATTTCTGTCTTGTTTTCAAGGACACATATCTAAACATTCTTAAATAAAGATACATATACTTGAGAAGCAAAATTACATGGGATATTAAGTCTTGTTTTCTGAAAAAAAAAAAAAAAAAAATCGTCCAAATGAAGTGTGTAATGTTCCAAATGCAGTTTATTGAAATATTGAACAAATACAAAGTAAACAGAATCAAATAATGACTTGTCTTGAACTTGACTTGACTTGACTTGACTTGACTTGGCTATGGCCTTGCCTTGCTTTGCCTTGCCTTGCCTTGCCTTGCCTTGCCTTGCCTTGCAGTGACTTGACTTGACTATGGTCTTGCCTTGCCTTGCCTTGCCTTGCCTTGACTTGACTTGACTTGACTGTGGCCTTGCCTTGACTTGACTATGATCTTGACTTGACTTGACTTGACTTGACTATGGCCTTGCCTTGACTTGACTATGATCTTGACTTGACTATGGCCTTGCCTTGACTTGCCTTGACTTGACTGTGGCCTTGCCTTGCCTTGCCTTGCCGTGACTTGACTTGACTATGGTCTTGCCTTGCCTTGCCTTGCCTTGACTTGACTCAACTCGACATAACTGTGGCCTTTCTTGACAATGGCCTTGCCTTGACTTGACTTGACTATGGCCTTGCCTTGCCTTGCCTTGCCGTGACTTGACTTGACTATGGTCTTGCCTTGCCTTGCCTTGCCTTGACTTGACTCAACTCGACATAACTGTGGCCTTTCTTGACAATGGCCTTGCCTTGCCTTGACTTGACTCAACTCGACATAACTGTGGCCTTTCTTGACAATGGCCTTGACTTGCCTTGACTTGACTGTGGCCTTGCCTTGCCTTGCCTTGCCGTGACTTGACTTGACTATGGTCTTGCCTTGCCTTGCCTTGCCTTGACTTGACTCAACTCGACATAACTGTGGCCTTTCTTGACAATGGCCTTGCCTTGACTTGACTTGACTATGGTTTTGCCTTGACTTGACTATGATCTTGACTTGACTTGACTATGGCATTGACTTGACTTGACTTGACTTGACTGTGGCCTTGCCTTGCCTTGCCTTGACTCGACTTGACTGTGGCCTTTCCTTGACTTGACAATGGCCTTACCTTGACTTAACTGGACTGTGGCCTTGCCGTGCCTTGCCTTGACTATGGACTTGCCTTGACTTGGCTATGGACTTGACTTGAAAATGGCCTTGACTTGACTTGACTTGACTATGACTATGACTATGACTATGACTATGACCTTGACCTTGACCTTGACTTGACTATGGCCTTGACTTGACTTGACTTGACTATGGCCTTGACTTGACATAACTTGACTATGGCCTTGACTTGACATAACTTGACTATGGCCTTGCCTTGATTATGGCCCTGTAAGACTTGGAGAAATTAGAAAATGCCAGGCAGTCTGGTTGAGGAGCAACCACTCCCTGAGAAGACAAAGGACCTTTCTTGAAATTAACATTTGAACTCTCTCTTGTGAAACTAGCATCATCATTTGAGATGCAAGTCTCACCTAAGCAATCCTAATCTACATATTTTTCCCTTGATCCCCCATTCCCCCGTTCCCTCTTTCTATAATGCTGAGATCACCTAGCCCGACGTCGTCATACTCAGATTCTAGTCAGAATGTGAGTCTGATACTGCTCCATTGAGCTTTGATTATGGGGCGTGTTTCAACCGAACCAGGAAAAAAAATGCCTCTGCACTCAATTGGATAGACCTACAACCAATCAGAGCAACGGAGTAAGTGACGTATGTTTTTCATTCATGTTTCCGATCGCGGTTCTCTGTTCCTCTTTTAAAATTAATGCGCTGTCGATATCTTCTATAACAGATGCGATGGCGGAATCTACACATGATGTTTTATAAACAAAGTTCAGGAGGAGCACATTCAAATAATCAATCCAATCAACCGTCTACGGTCTACACTATCAGCATGAGAGGAAGCATATATTTATTCACTCTGTCAACTCACCTAACATTCCTTGACAGTTTTCAGCATCCCTCCACTCACTCTCGGCTTGTTCTTCCACAGCCAGGAATACGGGGGGAGTACTTTGGGTTCGGGCCGAATACCGAGCCCGAAGCCTCTCCTCGGAGAGCACGCCAAATATGCATTTATTCTATCTGACTTATTTGTAAACGTGAACTCGTGAAATCTCAATTCTTCAGCGGCAGTCATTTGAATTCAACCCAAGCGCTCGTTGATGACGTGGATGATTACGTTACCGTTGCTCATCTGTCCATCATCGTATAAAGCCCGCCCTGACAATTTGATTGGTCCGAACAATTTTTGTTCGGGCATAATAGCTCCTCAACGGAACGAGTCCAGACCGAACTTCCCGACTTAAAATTTTGTGGGCGGGGCTAAGTTCGGCTGGCATCCAGGCTAGAGATCACCTGAAATTCACCCAAAAATCTACATGGTTTAATGTGCATAATTATCATACAGTATTACACATGTTTGGTATCATTTCAAATGTCTCAGTGCGACTGGTACAAAGGTCTACTTCCCAAAGAAGTAAACCAAAAGGTAATAAGTTTTTTAAGAGTTTAGAGAAAACTGGCACACAAAGGAGGGTGGATCTTCCAGGCAAACGGCCTCCTGTTCTCGAAAGGTGT
This sequence comes from Abramis brama, assembly GCF_963993115.1. Taxonomy (NCBI): domain Eukaryota; kingdom Metazoa; phylum Chordata; class Actinopteri; order Cypriniformes; family Leuciscidae; genus Abramis; species Abramis brama. The sequence goes on from NC_139985.1 coordinate 30,860,876, forward strand.
TAACTCCGAATACAAATTCTCATTGTTAGCAAATGTTACCATGTAAATCAACTTCTGCCTCCAGTAAGTCTGAGACAGTGATTAATGTAAATTCCCACTGTGAACTCATAATTACATTTGAAAAGAGGTTTCTGCCTTGGTCTGTCTATATAAAGAAATGCAATGAGAGGATCAGCGCGATTCTGTGACCCAGATCAGCCCGTGAGCAAAAAATACTTCGCTCTTCATGTATTTTATAATGTCAAGGTATTGCATCTTCTCTCTTTATTCCAGAGCATTTGATGTTTGTATCTATTATCTTTGAACTGATTATGAAATTGGCATGATACATTTACCTGACATAATAAATTGTAAACATTTGATTTTATTCTAATCGACTCTGACATGATTTTCAGTAAAGAGTTAAAGGAACACGCCGACTTTTTGGGACTTTAGCTTATTCACCGTATCCCCCAGAGTTAGATAAGTCCATACATACCCTTCTCATCTCCGTGCGTGCCATAACTCTGACACACCCACCGCTAGCCTAGCTTAGCACAAATACATTTTCCTATTTACATATTGTGATTTGTATAGTCACAGCGTGTACAAATAACAAGGTCACATGAGACACAGCCATCTATACATACTGGGAACTATATTCTCAGAAGGCGAAGCACTGCTACTTGGGCGGAGTGATTTACTTGCAGTGCCTGAGAAGCCCCGTGGTGAGGAGCAGAGAGTTCACTCAGAGTTGGAGGAAATCACTCCGCCCAAGTAGCAGTGCTTCGCCTTCTGAGAATATAGTTCCCAGTATGTGTACGGTTAGAAGATGGCTGCGTCTCATGTGACCTTGTCATTTGTACATGCTGTGACTATACAAATCACAACATGTAAATAGGAAAATGTTGGCGTTATTTTGTCACTTATTGGGAGCAGTATGCTAGCTGGAGCCGTTTACCTCCAGTCTCTGTGCTAAGCCAGGCTAGCGGTGGGTGCGTCAGACAGAGTTACGGCACGCATGGAGATGAGAAGGGTATGTGTGGACTTATCTAACTCTAGGGGATACGGTGAATAAGCTAAAGTCCCAAAAAGTTGGCGTGTTCCTGTTAAAGGAACAGTCAAACATTCGCTCACATTTAATGATGCACAGATATCATTAAAACCTTTTCATTTATGGAGTCAAATGAAATAACGAGGTAATTACATATGAGAAAATGTATTTCATTTAATCAAATTACTTTGCCGCGAGGAAAGACAGTGACCTTCACCCGCTGATCGGATGCTACCATTGGGCCGATTGAGCAGGGCCTTACAGCCTTGACTTGACTTGTCTTGACTTGACTTGACTTGACTTGACTATGGCCTTGCCTTGCCTTGCCTTGCCTTGACTTGACTTGACTTGACTTGACTTGACTTGACTTGACTTGACTTGACTTGACTTGACTTGACTTGACTTGACTTGACTTTGGCCTTGCCTTGCCTTGCCTTGCCTTGCCTTGCCTTGCCTTGCCTTGCCTTGACTTGACTTGACTTGACTTGACTTGACTTGACTTGACTTGACTTGACATGACATGACTTGACCTGACTAAAAAGACAAAGACAAAGCTAGACAAGAGACAATGGAAATATGAGCACTATGTATACACAAAGACTAATGACTAACAAGATACACCTGTGAGCAGAGGTGGGTAGTAATAAAGTACATTTACTTTGTTACATTTACTTGAGTATTTATTCTACTTTTAAGAGTGGATTTAAATGTGGGTAATTTTACTTTAACTCAAGTACATTTCTAATGAAAAAAACTGTTCCTCCAGTTATGTTAAGAAATACGTAGGTTATTCCAAGTGCGCTGTCCCTTTTTTTCAGGGGCATGAGTGAAATGAATCACTCTTTTGAGTAAATTAAAGATTTCTAATTATGATAACAATAATTATTTTAATTAAATGAGTACATTTGTACATGAGTACAGTTTTTGGATACTCCACCCACCTCTGCCTGTGAGTAATTAAGATGATAAACCAATGAACTGAGAAACACCTGACAAGAACAAACCAATGGAAACATAACACATGAAATAAAGGAACCACATGACCAGATCACATGAAGGTTACAAGAAATCACATAACACAATAACAGGAAATGACATGCCTATGGCAAATTTCAAAGTTAAAGACATCGAAACATGAATGTGAAACCAAACCAAAAACAGAAATAACAGTGAGTTTATGCTTAAAATAAGAACAAAATAAAATTGTATGCCCCATTGGAAAATATGGCTAATATTTGTTCATGTTTAAGCACTAATTTTTTTAGTAAACAAGACTTAATATCTGAAGTCATTTTGCTTCTCCAGTAAATGTATCTTGACATAAGAATGCTTAGATATGTGTACTGGACAAGACAAAAATAATAAGGAAGAAAAACAGTGTAGACATCAAGGCAGCTCAGTAGGTTTTGATACAGGGCTTTACTCTATACAGTCAGTGAAACAATTTGTATTGTGAAGAGCACTGTAGAAAAACATTGTAGACTTCAATTCCTTAAGGCTTAGTCTTTGAACTGTCCTGTCGAGTACACCTCACCCCACACACACACCCTGTGCTCCCAGCCACAGTCTGTCTCCTACATTATATGCCCTCCCCCAGTCCTGTTTGTTACACAAGGCTGACCGACCAAGATGATTCATGAGAAGCAGACTTTTTCGATTAAATCATCTGCCAAGATGCATTTGAACAAAACCATTGTCTTCGCTTCAAGTGCATTCAGCTGGCCTCCTATGTTCACAATGTTTGGGTTCTATTCTTTTGAAGAGTTGCGATTTCAAATCAAGACCAGGCATGTGTTTGTGCAGAAATACAATCTTTTTGCATTTGAAGTCTCTAGGAACAAAATATTGTCACCAGATTGAATGTATATCCAGTCCATGCCAAAGGGTGTATGCACTGCTAATGTTTTTTTTGCTTAGTATTTTTGCCTTGTTTTCCAGTACAAATATCTAAACATTATTAAATCAAGAGAAACAAAATTACATTAGACATTGTCTTGTTAACTAAAAAAAGAAAAGAAAAAAAAGAAAGAAATCATCAGAATTAAGTGAGTTTATTGGTACTGGAAAACAAGACAAAAATACTGAGGAAGAAATACAGTGTAGAGAAATAAAAACATATGCCTACACTGGCAAAGTACAATTGGTTGTAATATGACCGACAGATGTTTAATGGACTTTCTGTTAAACCATAGTCTTCAAATGTCTGTGAATATGCCACTGCACTGAATGTCAAATTGGGTTTTTTTAATACAAAAGCCAGTTCACACCTTCAAATAATCCAAAGTTAATCAAACATCCCTCTTGCCAAACTTAATAACATGCCACAGGCTTTTCTGAGATGCTTTCAAAGCGCTTTTAACTGAGATGGGGTTGCGTTTGTTACATTATCCTCTTAGTCTAGTGGGATGGAATCTGCAAGAGATTAATAACATTTCACACTTGAGTAGGAGAGGGTGTCAGCCGAGGAAAGAGGCACTTGAAGATTAAAATACACACACAACATATACCATGAGGATTTGGATAAACAAATACAGGCTAGTTTAATACTAGACTTGCCTTAAGGGATGAAACGAGGGGGACCAGTCAGCCATCTATGAACAAACTTTCACTTTATAACAAGCACTGCATATTAATAGTCATATTAATTGATGCTTTTTTTGTCTAATGAGAGTCAAATGTCATGTTGAAGTCATTGAGTATCATTATATAATATAGTAACAAACTAAGTGACAATGTTAATGTAAAATTTATGTTTTTAAGCTCCCTTAATTTTTATACATTTTTCAGAAAACAAGACTTAAAGGAGTAGTTCGCTTCAGAATTGAAATTTCCTGATAATTTACTCTCCCCCACGTCATCCAAGATTTTCATGTCTTTCTTTCTTCAGTGGAAAAGAAATAAAGGTTTTTGAGGAAAACATTCCAGGATTTTTCTTCAATGGGGTCCAACGGGTCGAAGGTCCAGATGTGAGTTTCAGTGCAGCTTCAAAGTCTCGACACGATCCAGCCGAGGAATAAGAGTCTTATCTAGCCAAACCATCAACCATTCTATAAAAAATAAATAAACATTTATATACTTTTTAAACACAAATGCTCGTCTTTGACTAGCACTGATGCGCCACACATTCCGTAATCAGGTTGGAAAGGGCAGGCGGTAACCTGACGTAGGCGAAAAACGTAGGGAAGGGCGAAAAAAAGATTTTCTCCTCGTACAACACCGTTGTTTTACCTTTTATTTTATTTTGTAAATTGCGTTTGACTTAGGGTTCGTTTACATGACAACAATATGCTTAAAATGGAGAGGTTTTTCCTTTGAGTTTTTTAGTACAGAGGACACCATTATCAAAATGATCCCCATTCACACGACTAAAAACACTGTATTCTGCAGCGATGTCATTAGTTGGCGATGAAACACTATAGATTGAACACGTAATACGCATAAGCATGACGTCATCGTCTTCAGAGATTTGCGTTTTTGTTGTTTACACGGAGACCATTTTCAAAAACATGCACTTTGAAACCCGTTTTCAAAACTTTGCGTTTTCAGGCAGCCAAAACGCCGCTATCGTGTAAACGAAAGGCCAAAATGCATAAAACGTTTTACATTTTTATTTGAAAAACGGTGTCGTGTAAACAGCCCCTTAGTCTTTGCACGTTGGCTTTGTAAATACTAGGTCGGTACTTCCGATTACGTCACACATGACCTTTCAACGTGATAACGTAATGTGTGGCGCATTGCAGCCAGTGCAAGACGAGCATTTGTGGTTAAAAAGTATATGAATGTTTATTTTGTTATAAAATGGCCGATGGTTTGTCTAGATAAGACTCTTATTCCTCGGCTGGATCGTGTCGAGACTTTGAAGCTGCGCTGAAACTCACATCTGGACCTTCGACCCGTTGGACCCCATTGAAGACACTATATGGAGAAACATCCTGGAATGTTTTCCTCAAAAACCTTCATTTCTTTTCCACTGAAGAAAGAAAGACATGAACATCTTGGATGACGTGGGGGAGAGTAAATTATCAGGAAATTTTAATTATAAAGTGAACTAATCCTTTAATATCATAAGTCATTTTGCTTCTCCAGTAAATGTTTAGATATTTGTTCTGGAAAACAAGACAAAAATACTGGTGTAGAAAATAGCTTTTGTAGTGTAGTGTTTATATATATATATATATATATCAGAAAAACAAATAGAATAGAATAGGCAAGTGCTAGCATTAATTGGTCAGGTGCTGGCAAAAAAGATGTGTCTTTAGACATTTTTTGAAAATGGCTAAAGACTCAGCGGCACAAATTGAGATAGGCAGGTCATTCCCCCAGCTGGGAACAGTCCAGGAAAAGGTCCGTGAGAGTGATTTTGTGCCTCTTTGGGATGATGGCACCACAAGATGTCATTCACTTGCAGAACGCAAGCTTCTGGAGAGCGTATAAGTCTGAACTAGCGAGTTTAGCTATTTTGGTGCAGACCCAGTGGTTGTCTTGTAGGCAAACATCAGTGCCTTGAATTTGATGCGAGTGGCTATTGGCAGCCAATGCAAACTGATGAAGAGAGGTGTGACGTGGGCTTTCTTCGGCTCGTTGTGACAAGGAGTTGTGTGGCCAGCTCTGATAGGAAGGGCCTGATCTTAGCTGATCATCAATCACAACTCCAAGATTCCTGGCTGACCTGGAAGGAGTTATGGATGATAAACCTATAGCTGAATGGAGAAGTTGTGCTGAAGTATTGGGTCGGCCGAGACCACAAGCATTTCTAAATTAGCGAGGTTAAGTTGAAGGTGATGGTCCTTCATCCAGTAAGAAATGCTTGTCAGGCAGACTGAGATGCGAGTATCTACCGTCGGACCATCCGGCTGAAATGAGAGGTAGAGTTGTGTGTCGTCAGCATAGCAGTGATAGGAAAAGCCATGTTTCTGAATGACAGATTCTAGTGATGACATGTAGATGGAGAAGAGAAGTGGTCCAAGCACTGAGCCCTGAGGAACCCCAGTAGAGACCTCGACCCTCCAAGACACCCTGAAGGACTTACTGAGAGATACGATTTGAACCATTGAACGATTTGAACGGTTTTATTAGTTTGTCATGTTATTGTTAAAAAAGCCAGACGGTCATGACGCATTAAGTGGTGGATCAGATATGTAGTCTGATAAAGCTCTGTTGTGTGTCTGTTTCATATATTTTCCACCTGACAGCTGCTGTAGTTTCAATAAAAGCATACAGGTCTGCATATGTCCCTTTAGCATCTTCTGTAGAAATGTCTCCTACCCGTCAGTGTCTCTGAAACCAAACCTGTCACCAAAGCACTCTTCCTCTGCTCACTTGCCATTTGATTGATTTTGCAGTGAATCGAGGTGAGATAAAAGACCACAAATCCATTTCTTGAGGCAGACAGATACTGCATTTCCACAGCAAAACCGCCACCATTTCCATGACACCTTTATGGATAAGACACAAAAGGACGCTTAAACATAAAGACTTTAACGTGTCTCACCCCAGTATTGTTTCATCATAGAAAAGGGCATGTGCATTGGATGCACTCGGGTATGAACAGCCCTTGATGTGTAAGCAGCAACACTGTCGCGTGTCAAAACACAATGACGACTGAATGATGCTTTTTGTCAATCTGCATTTGTGAATGGATTGTATGAGAGAATGAATGGTAATACACACAAAACGAGTTTCATCCCTGGAGTCGTGAGGCAGCTGGATATATTCTCACATCATTTACAGTATTAACACGACCAGAGTAACCAAACGTTTTTCATTCTACAGCTTTTAAAAATTAGCGGTCAACAAAAATGGGCTTTCTTATCGTAATTGTGGTTTGCATACTGCTATAGTAATTAATAATTTCACATTGTTTAAAGTGCTATATTACTTCAACCCCATCACAGTATGTTTGGAATTTAAAATTTGAACAAAGAGCCCAAAAACTTTATATACAAAAAGATGGTGCACTCATATTACTTATAAATGATGCAGAATCAGTCCAGCCTTCCAAATAAAAGAGCCAATCGCTGATTAATAAAGTCATCGCATCACTGGCGGTTCTAGCATGAAAAATGTATGCTATTTTTAATGCTATTTGAGCATGAGAAACAACATTTATGGGACAGTGCATGTCAGATTTTGTTGCTGATTATATATTATTTGTGTTATGTTATGTAATTATGAGTTCGGCAAACAGTTTTCGAGATTTCAGGATTCCCCGATTCAGTATGGCCGCCGAATGAACAGACTTTCCTTTGCAACCGAGTGAATTCTAGTAGCATCAGTTGGTTTTGGTGTACCTTATAAATCACACATTTTATTTATAATGTGCTTTTCTAATACCCAACGCGCTACAAACAATGGCAAATAAAATAAATAAAATACAGAAGTACAAAAATAATTCAATACAAAGAAACAATCAATCTAAAATACTAATCAGTGCAATATAACTAATCAACACAATAGAATGCTAATCATCACTTTGATCTATGTAAGCGATTTTAAAAAAGAAATGCAAACTATAAAGCATGCCTGTGATGTGCAGACGTATATGTAAGAACATGTGCTTCTGAATTCTGGAGATACTGCAGCCATTGGATTGATTTAGCAGGTAAACCAACAAATAGTGCATTACAATCATCAATCCTGCAAGTAACGAATGCATGAATAAGCCTTTCAGCATCAGGCAGAGTGAGGTAAGGCCTAATTCTAGCATTGTTTCTGAGATGATGGGATGCAGTTTTTGTGATTCTCTTAAAATGTGAGTCTAATGTCAGATGAGCATCACAAATCACACCAAGGTTACAAGCTTGAGTAGACGGAAATACAACACTATCATCCATAACCAAATTAAAATTGCTCCCTTTGTGAATAGCTGCTGGAACAATTCAGTTCTAAACAATTATGGTGCATCCGTGTTTTTTTTTTCCTGCACACACTGTGAGAGGTTTGTAGAGGTGACAGTAATATCAGATTTGTAGCTATTTGAGTATCATAAGCATAAAACTGATACCCCAAGCCATATTTCCATTATTATTTGCCCCAAAGAAAGCATATAAACGCTAAACAATATAGGACCCAATACAGATCCCTGAGGAACACCATGGCAAACCTGTCCAACTTCAGATTTGTTGTTTCCCAAGACAACAAACCAGGGACGATCAGTAAGGTAAGATTTAAACCATTTTACCAGTGATAACAAGCCAACTCTCTTGCCTATTCAACAGTATATATACGTATATATATAATGAACCCAGCCATATACATAATTATAAAAGCATGTGCACACGTACGCAGTTAGTCTTGAAATGTGTCACTTTGGTTGTCACTAGCGTTTGTCATTTTTATATTTAAGATGCAAAAGATCTGATATAAATTCTGTTTTTTGTACATCTCGAAAACTAGCTGTTTTATCAGAGTTTTTATATCCATTGTATTTAATAAAGTATAATAACACTCACTTTATATAATATATTGTCAGAAAAATGAAAGCACTATTTCTAAAGGGGTAAATGTCACAGCATAGGAGGACTGAGACAGACGTGAGGGACATTTTCTCACAAAAGAAAAAAGATGATACAATACTTATCTAAACACTCAGTATCCTGTTAATTACCTCAGTAGTAAATCATGAGGCTGTGGACATACATTTCTGCAAGACAAATGACTGTGATTTGAGCATGAGAGGAGGAAGAACATGACTTCAATAGCATTCACAGAAAATCACTGTCCACATCAGAGAATGAACTTGCTCATTCCGTCCATTTTATTAGAGATATCCAAGCTTATACAGCAAATCCCGCTAATCATTAGTGCATACTTCCCTGTTTTCCGTCTGAAGGCACGTGTCTGGTGCGTTTCTCCCCGCGGCCCTTATCTCTTATGACAGCACGGCCCACAGAGACACAGAGGACAGTATTATCATAGGGGTCGGCCCTGATGTGTCTATCCGACGGAAAATGTGACACTGCAGACGGAGGTCCACATTCATTTTTTTTGAGATTGGATGTGCAGCAGAACTCGTCATAGGTCAAGAGTAAATCAAAAAGAATTACACAGCTGCCAAAGCCCATTACTTCAGCAGAGCGGAGGTAAATATACTCCAGATTCAGCGCACAAACACACACAAATACACTAAAAACGCGATAAGGACTGACATTTATGATTTTTGTTTGCGTGTATTTTTCAAGAGATCTTAATGTCTCTCGGTGAGGATTAAGGGTGCTGATGTCACAGTGTTTGACCTGTGCGCTGTTGTTATTAGCATGATAAGATCCTGAGAGCAGAAACGGAGAGGATTCGGGTTGAATCAACACAATTAGCCTTCATTCCCCACAGCAAACGACTCTAAATTGGATTCCTTTGTTCTTTGTTTCCAAGTATCTGTCCATCCTCAACCAGTGAAAAACTGTTCATTACCTCAAGGTGAATCAATTTGAACAGAAGACAAATCAATATGCTCCCCCATACAATCTCAGAAAAATAATTTAATGGATCAAGACCTAAATCAATGACGTGGTGCAATATCCATATCTGCATTCAATAACACATCTTGCCATCAGGTCATGCATTATTTATGAGCATGAACAAAAGTGAAAAAGATGATGATGATGATGATGATGATGATGATGAATTTTTATTTTTTTTAAATTAAGGTTAATGATGTTTAAGATATATACATCAATGGGAATCGTCATCAGTAGCTGAAATTATATAATAATACGAAAATATCACAGGGTGTTTATTACCTGAAGGAGTGACTAACATTATACCATTAATAATATCTGTAAACATTTCCACTGTTCCAACATTAATAAACTAACAATGAAAAATACTTATGAAGAATCTCAGTTAATGTTCATTTTAAAATTTAGTAAAACACACTCGAAAAAATGGTGGGTTGTTTTAACCCAATTAGGTCAAATATGGACAAACCCGAACGTTGGGTTAAAAGTGTAATTTAAAAATGTAACCCAACGGTTGGGTTTGTCCATATTTGACCCAAAGTTGGGTTGAAACAACCCAGCATTTTTAGAGTGTATTATTAAAATCAAAAGTTGCATCTGTCGATATTATTTAATTAACTTTATTAACTAATGTTAACAAAATACTGTGACAAATGTTGTTAGTTAATGCCAGTGTTGGGTAATTAGACAACTGTGCAAATTACTCTCTTTAAAAAGTACCGCATTACATGTTAAATGCTCGACCAGTTGAAGAACACATGGATAGACATTAAACGGCTCTTTTAATTCTTCCAAATAAATAATATAAATTATTCTTGAACTGACTAAAATATGTAGGGAGAAGGTTACATTAAGTAACTTTAATTAAATGGCTAAATAATCCCTTACTTTACTTCTTTAAGGGAGAAGTAATTAAATTACAGTATTTAATAACTTATTAATGCATTTCACCCAACACTGGTTAACACATCATCTAATGTTAACTAATAGGACCTTATCGTGAACTTTAAAGCTAAAGTTAGAGATAATAAAGAACTCGTCACGGTCACACTTTAGTTTGGGGAACATAATTCACTATTATCTATGACTTTTGTCTCAATAAACTCCTAATTTACTGCTTAGTAATAGTTAGTAGGGGTGTAACAATATATCATGACACAATATTTCATGTACATAATATGTATTGTGGATAGTCCCCCCCCCCCCCCCCCCCCCAAAAAAACAAACAAACAAGTTTACAGAGTTTTAATAATGTTGAATATAATGTATAATAATGAAATGTGGGAATATGTGTGTGTCCTGATAATGCCAGATGTCTGATATTCCCAGTAAAAGTGTCCGACATTATTATAAATATATCTAGTCAGTGACAGTGAAAGCATATTCATCTACAATAATTCAGTGTTTTCAGCTTCAGAATCATGAATATTGTTATTCTGGCGTCTCTATTGTCCTGTGCTTTGGGTTTCAGCACCAAGTCCAAGACTATTCATTTACACACACAATGTAACACCAAATTTATCATTTTAATCAACAGTACATTTTTTGTAAACCTTTTATCATATGTCTTGGAGTATCACAATAATATCATATCATGAGTTCAGTATCGCGATATGTATCGAATCGTGACATGAGGGAATCGTTACACCCCTAATAAAGGCAGTTGTGGTTATGTTTAGGTATGGTCATGCAGAATAAGGCATTAATATGTGCTTGAATAAACAGCAATATAATATACAATATAATGCAAGCTAAGCAACTTAATAGTGAGAATTGGACCCTAAACTAAAGTGTCTAAATGAAATTTGTTGTTGATTTAAATGGTTCATAAACTCAAGCATGAAGAATTTAAACATTTGACCTCTTTAATATATAGTCAAACCAACATCTATTCAGACTCCTTCAACATTTCTCACATTATCTCAGTTTATTCGCTATAGTTTAGAAAATGGTAATAAAATATGAGCAGAACTCAGCTGATATTTGACTGGTTTTGTCCGTCCTTCTGTTAGACTGTCTCACACATGAATTATGTTGAATATCTGTCAGCTGTTAAATTTAACTACACAATTAGATAATACCAGTTTAGCTCAACCAATCACCAAGCAATGCTTCATTGTGTTCAGTCTGTGTGTAAAAAGAGCATTAGCAATTAAAGACAAAACACTTCATCAAAGAAATATCAAAAATGTTATCTGGTGTCTGAATCATTTTTGGTTTGACTGTACTTCTTAAACATGTGGTTTTCCTGATCTTTCTTACTGTACTTCAGTCTCAACTATGTCTATCCTCTTTGTGCGACCCTTTGAAGTCATTTGCATTCATTCGCTTATAAATAGCTCTTGAGAAAGCATGTCAGATCTGCAGATTTGTATGGAGAGAGTCAGAGTCCCTGGGGCCGCGACACCACACTTCTCACGGGAGGCTCCGGGGCCCGGGGACATTTCACCCTGATCTTCACAAACACTGAACGACCTCGAACGTCCCCATCATAACCCATAGTTCACCTGAGCTGGTATGGACTGGATGTGCATTGACAGTCCGCTTGTAAATAATTGCACGTGTTCATTCTCGCTATAGTAAAAGCGTTCATTCTTCTGCCAGCCAATCTCTATGAACATGTGCCTTCAGGAGCACATTTGAAATCTCAAGCACATGCACAACCTTTCAGCATTTTTTCCATTATGTGGAAAATTGTCTTTTTCCCCTATTTCCCCCCCACACATTGTTCAGTTACTATAGAAACCCGAGCCGGTGAATTCACTGCAAACTGAGTGCCAGACGACCAACCTAAAGTGCCTCAGAATGGTTATTTATGTCGACTTAATGTTGCGCACACTGCACATTTGGATTCACTGATGAAAAAATCACGGATCTTTTAAAATATTTTTTTATTCTGGAGTCTTTTTCCCCTCTTAACATTTACAAGACACTGCTTGGAAGGATTATAGCCTATATGTTTGGTTAAGCCCCTCTCCAAATTCAAGTTTGCTTTCACGTTCTGCTGTTCATCAGCATTTCATTACCTGACACACTCTCCGAGCCCTGGAGTTACTATAGCAACACTGCACAGATAGTGCTGTCCTTCACATGCATGGCTTTGAAATCCAGGAATAATTTCAGAGTTCCAGACGCGTTAAGGGAAGCTTTAATGTGAAATAAAATACTTAGGATGTCACTGGAGAAAATACTATCACGTTTATGCCTTTGATGTTGCCACTGCAGGCTTGAAGAGACTGTCGCACCAAAAAAACATCGCTTTTTAACAACAACATTTCTTGTGTTTGCTGCCCTCTGCTGGCTGATGTCTCTCTCTCTCTCTCTCTCTCTCTCTCTCTCTCTCTCTCTCTCTCTCTCTCTCTCTCTCTCTCTCTAAAATGAAGAAGAACAGAGTTACAATGAATCAGAATCTGCACATTTAGAACGTTGTTGACGTTGACACGCCAATCATAAGCGGTTTTCTATTGGTCCATCCAGTCTTGAACATTTGGATAAATCTTTAGCTTTTATTATTAATTTTCTTTTCTTTTCTTTTCTTTTTTGAATCAACATGCACCATACAATTTTCGAAATGTTCATATATAATAATTTGTTAACAAACAAGTATTCATTACTTCAATAAGCTCAATGAGCTCATTGTTTCTGCCTTCAATTATTACATTGTAATAATTTATTACATTATTAAATTTTTAGCTAACTGTGATTTTGTATATCTACATTTCTGAAATACATAACTTAGTTACCTCTGATAACAGAACACTCTCAATTGTAATGTGTAATGCTTTGAAACGATGTGTATTATGAAAAGCGCTGTAGAAATAAATGTGAATTAAAAAAAATTCCATGTAGAAATACATATTTAGTAAAATGACCTTTTTCAAAGGTCTTTTCATCATTAAAATATCACGCTAATTTTGGTTCCCAAAGAGGAAAATTAAATCTGGACAATCCTGGAATGTTTATCAGTAGCCGTTCAGTCATAATCAACATGACTGTCAGCAAATGTTACTGTAATTATCATAGTTTATGAAAGATAATGATGAGTGGATGATAATCATAGGAATAATGGCAAGTCATCGTTCTGTGAGATATTGCTAGTTAACAAAAGAGACTGAATCTTATTCTCTCAGTTTGCTGACGCAAGTCCTCTCTCTCTCTCTCTCTCTCTCTCTCTCTCTCTCTCTCTCTCTCTTGGCCCCGTTTCTGAGGTGAGCAGAGATATTACTGTCAGATTTGCACAGTCTTTGGTTTGCCAGCAGACATTAGCGTATGAATGAATCAAACACTGTTAACTCAGGTTCCTCATGTAATTAATTCAGCTTCAGCATCCTTACAAAATACAAATTATCTCGCCCTCCTGAGAATTTAGGTCAAGCTCTGGGAATCAAAATCTGCAAGTATTTTGTAAAAAAGTATTCAAAATAAAATAAAAGCGATATGAAAAGCGAGATCAGAGCAATGGCAGAAAGAAACATTAAAAAGTAGCACTTAAATGTTACATTTATGGCTTAATGTTGATTATACAAAAACATTTCACTGTACAGATTGACCAAACAGAATTGCAGAAGACATGTGATAAATGTTACTGTTACGGGTCTGAGGGAACAATGCAAAATCAGGGGATCACTTTAAATTGTCTGAGGGAACTGTAAAAAAAGTTTTATTTACGGTAAAAAGAAAATCTAGAAAAATACGGTACAAAATATGGTAGAAACATTTTAGGTTTTACAGACTTAACTTAAAAAACGTATTTCATTATCTGATATAAAGTTATTTTACCAACCTATTGAAGTAGTAATATCGGTTTTGTATTATTGTAATACACTGATAACCACCAATCACAGCGGTGGTGAGAGTCACATGATTAATCAAAGCTCATCACAAGCAGATATTTCATAAGAAATATAATAGTAATATACAGAAGCTGCACAGTGTAATTTACACAAACACTAAACGCCATCGTCGTAACACACATGAAATTTAAGAAAATGCAATGAACATTAATTTAACAACATTAAATGTAACATAAAACCCTAATGTACAGAACTGATTAAAAAAAAAAAAAAAAAAAAATGTAAAGAAACAGTTATTTCAACAAAAGTACATCAAATGTGAAGTGTCACGCAGGGAATTGTGGGAATGTCAATTTACGGTTTTTCACTGAAAATTATACAATAACTTGTTCTTTTTCACTTCCAAAAACTGTAAATGTTAACTGTAAAACTGTAAAACTGTTAACGGTATTTTACTGTAAAATTACATTAAATGTACGGTTAGATCTATCCCAGTTATTCATACAGTATACAGTATATAGTACAGAAACTTTCTGTTAACCAATTTAAAGTGTCACATTTTTGCCATTAAAATCACAATCATTTTTTACAGCATGTTTTACTACAGCTCTGGAAATAAGATGCAAAAGCAGATTGTGTGACTGAACTGACTCTTCATGTCACCCTCATGTTTTTCTGAGAGCAGAACGAGTTCATTCTCGCATGATTCGCTCTCGCGTTCAAACCCAGTGCAATGGGATGGAACAGAAAGCAGGTCTCATGGTTTTCAAAGAGGAATTTCTTGACACACTAAAGTATCTTAAAGAGACAGCTTTGGTCAAGGTCACCAATGATCTGTTAATAGCTTCAGATTCTGGTTCTCTCTCCATCCTTATCCTTCTTGATCTTAGCGCCGCTTTTGATACTGTCAGTCACAACCTCTTATCAACCAAGTCTTTGGTGTTTCTGAGACTGTTTTAACCTGGTTTAGATATTATCTCTCTGATCGCCGCCAGTTTGTTTTTTAGTGGTTTCGGGTCTGAGATTGGCTCTGTCACTACTGGTGTCCCTCAGGGTTCAGTTGTGGGTCCCTTACTTTTTTAACATTTATATATTTCATCTTGGATTGCTCTTAAAATCACTTGGGCTTAATTATCACTTTTATGCAGATGACACTCTAAGCCTGGTCAAAAAGTGGATGTTTCTTTTCTTTCACATTGCATTTCTGTGATATAAATATGGATGACCCAAAACTGTTTGTGTCTTAATATTGATAAGACAGGGGTCTTGCTTACTGACTCTGTGTACGATATCTGTGTATTGATAATCGTTCTGAATTCCATCCGGAGAAAGTCTTTGACAAAAATAAAATTTTCTCAGCAGTCTACTAATACTCTAATGAAAGTTAGTTGACATGTAGTTGCAAAGTTAGTCAACAGAATGTTAAAAAGGGACAATCAAAATAAAGTGTTACCTAATAGAACGTGTAAAAGCAGAGGCTATGTTATTTCTTTTGAAATATTGCATGGTAAGATATTCATACAACAAAATATTCTTCATAATGAAATTATCTTCAATTGAGGACCTTTTTGCAGCAAATATTGATATATGTGATTCGTTTGATATTCATGTTCTTTTACTTATTATCCTTATTTGAGTTTTAGGAAAACCCTTACTCCATTACATTTCCTTTTCTGCATGTTTCTGTCTAACACAATTCCTGTTCTCCGTGAACTTTGCTGAGCTGAAGGGCAGCTTGTGTGAGACGCTGGGACAGACTCGTCCCGCTGACCCTCTGCCTGCTTATCATCTCTGCTGGATGTCATTTGCATTCCATTAAAGCTCACTCGTTCTCCCTTTCTCTCGCTCTTTCTGCCGCCAAAGCCTCATCACTCGCATTATGCAGCAGAATCATTTCATACGCCTCTGCATACGCCAGCCGCTCCGAATACGCAGTGCCAAATCAAGCACATGTTTCCGGAGGAAAAAAGGGAGGAAATGCTCTGATTAGCGATTATGTATGATTAGAGCCTGGATTTTGATGCATGCTTTTCAGAAAAATGTAGAGGGAGTGTCCTTCCTGAACATAAGTGACAGACATCTAAACAAAGAAACACATAGGCCTGCTGAATAAATCGAATGCAGATGCATATGAATTATTTGTTGAAAAATACAAACCTAGCTATAATATCAGATGTTAAAGATATAGTTCACCCAAAAATTCTGTTATGGTCATAACTGACCCTTCAATCTTTTCTTAAAAAAAAGAAAAGAAAAGAAAAGAAAAGAATAGGGACAATGTTAAGAATTGGTCTCTCATATTGATCGCACAGGTCACTCTTTTTCATGCAATTAAAAACAAAAAACATAGAATCTAGAGTTTAAGCTTCAAAAAGGATGCAAAGGCACAATAGGAATTACAATTGTATTCCTTGTTTTTTGAAGCCATATGACAGCATCGTGTGAGAAACAGGCTGAAATTTGAATATTTATGAGGACGCAAATTGCCAACAACTTTAGGCAATACGTTGGGAATTGTCAGTAATCAATTGCTGAAATAGTGTGATAGTGTGTGAATGATATGTTTTAAGTCTGATGCACACTGACTGGAACAAGGGGGAAAAAATGCATATTCAAAAATGTTTACTTTTAGCATTCTCACAAAAAGGGAGACAAGTATGCTTTATTGCAGAAAACCAGCATCACCAACAACCGATTGTTTAAAAGCAGACGATGATCATGGCTGACTGTATCCTGTCAATCAAAAGGGGGCTAAAACACGTGTCAGACTGCAGCTCATAGTCTGTGTGTAGAATTTGTCTCTTGTGTTGAATTTAGCACTGTCAAAGTAAACGCGACAATAATGCACTGTGTATCATGTATCATGTAATCAGTGTTTCAACCGCAGAAAGATGGTGTGAACTTAACATTGCATTTATACCTTGTAATATTCAAGCCTTTTTTGCCAACTCATCTGCTATTTCATTGGTAACACTTTATTTCGACATTCTACTAACTATAAGTAACTTTGCTCTAGTAAATTCGTAGACTGTCTGCTTAATATCTGCTAACTCTTTATTTTGTTGGTCCCCAAACAGATATTATACTGACGTTAAGTAACTTGGCAACTACAAGTCAACTTATTCTCCTAACCCTAACCCAAACACCTAACAGTCTACTAATACTCAGATGAGAGTTAGTTGACATGTAGTTGAAAAGTAACTTATAGTTAGTAGAATGTCTAAAGCGGACTATCAAAATAAAGTGGAACCATTTTATTTCCCAAAATCCCCACATGAGCAATAATCCACAAAAAGAAGACTTTTATTCCTAGATCTGGGAACAGGGTCTGGAGGGTCTCTATGGGAATATCCTGTCTTAAGTCAGATTTTCCATTTTAAAGCTTATAAGGCTTGATAAAAAATCAGAGTAAATAACAACTTGATGTAAATGAACCTTTCACCCATTGAAAGGCCAATTGAGTTGCAATCAATTCTGAGGAATGTGTTAATATCATGTTTCTATTTTCAGAATTAGGTGTTTTTTTATTTTGTCCCATTCACCAAAACCCAATTTGGGTGATTGGGACAGTTCTTAAAAGCTTTGTTAAATAAGAACATGATTAACCTTGCAACAGATAACCATTGTGTGTGCTCTGTATGCTCTAATCTGGTGCTTCTCAACTTCTTAATCTGTGCAACTCATGACAGTTACACACTGACCATTTAATGCATTCCTAACTAATCCTGATTAATTGAATCTATTGCAAGAGTAGAATTGCGCCAGTGAGACAAGAAGAGAGATGCAAGAAAGCACCATAAGGAAGAGCAAATGGAAAGAACAAGCAAACAGTTATAAAAAATACAAAAAGTTGATTGAGGAAAGGAGTGGCCATTGAAGAGTACAAGGACATTGTGGAGGCAGGGACCAAGGTAAGGTTCTTGGCCAGAGCCTGGAACGTGCCAAAATCAACTCTGCAGGGAGTTGTAAAGGGCTATAAGCACAATGGTGGAAGTAAGTCCCGCATTCCCCAAGAGGATGGTCCAGCTAGCAGAGCTCTGTTTCTGTGCGAAAATAGTTGGCTGAAGTAGGATCGACTTGCTTTGAAATCACTGCAAACGAAAGGGGAGAAACAACGACACAATGCAGCAGGAGAGTATGAGCCGCTACTTGTCATATTCCAAGGCAAAAGGCTTCGGGCTGAAGGGTTTCTTTGGGGCACCAATCAATGCCTTTGTCAGAATACCAGACAATAGATGGACCTGTAGTGTTTTTGGACTGGGGAAAATAATTCATAGCTGCCCAAAGAAAATCCCTGCATGTGCTTCTGCTTGACGGACACAACAGTCATGTGTTTAACATTGAGTTCCTTCATCTTAATGTCAGGGTTAAATACTTATTTTTTGCCACTAGAGGCCGCCATTGCGTCTGTTGGTGGTTTTCAGTCTCTGTCATTACGTCATATTGTTGTCACCTGTGCCTTGTTCCCTTTTTGTGTATGTAAGTCACCCTTCTCCTGAATACTTTGCACAGTGTTTCCTATGCTATGACCATGTATACCCAGCAAACACGTTTACATTGTGGCAACGTCTATGGCACGTTGCATTTCTACTATGGCAACGTCACTGTCTAGGTGCTCGCAACATTGTAACAATGTAGAATTGTAAGACGCGACAGGGCTGTAGCAACGTTTTTGCGCGACATTCATCAACTGCGAGACGACGTTCTGACAATTCTTTTTATGCTAGATATAGACATCCCCCATTTAGCATGTTATGTTTTGTGGTCAGATTAGTCAGATAATTATATACTTTTAAAATATTGTTTATCCTTATTGTTATTTAATGGGCTTAATAGTAAATTAATTATAATCAGCACCTGCAAGTGTACACTTTGAAGAGTAAAAATGACATACTGTAGAAGGTTGGCTAATTCAACTTTATTTAAAACTGCACATTGTAATCAAATTGCACTTCCAGAAGTCATACATTTGTGATCAGAACATTTTATGAACAGAACACAGCAGACAGGGGAGCATAACAGTCGAAAGCAGGGCGATAAAGGTCGGCAACCGAAATCAGTCCAAGAAACATCAGCAAATCCAGAGCAGCACAGAAACGGATGAGACTAAATAGCAGAGAAATCAAAGGAAAAAATAAACTGGTGTGCGAGCGGTTACCGCATTTTTTTTTTCTCTTACTTTTTTTCCTTTTTTGGAAACGCACAGTTACGCGCTTAAAGGTCCACTATGTAAAAAAATTTGACCACAAGAGGGCGCAGTTTCCAACAATAACAAAGGCGAAGCTTGATGACGCTATGAAGGAGGTGACGATGGGAGATGTCGTTTTTAATGCGTTTTCACCATCTAGCGATGTATCTAAAATGGAATTAATGAATCATGATCACGGATGAGGTAATTTATTCGTTTTTGTATTACCTGTAGCCTATGTCTGATCGTATTATTTTATGTCATCATAATTAATGAACTGCAAGGAACGTGAAATGTTATGCTATATTATTACAGGCATGTGGTGTAATTCATATCTATTAAAATCATCTTTACTGTAACTATTACGTTACTTGTACAATAATTTTTTTTTTGATTTGCTTACCTGTCTATCAATACACTCGCGAGAGCAGAGTCTCTGTCAAGTCCAAGACTGTCGCGCAGCTCTCTCCATCTCGAAAACGCCTGGCCGATATTTATCCGGTTTTATTATTTTGTCACACAGTCTGCGTGTATCTGAATATGGACGCTTTCGTTTTGTTGGCACTTCAATACTCGCCAAAGAGTAATCGTGATCCATAACAGCTATAACCATACAGTCTGTGGCTATAACGCTATAACCACCACTTCCGCATTTGACCATGTGATATTCCGGTGTGGTGGAACATCACATGGTCCACACCGGAAAAAAAGGATAGAGCGGACATTGCGTCACTGAGAGGCGACATTTCTTTTCCGGGATGGACAGTTATTTAAAATCGGAATTTCTCTGAAATAAAAAATCTTTGGAGACTTTTGAGATATTGTAAGTACACAACTGGAGGAAATATATCACACTGTGCAAGTTATTTTCGGAAATTTTATTACAAAATTGTTACATATTGGAGCTTTAAGTCGCTGTCTGTTTAAGGAGTGCTGAAATGTCAATTACTCATCATTAAAGTAATTTTGGCTTCATTATGGCTTATAACTTTTGACATAAAGTTTAAATATTTGTCATTCCTGACCAGAAGACGTTCAACACTTTTCCTAACAGTAAGTATTAAAGGATATCTGAATACTAAAAGAAATATAGCTAACATTAGCAAGCACTAGTATTGTAATTTACACAAGATTGCAAACTCCATGAATTATCACCAGCAAACATTAGTATGTCCCTTCAGGTAGACTGAACAAATAAATGTCACATTAGACAAGGAAGTTGTAGGTTGTGTTTGAATAATTGCGTATCTTATTTAGCTGAGGTAAATTAAACGCAATTCTCTCGTATCCATGCTCGATGAAGAATGAGACGGGCCAACGGTGGGTTGAAATTTAAAAGTCTAATTGGCGCTTCAGGGCAGTGACGAGTGCATGTCGTCCAGTGGTCTTCCAGACACCCTAGGCACAGCCTTAAGCAATGGCCCTGAACTGGTTCAATGTCAACATTGTGACAACGCTGTAACAACCTTCACTACACAGCGTAGTTACTGTAACCTTTTGGCCATGTTGTTAAAACGCTGTTAGAAGGTTGGGTACGTTGTGGTTTGCTGGGTAGGGCATTCTCTTGCGGTGCATTTTTGATTGATCTAAAATCTACTTCATGTGCCTGGAATGGTTTCTTTGTTTTGTTTTATTGACATTTGCTTTTTGATAATTTTGCACACAAGTTTTTACACACAGATCTTCTTTGTGAACTTTTCTGAATGCCTTTTGGATTGGCATTGTGAACTTTTGAGATCTGCCTGCTGGAACTATTCCACTTCAATTTTTTGTATTGACTATTGAGAACATTTTTTGTGTACCTTCTGGATTTACTTCGTGGAGTTTTGGGATTGTTGGGATTGGGATTTGGAACTGTTGTCAAACTCTTTTGGAAGTTTTTGGCGTTGACTTTTTGGATTTATTAAAGATCTGAAAACGTTTCCCCAGAACTGTCATCTGGTTTATCTGCATTTGGGTTCAGCTTTTTGACTGTTCATGTTTTCACACTAGTCCTATCCCTGTGTTTCTGACACTTATGAGAGACCACAATGTGCATGTTGTGTGCTTCCCTTCTCATACAACACATTCTCCAGCCAGCTGACAGGGCATTCTTCAAAAGCCTGAAGTTTCACTGTGGCCTGGAGGGCCAGATTGAGACCAGCTTCTTGCCCCTGCTCTCAAAGGCCTGGAAAAATGCAGCAAAGCCACAGAATGCACAAGCAGGCTTTAGGGCCAATTGATCTACGCACTAGATCCCATCCACAGAGACCAAGCTCCTTTTTCTCCTATTTTGACATCAGAACAGAATGCAACACCTGAGGCCTCCAAAACCCCTCATCCTCCAAAACCCCTCATCATCCTCACCCAAGCGTTCTCCAAGTCATAGCCCAAGCCCTCCTCCAAGCCTTCGTCCAGATAATAACCAAGTCCCTTTAAGACAAGTAATTTCCCTCGGCGGCCATCTTTGAAACTCCTCTCGGGCATGCAAGTGCAGCTCCTATCTTTTTTTAATGGGGAAACAGTTTAAGCTTACAATTAAATTTCATATTTGAAATCACCAATGAAATTTGACAACAACTGTCTCACAAATTTTGTTTCTAAACGCTCGAATCATGACAGAAAACGAACATTTTCAGGCTGGATCAAGCTAATGCGCATGCGCAGTGGAAGCGCGCGTTTGACTGATGCAATGACTATACCAATCTGTGATTGGCTCTTATTTAGAAGGCGGGACTTATTCCGCAATTTTGAGCGTTGCACTTTTCCCCATTCAAAACAAGACGAGTGATGCGTCTTGTGTAATTCTATAGTCTTTGGTAATAGGCTACTTCATCAAGCCCTCTTCCAAACCCTTGTCAAAGCTCTGTGCAGAGCAACACACACTTTGTCGACTTGGTTGACTGACTTGTTTTTTATTAATTTTGGACCTGAATAATTTTTTTAGCTTCACTGATACGTTTTTCAATGACTTTTGGACTTCAATGAAATTTGGGGGAAGAGAATTAAACATGCTTAATGACATTTGGAGTAAGAGAATTCACTGGAATGTATGTATTGTGGACAGATTTATAAACACTGAGTAATAAAGTTGAACTGAAATAAACATCATGCTGAACAGAAAACAAAATCTTTCATATGCAATTATATCATCCTCCATGATGTCATTGTCATGTGACCAACACGTCTTCTAAATGACATCAAAACATCATTTAGCAGCTTTTAGCAAGTAATTGACCTGCTTCTTTTATCTTCTCATGAAAATTGGTTGGCAACGGTGGATAAGATTTTCAGTGAATAAAAACTTAAATTCTGCTCTATATCTCATACAAAACTATTATATAGCACCAGAGAGGACTGCGGATTAGGAATGGGATTAGCAGATCAAAATATCTTTTTTAAATGTTATTAAAACAGTAATTTTCCTACTCATTTCTGTCCATTATGTTTTAGATATTCTTTATATATTAGTCATCCAATGACTTAGATGATATGGTTTAACCGACTGGTATGTGGTTTAAATCTTCATGTTTTTAAAGGCACTGGCTGGAACCTTATGGGTGAAAATAAGGTCATGTGACTATTTCTATTTTCTAGTGTTTTAGGGGCTCACTAGAGTAAGCATGTTGAGAGAAATAAATACACCACCATCTAATACACTTTCCCATACATTACTACAGAAACGACTGGTGTTGACTTTAACAGCAGCGAACGTGAATGAGACACTCGAACAGATCTGTCCCTTTTTAACTTTTATTTTTAAAAATGAGTAAGCACACAATTCATATGTTCTGTGAATACCAAAATCTGTGTAAACAGTACATATAACAATTCCATCACATCTTGGTCCTAGATCTTGATTGTTGAATGACATATCAAAAGTCCTCAGAGAAAGTTTTTTTTTTTTTTTTTTTTACATCAACAAATAGTACACAAAAAACTAAAGAAGTGTAAAAATATACATTTATCTGAAAAGTTAACCGGATATTAAAACACTCAGAAGTTTACTTGCACAAACTGATGATGTCACGATGGAACAGACCAGACCAAAGATTGCATGCATGTGCACAGGGCTCACAGTGAGTGAACTACAGACACAAGTGCTCTTCACTGAGAGAGTGCATCACAGATCCAGTGCAGATCGATTGAATTGCATGGGTTATTCGAACACATTTCCACTGCTTCCTAATGACTTAATGGATGTCAACAACAATACTACAATCCCTCAAATAGACATGAAAGAACTACACTGCAAAACACTGATTTCTACTTAAAGATTTCTATTTAAAACAAGAACAAATATCTGCCAATGGGATCAACAAAATAATCTTGTTTTCCTTTTGGATCAAGTTGATTTTCTGACCCCACAGGAAGATGTTTGTTCTTGTTTTAAGCATAAACACTTCATTTTGCTAAATTTTTCAGAAAACAATACTTAATATTTTATGTCTTCTCCAGTAAATGTTTCTTGATTTAAGAATGTAGATATTTGTACTGGAAAACAAGAAGAAAACTACTTTGTGACTTTGTACTCTTAACGAAAGCGCTAGCATCCGATTAGTGGCCTTTTATACTTTGGATGGTATCAATCTTTCCATAGCAAATCTATTTATTAATACATTACAAGAACCTTTGACTCAAATATTCTCTACATTGTCATCATGTACTCACCCTCACGTCTAGAACACATTTGTGTACGTTAAATAATGGGGCATCAATACCATTTTGTCATTTTTAATCTGAACGTGAACGCAGACTAGATTATCAGTGAATTGTCTGGTTTACTTTCATGGTACCTGAAAAGAACTGTATGAACTGTTTAATATGTGCACTTTTGCGTTCCACGGCAAGCAGTACGACCCCTTTCATGTTGTCCTCACATGCAACCCATCAGACAAAAACACATCACACTATTAAGACTAAATGTTCATGAACTTTAATGAGGGGTTCATGATGAGATGACTCTCTGGATCACCAGACTGAAGAAGAAAAAATCATAGTGATAAACTGTTTGGTCTGTCACCTTCAATCAACTCAGTTTAATTGGTGTGAAATGGCCAAGAATTCGAGCCGCGTAAGACAGCGTGGAGAATGTGCTCGCTACGTCACGCTCGCCCCGCGAGTCAATGCTAGCTGAAGGACAGCGAATCACAGCGCATCTGACAACACTGAGCCTCATCTACAAACATACAGCCAACGTTTGGAGTGGTCATCAATACATCTCCTATCCATTAGAACAGAACTACAGTAATCTGCACTCAGCCGACAGGCAATGTGTAAAAACATTTCACAGCACATTATACCTCGGCTTCATTCTACACGTACAGAAATGACTAAAATGACAAAGAGTTACGCAATACGACAGTTTCATCTAGATTTAGATACACTCTTGATACAAATCATGACGTTAAATTGTGATGTGTTACCTGTTTGTGCAAAAAAAGCAACACTACAAATGTGATAATAGTTTTCTCTCTTTAAAAATAAAGGCAAAGATATTTGTTTCTTCACATTTCTGTTTGTTGTGCCGGTGATGTCCGTGTCTTGGGTTTAGAAATGTGTCTCCTTCTCTGTGATGGTGGAGATCTTGCCATCGGCCCTCATTTTGGCATCAGCATCATTGATAGCGCAAGGACCCCTGGAGGCGACGCGTCCCCTCATTTTCAGATCAGCGCTGGGTGTGGTCAGCTTCTTGATCCTCTGCAAAATTATAATAAGCAGTCTGAGTGCATTTGTGGAACATCTAATCACAGTTGGGTCATTGTCCTCTACTTACAATATACTCTAAAAAGGCATCAGTAGTTCTGTCAGTAGTGTTTAGTAATGGATATGACAATGTTGATATGTTTGGTCTTGGCGGAATAGATCTGCTACGCTTCTGCTGCAGAGCAAGAACGGGATTGAAAACCTTCAACTTCAAACTTTTAAAACTACTTAACTAAAACTTAAACTAATTAAAACTGAAAACCTTTAAACTTTTAAAACTACTAAACTAAAACTTTAATTAAAACTGAAAACCTTTAAACTTTTAAAACTACTAAACTAAAACTTAAACTAATTAAAACTGAAAACCTTTAAACTTTTAAAACTACTAAACTACAACTTAAACTAATTAAAACTGAAAACCTTTAAACTTTTAAAACTACTAAACTAAAACTTAAACTAATTAAAACTGAAAACCTTTAAAACTACTAAACTACAACTTAAACTAATTAAAACTGAAAACCTTTAAACTTTTAAAACTACTTAACTACAACTTAAACTAATTAAAACTGAAAACCTTTAAACTTTTAAAACTACTAAACTACAACTTAAACTAATTAAAACTGAAAACCTTTAAACTTTTAAAACTACTAAACTAAAACTTAAACTAATTAAAACTGAAAACCTTTAAAACTACTAAACTACAACTTAAACTAATTAAAACTGAAAACCTTTAAACTTTTAAAACTACTTAACTACAACTTAAACTAATTAAAACTGAAAACCTTTAAACTTTTAAAACTACTAAACTACAACTTAAACTAATTAAAACTGAAAACCTTTAAACTTTTAAAACTACTAAACTAAAACTTAAACTAATTAAAACTGAAAACCTTTAAACTTTTAAAACTACTTAACTACAACTTAAACTAATTAAAACTGAAAACCTTTAAACTTTTAAAACTACTAAACTAAAACTTAAACTAATTAAAACTGAAAACCTTTAAACTTCAAGCTTTTAAAACTTCTTCAAACTTTATGGCTAGGCTTTTTCAAGCCAACTTAAAGTTTGTCTACAAACCTTTTTTGTCGAGACAAACTTTAAGTTGGCTTGAGAAAACCGGACCAGAAAAGTTTGAAAAGCTTGAAGTTTAAATATTTTCAGTTTGAAGTAGTTTAAAGTTTAAAGAAGTTTAAAGTTAGAATGTTTTGAAGTCAATAGATGCTCGACACGCTGCTGCTGTACAATACAGCACACATGAATAACCCATAGCAGAGATATACAGGTGGCGCTGGGGAAGGAGGAGGGTTTCTGAAAGATGCTGCAGCAAACACGGACCAAGTATTTGAAGGTTGAGCATCGATCTCATTGGCTACTGATACAGCAGGAACCAATCAGCTAAGCTCTATAGATAACGATGTGATTGCAATGCAAGCAGATTGAGTGAAGGACCGATCAGCCAGCGCCATCTAGAGTTTCACGACAGAATTTTGTATTTCCATGAAGAACCTTCAACATCCATTACACCTTTCCATTATGCAAAAGGTTCCATGGATTTTTAAAATGTTCTTCACACTGAAAAAACAAACAAATATGTTCTTTTAAGAACTGATTGCTGAACGTTTCTTTGGGGAAAATGGTTCCTCTATGGCTCATGTGTCAAACTCGGCTCCTGGAGGATTATCTGGTTCATTAGCTGTAGTGATTAGCTGGTTCAGGTGTGTTTAATTAGTGCTGAAGCTGAACTCTGCAGGACAATGACCCTCCAGAAACTGAGTTTGACACCCCTGTAATATATGGCATTGCTGTGAAAACCCCTTTTTGAACCTTTATTTTTAAGAGTGTAGTAACTAACATTTGTGAGTTGTCACGAGAATATGATATAAGCAAGGGTCTAAGGCAGGGTTCCCCCAATCTGGCCACTGTCCTGAGTTTAGCTCCAACCCTAATCAAAGACACGTGAACAAGATAAACAAGATCTTCAGACTCAGGGGCTGTTTGCACGACACCGTTTTCAACTAAAAACCTGCCTTTAGTTTTGTCACACCAATTTCCTGCTACTTCAGAGTAATTAAATTACATGAAATGAATGGCTAAGGAAATTGGCCCAAAACATTTTGTGGTCGTCTAAGCAAAGATGCCAGATTTATGCCGGATTCAAGCACCAGCTGAGCGACTGCCATTGAAATGAACTGGAATGCTTCTCCAGGTATTATAGACCTACTTGATTATTATTGTTTCTTTTTTTGACAAATTTTTTTCTTCTTGTTTTAAGAAGAAAATTGGTGAAGGACATCAAGCTGGCCGTACCTACACTCATGCTGGCAAATGTTTGTTCCCTGACAACAAGTTGGATTACGTCAAACTGTGAAGAGCTTCGCAACGCAGAGCGAGGGACTGCGCTGTCTACGATTTCACTAAGACGTGGTTAAATCAAAACATTACAGATGCCACAATACAGCTGGAGGGCTATCGCTATACAGAGCGGACTGAATAACCTCGCTAGCCGGTAAGCTAAAGGTGAGGCAGTCTGGCTGTGTACGCCAACAAATCGTGATGTCAAGATGCCGTGGTGGTTTCTACTTTTTGCTCTCCGAAAGTAGAGCTAATGACTGTAAAATGCCGACCCTTCTACATGACAGCAGTCATCATAACGGCTCCCAGACAGCAACATCGTGTCGGCCCACATGCGGCCCAGATGTGGGCTGACACTATGTTGCTTTACTGTTTATGTCGCATTGAGCGCTAATGTGAAGGAGGCAATGCCAGAGCTCTACTATAACATTAGTGAGCAGCAGACGGACCATCCTGACGCTTTCTTCATTGCAGCTGGAGATTTCAACCAGCCAAGTCTATTCTACCTAAATTCTATCAGCACATGAATAGGAACACACTAGATCTAGTGTACACAAACATAAAGGACTCATATAAAGCCCATAAAGCTAATAAATAAAGAGAAATTAGGAGGTGGCCTCAGGAAGCCACTTCAGCAATACAAGACTGTTTTGAAACCACACAGTGGGACATTATTAGAGAGGCAGCAACACAAGGTGGCATTACTGACCTTCGGGAATATACAGAATCTGTCATTGGTTGTGTCAATAAATCCATAGATGATGTGACAGGGGTCAAGCCCATCAAGAGCGTGCCAATCAGAAACCATGGCTAACTGGAGAAGTCACTGTTGAGGCCCATAATGCTGCATTTAAATCTGCAGCATACAGACTGGCAGGGAATAATCTGTCCCGAGGGATCGGGAAGGCGAAGAGGCTGTACGCACAAACACTAAACAGCCACTTCATGAATGACAGAGACTTAGGCGGTTGTGGCAGGGTTTTCAGAACATCACCCCTGAAGGCATACCATAATGACTGCTCTCTTCCAGATGAACTAAATGTAACCTGAGCGCCGTGTCATGAGCGAGATGCTGCAGGACGTGAGCGATGGTTAAAGACGTCCGTCTAGTGCATGTTTACATCATAGACTGTAAACAAATATGGATGTGGTGTGTGTGACATGACTCGTAGTGTTTCTGAAGAGCATTTTTGAAGCCCAAAGTGGGCGGAGCCAGCCGTCGCCATCTTGGCAGCGTCACTCCCGGATAAATGAAAATGTGCAGCGAGGCGGATTAGCTGAGGTGACGTGACGCTAACAGACAGCAGACAAACGGCTAGTAGTGACATCAGCGGCAGTCCACCTGTCACTCAAGTGGCCACGCCCTTAATTATGCAGAACTTTAAGGCTTAATATAATTTAAACGGATGAGTTATAAAAAAAAAAAATCACCCCCCTCACAGTCGTCATGAAGGGCAAAATTAGCGATATAGACCAAAAACACTGTAAACATGTTTCTTCTGCTGTAAAGTTGGGTATATTAACATGCGGGTCTATGGGATTGAGTCTCTTTTGGAGCCGGTCTCTAGTGGCCAGTCGATGAACTGCAGTTTAAGTCACTTCAGTGTTGAATTCAAGAGAGAGACCGGAAGGTGCCGCTTGGTTTACATAGAAAATCAATGCAAAGGTAGTGCAGTAGAATGGAAAAACGCATTCTGTGTGACCGGCCCCTTACTCAGTGTTTTGCTTGTTTCTTGTTTTAAAGCTGTTCAGATATGTTTGTGGAAAATTACTGATTAAGAAAAAAATGTCTGCAGTGTTGTACACTAACCTCATCACACAGCTCTGTATGTTTTCTGAAGCAGACACAATCAATACGACATGGCACAATGGGGTCACGTCAGGGCATTGCCCGCGTCACGCCCACACTGTGCCATCAAGTCTGCGCTTCGCTCTCTATATCTCTACACCGCAGTGCCAGAGCTACTTTCATCTTCGGCATGTCACGGCACCTCAAGAGATGTGATGTTTGTTTCTCAAGTACAGGCTGAAAAATACTTTCTACCTCCTATCTAAAATCATTGGCAGAAATATGAGAGGTTGTTTATCAGCAATGTTGCATATGTGCTAAATAAACAAATTGAAGAAACCATACTCATAACTGACAGTATAGCTTGACTTGAACATAATAATAAAAAAAGAAAAACAAATTTAAATTTAAACCTGGAAATAAACAGATTGCATTTTGAAAAACTGAAAACAAAGAAACGTTACGGAGTGTCTATTTACACCAAGGGCAAATCGGCCGCCTGGTTGGCAGAGGCTATTTATACTGACTCCGCCCACTTTTGTCTGATTGAACCAGATAAAACTACAAAAGAAACCTGTCTGATACGCACATACACACACACACACACACACACACAAAGACCAGGTTCACAAAAAAGCTATAATAAAAAAAAAAAAGGCTTTTACCTCACGGAAAGTTCCTTTTGTTTTCCAGATCTGGACTACGATTCCCACAGGAATGCAAACCATAGAGGCCATGGCCATCATCCAGCCGATCCCATAACCCCAGTCTGGATACGTGTACACATTATTATACTTCAGCGGTTTGTATTTGATCAAGAAGAACAGAAAGATGCCCTGAAAAGACAATCGTATGACCAAGAACTTAGCATTTATCGCTCACAGACTGTAAATATCTCGACTCTTGGTACACCGGGTTCAACTCACAGCACAGATGCCGGGCGTGAAATACTTCCAGCACCATTTGATGAAGAAGATGGGCTTGTATCCAATCATGTCCTCAATGTTGGAATAAAACCTGTCGGCACCTGAGGATAAAGATCAATCATATCAAAAATATCTCTCAGCAAAAACACACTGAATGCATTTATATACTAGACATATAAAACTTATATTTAAAGGACAGTGAGATGGCTGTTTCTCTCTGCTTGAAAACATATTTCAATGATTCATTACATGCACTGTCTGACTCTTGCCAGCAGGTGGCATTACGGTTACAGGAATCTGATAATACTGTAAACATTGACATTAATATTTCAGGCAGAAAAGCATCTGCTGGCACATCATGCATGTCTAATAATGACAGATTCTGATGGATTACAGTGGCTCTTGCTACATCGTGTGACAAAATGTGACATTGTCTGATAGAAATTTAATGGATTTATTATCTCTATAGACCTTGTTTCTGTGGGAGGTCATTCATAAAGATATGCTACACATCACTGCAAAATTAAGTGAGTGCTAATGGCCAATTATGCCAGTTGGGTCAGAAAGATAATTTTTCTTGATCTCCTTCTCAAGTAAATGTATCTTGATTCGTGAATGTTTAGATATTTGTACTGGAAAACAAGACAAAAATACTGAGGAAGATCATTGTTTTTGCAGTGTAACACTTACCAGGACATTAAATACCAGATAACGCTTGGAAGTTAAGGAGTAAAAACTGCATTAGAAAGAGATTTTTGTTTAAGTTTTTGTAGTGTACTACAATGTGACTTTGTACTCTTAACGAAAGCGCTAGCATCTGATAAGTGGCCTTTTTCTATGTTGGATGGTATCAATCTTTGTTTTTGCTCTGTAACACTTAACTACCAGGACATTAAATACCAGATAACATTTGGTAGTTAATGAGTAAAAACTGCATTAGAGAGATATTACTCGTCAGCGGATGGCGAATATGCTTAGTACAGAAGATGTGAATATTAATTGATGAATATTGTTATGGTCAGACACGAAGCAATGTCTTACCATAGATCCAGCCAATGCAGATGGACTCAAAGATGGCCACAAACAGCAGACACATGCCACTGGCTGCATACGCGTCGAAGAGCTGGAACACGTACATGCCACCCTGACAGAGCACATACAGGACCAACATGAAACACAACAGACCACAGCGGGTGTAGCGTGATATGTTTAGCAGCACACAACCAAATTCTGTGATGTTGCAACGGTAATGCCAAGATGTGCATAAATTATACAAATGTGGATAAAAAACGTATGGCGGATAAACATTGATGCACTTAAACTACGATGGAAACACATTTACTGAATAAATCCCTTGATGCCTCAGCAGAGGCTGTGATTGGATAACTGGACTAACCAGCGGACCAATGGCATCGCAGCATCTCAACTGTTGATTTGGTGGTTCTGAAATGCCTGAGTCAAACCTTCATCCCAATGTCCATACTATCCATCCTAAATAGTAGCTATGTGAGACTAGAGTAGGTGTGTCCCAAAGCATAGTATGTTGAATAAAGTATGCCAGAAGCTCCCGGATCGTCTACTATTACCGGGCAATTATATTAGAGCGGTGGCATCACATCACAAACCAACAAAAAGAAAAAAAACATACATTAAAAACAATAAAAACAATCATATTCCACATACATATGTACATATTACAACATTCCAATGCACCATGCATTATAGTAAAATTCACACAAGGAGGAAGAAAAAACAACAACAACCCTCAAGAAAATTCGCATTACAAACACGAGGAACTACAAACACGAGTAAAAAGTGTTACAAAACTACAAAACACGGCGGATTTGTGCGACCGACGGTGAGAGGTTTAGATAAAGGTTTGAGTGACTAATCAAAGTTTAACCTGATAAAAAAAAAACATTTATTTAATGTTATCCGTGTTATATTTAATCTGCAATAACATTGTGGACTCTTATAAAGATCCGTTTGGCCATTAACTTTTAAATGCATCATTGTGCATTAACATGAGGAGAGTCTCTGCATGAAAGACCGGCGACTGCAGATCGACGAGCTTCTGCATTTCTGTCCGATACGGTAGGAAATTATATGTGGAGGATTTTAACTGTGACAAGATGATTGACAGGTCAGTTTACTTGAGCCTGTAGTGTGTCCCAAAGCTTGTCTACTCTTTTGCTACACACTCAAAAGTATCTACTTTTTCTTCACAAAAAGAGTACACACTTCTAGGGCGTAGGATAAGTAGGCGAATGGAGACGCAGCAAAAGTGATCAGAATGATTTGGTTTAATTCCCTCCAGAAGCGTCTCACACACACGAGTGTGTTCCCGAACACCAGCATCCGAACGCCAGAGAACATGACAGCGTTTACTGTGTTTCGTCTGACGCTCTGAGACACACTCGTTTATGATAGCAGTCTGATAGCAGAAACTTTTGCACCAATTTCTTAATTTGTTCTCTTGAACACATGGGATGGAAACACTGCTTTATTCACAAATGTTTTATGCGATATTCCAATTCTGCCAATTTCGCAACTTTGGATGGAAACACAGCTAGTGACAATCTCACAAAACCATGGTTATACGCTCACATGCTCACTGTATTTTACAGAACACTGAGAGAACTACTGCCATATAGAAAATGGCTTTCAAAGCATCTTCATCTCCCTCTCACCCTAGTAACAGAGAATGTCACACCGGAGAGGCTTCGTTCCACATGGGATGGCTTTATTCATGAAACGCCGAGTGAAAGCGTTCAGCTGACTGCACATTACTGGTGGAGAGCGTCCTCCGGTCTATTTTTACACTCCAGCCATAAACGCAAGCAGAAACATGCCAGGTGCCGACAGCAATATGCAAGGACTCTGTCTCTGTCATTTCAGGGAAAATCCACTACAAATCTCGCTTTTTTTACACATTAAAAATGGTTTACCAGCATCAGGGGTTAACAATTAACTAAATGAACCCAAGCATGTCAAACCAACATGTAAACAGCAAATCTGCTTGTCCTTGACGAACAAGACACCTGGATTTGTCATTATCATGTATTAAGCTTATTTTACAAGATTAATTATTGTGTTGAAGCGTGCTTACAACAAATCTATGTTCATCCATCTGTGATGGAAGATTCACAGCAAGCAATTCTGCGTTTAAAAGACGTCTAATAGCCGTCCAAACACAGCCCAGACGTCTGGCTAAAACAAGGAAAATTTGGGCTGTCAGTGAAAATTAAACAGACGATTAAACCATCGCCTGAGAATACACTAGACATCAATTAGACAACAAAGAAATGAAATGGGTGAAGAAATGAAACAGCTTGTAATCACTGTTGACTTTGCTTTCATGATGGAGTATCAAACATCTCATCTCGCAAGTTTTTTTGGCAAAAACAACACCGAATTCAAGGTTATTTTGTCTAGAAGTGTGTTACTCATAGCCGGACTATATCGGGTCTATAGTTAACCTAGACGGAGAAATGACGGCTATTGCTTGCTGGGTTGTGTCGTTACTAAATATCAGCACAAATCAAAGGAATTGCTGATAGCACTGGAAAGAACATAAAGTGATGACTTTACCTCTGTCAACATTATTAGACCCAGGAAGAAGGAGACCACAGACATTCCCAGGATGAGAAGCTCTCTCCGATATCCCACACGGAAGGTTTTGGGATACATGTCGATGATCGCGGTCACAAGACTCTCCACACACACAAACTAGACAGAGAGGAATTATTTTTTTACAATAACCGATACTTGTTTCTGCATTTAATTAGTACATTGTTTAAATTAGTACATTTTTGCCTGACTGTGATTTGTATATGTACATTTCTGAAATACATAACTAAGACACAGTCTCCTCTGATAACAGATCACTCTAAATTGTAATGTGGACTCATGCACTTTCTGTAAAGCTGCTTTCAAACGATGTGTATTGTGAAAAGCGCTATACAAATAAACTGAAAAATGTAATTGTTTTGATATTTTGTATAGGCCTATAATACAGTGACATTCATTAAGTGGGGCGACAGAGTCCAAAAATATTGGGTCTCTGTGAACAACAACCACAGCAGTTTTACTGCAAAAATTAGAAATAAAAAAACACTAATTAACAATATCAAATATGAAATGTTGTGAATGTTAATATTATTACCTTGTTTTCAAACAACAAGCTAATAATGGCAGCAATTTTATTCTCAAGTGAATTTTTAAAGGTTAAAAATGTGTGTATTTGTGACCTGACTGTCGAGTCCGAGGAAGATGAGCATCATGAAGAAGAGGCAGGCCCACAGTGGAGACCAGGGCATCATGGTCACAGCCTTAGGGTACGCTATAAACGCCAGACCAGGACCTGGAATACACGTCACCAGAAAATAACTAACACTTTCTGATTTTAATTAAGTCGGAAAGATGGAAAGTTAGTACAAAGTTGGTCCTATTGAGGGGTAAAAACACTGACCTTAACCTTCACGTTCTGTTTGGGTTCTAAGAGAGCTTGCGTCAAATTTAGAGAGGTCCTATTATGCTTTTGTCTTTAGTGTGTAATGTTGCTGTGTGATCATGAAAAAGCTCCAGTTCTTCTCTATATCAGTGTCAGTGTTTCTGAACTCCTGAAACGCCTCCAGTGTAGTCTTGAGTTTCTTCCTTATTATAATAATTCATACGCAGAATAAAGGGGCGGGGCCTGGTTGAGTTAGTTAGTAGTGTGTTAAACTGGCGGTTATGGTAAGGGGCGGGGCATTTCCCAAACACACTCGAAGCGCTCGACCAATCACAACACACTGCTCCAGCCGACCAATCAGAGCACAGTGTGCTTTTCAGAAGGAGGGGCTTCATAGAGACAGGAAGTAAACAGGGGTGAGTTTCCCAAAATCATTGTTAACCAACTATGTTCGCAAGTTCTGTCGTTATCATCATAGTTCAACGAGTCGGTGTTTCCCGAAACCATCGTTCCAACGAACATTCGCAAACAGCATCGCAGAGTTGTGTGTTTGGAGCGACAGATCTCGGCCTGTGGTTAGAAGAAGAGTTTCTTGTTTTCATGACATGTGGACTCAATAAATCCTGATCTTGAGCAAAATAATCAAGCTGACATTCAGTGCAATCTATATCTTTTATTTAGAATACATACAAATGTAATTTCAACTTTTAGTTTGTCAAGAGATTTAAAGCGTCGTTGTTGAAGAGTGCGCATGTGTGAACGAGCTCTAGTGTAAGAACGAGCCTATGATTGAATCTGGAAATAAAGCAAAATAACTGAGAAAAATGAGAAATATTCCTCAGATGACATGTCCGTAATTTATAGCAAAACATCTAGCATTAATTCCATCTCAAACAGATTCATTAAAAGTATTATTACTCCAACACCTGCGTGACATCATTAACCATCGTGGTTGAACGACCAATTTGCGACAATACGGTTTCGGGAAACAGTCGTGACTAGCTAGATGATTTCTTCAACAATGCATCGTACTATAGTAGTGGAGCAGCGAGTTACGGCGTTGTACGGGAAACACAGCCAGAGCGTTACTGACAGACTGGGAAGAGAGGAGCCGCAACAATGGAGAATATGAGGAGAATAATCAACATTCAAGCAGGAAAACCTGTTCTAGTAGAGCCTGAAAACAACTTTGTAAAAGGGCATAATAGCTCCTCTTTAATTATCTCAGTGACGGTCCTGGTGAAGCAACGATGCCATGTGGCTTGGCTCTGGTTTTACAGAACAGAGACACTGTCCAAAATCAGCAGGCCAAGAGCAGAGATCCCTGTGCCATAACACTAGAGTAATATGCTATAATATGAACTCAGAGCTACTGTTCATTATATAATGCCATGAGTGGAGCTCTAGTAAAATCTCATTAAACAAGGTTTATGGATTATTTTTTGAAATGATAGCGACTGAACACTTTTTTCTATATTGTACAGGAACCGGTTTGAGAACCAATGCTCTAATGTTGTGGCTCAACAGCTGAATATATGTTTTTGAATAAATAGCAAATAAAATATTTTTCTTAATAATAATGTCAGATGATTTCTAAACCCCTTCAAAGTGTGTTTCAGTCACTTCCATAGTCAGTCTTGCTCTATTGTAGTAAATAAGTAATGCTGAATTGTTGAATAAGTCATATAATAAAAAGCTTTTCTGAGAAGTGCTTTAAATTGCATGAGTCTGAACACACTTAGCCTTAGACATCCAACTGTAGGTTACTGTATATCAAACATAAACTCAAACTAACTCATACACATATTCCTTTTCTATATAAAGAGATAAGGCTAATTAGAATAAAGTCCAAACAAGAATTTGTGCTGACCTGACTCTGCCACTGCCTCGATTGGCACATTCTGTTCATATGCCATGAAGCCCAAGACGGAGAAGATGGCAAATCCCGCCACAAAACTCGTGCCACTGTTCAGACAGCACAGCATGAGGCAATCCCTGCAAACACACAGCAAATGCAAAAGTGTTCACCCCTCTTTAGACTCTCAGCATTGAACCACGGTGGACTAAAGTGATCTAAAATATTAACAAATAAAAACAAAATTGATTTCATAAGCATTCAGCCCCATTAATATGACACATATCTGGTGCAGCTATTTAGTTTTTGGAAGTCACACAAATACATGTGCGTTTCAATTAATTGTAGCATGAACACACCTCAGGAATATGGAACACTGTTATTTCTCAGTATTTTGGTCTTTTTTTCCGCAACACAAATATCTAAACATTCTTAAATAGATGCATTCGTTGAAGAAGAAAAACTCAAACAAAATTTTTCAGAAAACAAGACGTTATGTAATTTTGCTTCTCAAGTAAATGTATCTTGATTTAAGAATGTTTAGTTCTCCATCAGACTCAGTCACGCTCGATGTTACGTCAGAACTGAACTGACGAATTGAGATCCCAATAGTATAGTAATCTAGACAATATTTGTACGGGAAAACAAGAAAAAAATACTGCGGAAGAACAGACAATTATGGGAAAGTTTATGAGAAGGGCTCTACACGATCCCAGCCGAGGAATAAGAGTCTTATCTAGCCAAACCATCGGTCATTTTCATATAAAAAAATAAACATTTATAACACTTATATACTTTTTAACCACAAATGCTCGTCTTGCGTTGCAAGGTTGAAAGGTCACGCGTGACATAGGCGGAAGTACCGACCTAGTGTTTACAAAGCGAACGTGCAAAGACGATGTCAAATGCCATTTACAAAAATAAATAAAAGGTAAAACAATGATGTCGGACAATTTTGAATTTGGAGGAGAAAATGAGATGGAGTTTTTCGCCCTACTCTTCATTTTCTGCTTATGTCACGCCTGACCTTTCCAATGTGATTACGTTATGCAAGTCGTGGACGTGCAAGATGAGCATTTGTGGTTAAAAAGTACATGAAAAAAATGTACTTAGAAAATGGCCGATGGTTTGGCTAGATAAGACTGTAGAGCCTTTGAAGCTGCACTGAAACTGACAGTTGGACCTTCAACCCGTTGGACCCCATTGAAAAGAAAAATCCTGGAATGTTTTCCTCAAAAAGCTTCATTTCTTTTCGACTGAAGAAAGAAAGGCATGAACATCTTGGATGACGTAGGGGTGAGTAAATGATCATGAAATTGTAATTCTGAAGTGAACAAGGCCTTTAAATGTGTCATATCTCAGCAACCGGGATGTGTGGGATGAAGGTTTCTATGGTCTAATGAGAGCCAAGTTGATCAACTCCAGATTGAGTGAGCTTGAGCAGATTTGCAGAGAGTATGTAGGATGATAGTAACCAGAGCAAGGCTGATCGATACACGATTGACAACAGAGGATACAGTTTAAACAGAGAGTATGTTTAGACAAAACACACTGGCTTGACAGACTCTCACCTGTAGCAGTTGTTGTTGTAGCTGTTGTAGCTGCCGAGAGCCGTTAAACAACCCAGACATATAGCATACGAGAAGAAGATCT
This sequence comes from Abramis brama, assembly GCF_963993115.1. Lineage (NCBI taxonomy): Eukaryota > Metazoa > Chordata > Actinopteri > Cypriniformes > Leuciscidae > Abramis > Abramis brama. Next base: position 30,899,060 of record NC_139985.1, read on the forward strand.
GAGTGCCTGCATCCACCCACACCTGTGTAAATTACAGATCAATTACACGACCATAACTGCTCTTATTCATCAATATACTGGCACTGAAACAAGATCCTTAGACACATGCTCTAGTGTCATGTATTCTGAATGAGAAGATGTGTTCAGTTATTGACACTGAGTTCATTAAGTAAGGGATAATGTACATCCAGCCGGTTGTTATCTCAGAATAAACCCGACAGGGTGATCAGGATCAGGTCTTCATCAGCCTGAAGGGGTTTATTCTGAGATAACAACCGGATGGATGTACATTATCCTGCTTATTACACGGATACTTGCCACATAAGAAAATAATTAGACACAAAATATTGATCTGAGTTGAAATATTTTATTAGGTCTTTAAACGCAGATCTTCCGCGGAGGGAGCAGTTTCAGCGGCAAGATCAAACTAGACGGACATTTAAGAGATACGGTATCCAGTCATACCACTTATTACACAGCATTTCAACACAAATAATTGTGTTCTGCTTGTCTCTATATAATGGCAGTGAATCGGTTGAGCAGAATCTCCACAGAATCTTATTTTTTACAGTAGATCTCGTGCTTCTGATTCTGATGCACAACTCTCTCACCTGCAACGGGCTAAAATGTTCTCATAGCGCTCGAATGCTCTGAATAGAGTTATTTTGCCCCATAGAGGGAGAGAAGTGTAAAAATGTGGCCATAGGGGATCCATGTGAGTCGGTGGAAAATGAGCCAGCACCTCTTTAAAACGCTCTCACATATCCATTGAGCCACTAATCTCCTTTACTGGGAAAACAATTGACAACTGGCAGTATTTGCTTCCTCCAGCGAGTAACCAGGGAAACCCTTCTGACCTCACAACACAGAGCAACTTCCCTCCAAGAACATCCAGTCATTTACGTCTCTTCTGTTTAACATTGGGCCGGTTCGAATGCTCTGGTTTGGCATTACTCGGACACGCCGCTACATTCTTTAAAAGCTGCTCATTGATGTTGTGGCTAATTTGGAGGTTTGTTTTGTCTTGTTTTAGCCAGGAAGTGCATCCTAAAGAAACATTTTGATTGCAAACTCGCCTCTAGTCATTATTTCCGAATCTTCCAAAAAACGCAACTTGTCGTTCATTATAATGAATGACAAGTTGCGTTTTTTGGAAGATTTGGAAAAAAAGTTGGGTTATTTTTTTTAACCCAACCGTTGGGTTACACATATTGGGTCACTATGTTGGGTCATTTTTAAAATCATTGGGTAATTTCTAGTAATAACCCGGCTGTTGGGTTAAATATGTATGTTGTATGTTCACTTGTGTATTTTGAAATTATGTACACAATTATGTGTATTTACATTCAATTCTAGACTCCCCAACATTTAATATATATTTGTTGAGACATGTGTATTGTTTTATACAAATAAACAATCTGTATTTGAAAACAAAGTGTATTTTATTTATTAAAATAATGTAATAAATAAAAATAAATAGTTAACTTAACTGTTAGGTTACTTTTAACCCAATGCATTGGGTTAAAATAATCCACAGTTGGGAAGAGGCTACACCACCCCATAGTTGGGTTACTCGTTATTAACCGTTAATAATACAACATTATTAAGTAAGTGCAATTCTAATACTAGACAGTCATCAATGAGGGGGAAAAACAATGCTAAATGCATTTAATAAAATGCAACTAGTTAGGACAGTAAAAATTAAGACAGTCTTATTAACTGTAAAAAAAGAAGGATAAAATGCCTTCCTTTTTTTATTTTTTTTATGTCAAAGGCTTTGTGTCCAACACTATGGTACTTTGGCGTAAATTCATCTCTCACTTAGAATCAAGCCAAATCACACAGATGCCAACATGGACAGGTTGTTAGGTATTTTGCATATTATGAGTCTTTGCAATTCGTGACAATATTAGTCAATTTCATTGATGATATTTGTCATCCACAGTACCATAGAAATCACAAAACACCAAAAAGATGATTTTGTCCAAATCAGGCATAGATTTCTGTTCTCTAAACATGCAATTTCAAACAGAAATGGAAACTCTGGCTCAGAAAACTGAATTGCGTGGTGAGATTGTGAAGGAAGATGGTGAATAAAACAACGGAGCATAGAGAATGTGAACAGACCTCTTATTGTGTGGCATGAAAGCTAATTAAACATTGGTGTCGGAGGAGCCCCATCACCAAACAGCCGCCCTTTATCACCCTCTCTCTTTCACTGCGTTGCTTTATGTCGCTCGCTCTCTCAGGCTATCGATGCTACTTCACATACATTCCTTCAGTCCTGCTTTCTGTTCACTGGGATGATGAAACGGTGGAGCATGACACATCTGATGTTTAGCCATCCTGTAATCCCACCAAATGACCTGAGAGTTCCCTGCTTCCGGAAAAACTTGGCACTGAATCCTTGATGTTCATCAATTCAGTTAGATTTGGAAAGCAAACTCTTTGTCATTCTAAATCTCTGTTAGACTAGGAAAAATATTTATTGAAAATAGCAGTATTTTCCTTTGCACAGTGTAAATATTATTATTGTTTTATTTATTATTAATTTATTTAATTAATTACTTATTTTTTTATTTTTTTATTATTTTGAATGATAAATATTCACCTAAGAAGTTTTGTTTTTGGTAAACTATTTATTAGTGCATCTCATAATGTAGTAAAATATTTATACTTGTGTTACTTATATCTCCAGCTAAACTAAATCTATCGTTCCCTTTCGAGGGAACTCGGACTGCGTCGACTGTGACACTTTGATGGGGCTGTGAAGCTTTAACAATCCGAGTGCTGCACTCTCGTCTGGCCATTTTTGATGAGGATGGCCAGGCTCGCGAACCCCGTGGTGTGGGTCCCGCGTCCGTAGAGGCGGTGCGTCGGCGTTCATCATGGGGCTCGCAAATGGACCTGGCAAGGAATCTTGAGACTGCTGAGGCACTTTCTCAGGATTCCTCTGCCAGTTTTGATGTTCTCCCGCCTCGAGTGGAAGCCTGCACAGCGGCTTCTTCCCCACGAGCGGAGAACCCGATGCTCGAGCTGTCTGCTTTCGAGGAAGTGGACGTCCTCAGCATCGAAGTCGGGGATTATGGAGATGACTCACCACTCCATGTCCCCGCATATGAGGAGCTGGTGGCGGTTGTTTCTTGCGCCGTGGACCAGTTAAACATCAGCTGGCCACATGAAAGGCAGGAAGTACAGACAAAAAACAAGTTAGATGAGCGCTTCCTGCAGCGTAGAGAACAACCTCACGCCGGGGTTTGCCGTTCTTTTCCGATTTACACAACTCGTTGTGAACAAGCCATATTCCTCTCATATTTCCAACCCCCCAGTATTAGATTACAGCAATATTGTGGGGGGAGAGAGAACGGTTATGGGATGATGAGTCGGGTGGAAGACCCATTGGCCAGTTATCTTTCCCCCGACGCTGTGTCATCCCTATAGACCCCGGTGCTGCCCACCAAACCCTGCCGTGATACATCTTCTTTGGTGGGCAGGGCTAATATGGATGTGGGTCGGGCTGGTGCCAGTCTGCACACAATGGCAATGCTGCAGGCATACCAGGCCGACCTTCTAAAAGAAATCGATGAGGGCGAGGGATCAACTGATGATATTGCAGAGTTAAGAAAGGCTGCAGACTTGTCTCTCCGAGATATGGGCCATTCCATGGCGGCTATGGTGGTCTCAGAGAGACATTTATGGTTAAATCTATCATTTATGGGCATCAAGGAAAAATACAGGGCTTCGAGAATCGTTTTCGATTAAACCCTGCCGGGAATCCGCTTCAGGGGGTCGACAATGAATCACGAACTTCGAGAGGCTGGTTCCCGTGGTAAAATATTTCAATGCATTCTCTGTGGGCCCTGCGCACCATTCAAAAGGGGTACAGACTGCAGTTCAGTTTCCGCCCACCAAAATTCAACGGGGTGGTATGGACTGCAGTTGACCCAGAGCAGGGTTGGGTATTGGAACAGGAAGTAAACTCCCTGCTGGTAAAGCAGGCCATAGAACGTGTTCCTCCACCGGACAGGAAGTCCGGGTTTTACAGCTGCTACTTCATAGTTCCCAAGAAGGATGGGGGGTTGCGTCCAATATTAGATCTGATGCACGTGAATCAGTCTCTGAAGAGGTTCAGGTTCAAGATGCTAAAGGTGATGATACACAGGGCAACTTTTTGAGCAATGTTGCTGGGCAATCTTGCCTAGCAATTGTTGCTTGGGCACTTTCCCATTGAAAATGGGCAATAAATATATATCTGGATAATTTAGATCGGTTGTGGGCCCTGTGTCTCATCTGGTTGTCCAATGACTGCAACATTGCCCAAAAAGTTGTCCTGTGTATCATCACCTTAACTATTCCCATCATCGTGAACCAAATTCAATCCGAGGATTGGTTTGTCACGATAGATCAGAAGGACGCATACTTCCACATTTCCATCCTTCCATCTCACAGGAAGTTCCTGAGGCTCACTTTCGGGGCGAAGTGTTCCAATATCGGGTTCTTACGTTCGGCCAAGCTCTCTCCCCTCGCACATTTACCAAATGCATGGATGCAGCTCTAGCTCCGCTGAGGCTTCAGGGTATCAGGGTGCTAAATTATATCGACGACTGGTTTATTATGGCCCAGTCACAAGAGCTGGCAGTTCAGCATCAAGATGTCGTCCTTGCCCACATCCAGAGCCTGGGGTTGAGACTACTGAGAAGTAGTGGGAGTAGTGCGGGCACAATTGTCTCCTGCACGGATCGGGTCCATCCTGGCCACGGTGACCAGGATAAAGCTAGGCCAAGCCATCACTGTAAAACACTTTCAAAAAGTGTTAGGGCTCATTGCAGCAGCATCCAACATCATTCAATTCGGCCTGCTGCACATGAGGGCCCTGAAGTGGTGGTTGAAAATCAAGGGGTTTTCCCTGAGGGGGAACCCGTTCCGCATGATCAGGGTTATGCGCAGATGCCCTTGTTCCCTATCTATGTGAAAGAAAACTTGGTTTCTGTCCCAAGGTCCCGTGTTGGGAGCGTCATGTCGCCGGAAAGCCGTTTCGACAGACGCCTCCCTCACGGGCTGGGACGTGGTCACGGACAGCGACTTCGAGAGGTCTATGGCAGGACCATCCTCCTGCCACATAAATTGCCTGGAAATGTTGGCGGTGTTCTGAGCTCTGGTGAGTTTTCTGCCCGACCTCATAGGTCACCACGTCCTTGTCAGGTCAGACAATACGTCAGTGGCGGCCTATATAAATCATCAGGGGGGTCTGAGATCCCGCCCTCAATGCAGACTGGCGCATCAGATCCTCCTGTGGTCCCAGGGGAAACTGTTGTCTCTCAGAGCAACATACATCCCAGAAGATCAGAATCAGGGAGCAGACATCCTGTCGAGGCAGGGGCTGAGGCCCAGGGAATGGAGACTTCACCCCGAGGTGGTGGAGTCCATATGTCAGAGGTTCGGCCCAGTGGAAGTGGATCTGTTTGCATCTCGAGAGACATCACACTGCCCCCACTGTGGATCTCCCTCACACATCCAGCCCCGCTGGGGTTGGATGCCATGGTGCAGACGTGGTGCAGACCATGGTGCAGACGTCGGTATGCATTTCCCCCGATCGCTCTGCACCCTAGAGAGGGTCCGTTGCGACGGAGTCAGTCTACTACTAGTAGCCCGTTGTGGCCGGCCCGAGTGCGTTTTTTTGGCATTATATCGCTCCTAGACGGCCCTCCACGGGAGATTCCCATCAGGAGGGACCTGCTGACGCAGGCAGAGGGCTCAATATTTCACCCTCGGCCAGAGCTATGTGGGTCTGACCCCTGAGGGGGCACAGTACCAAGAGGCCGGCCTGTCAGCAAGAGTAGTCGAGACCAACTTTTCACCGTTTGGTGCAGAGAGTGTGAGGTGGACCCAGTTAACTGGCTATATCTATGGCATATCAGGTGTGCAGTTTGCCTTCACCTTTGGCCGTGAGGGCTCATTCTACCAGAGGCATGGCATCGTCTAGAGCCCTCCTTTCAGGGGCCCTTATCTAAGAAGTGTGTGATGCAGCTGGGCCACCCCTCACACTTTTATTAGGTTCTACAGTCTGTACATCCCTTCTATGCCAGGCACTCTAGTGCTCTCGTCCTAAGTGTGCCTGTGCGCAGTTTCACACTGGGACAGGCAGGGCTCGTTGTGGCATAGTGGGTACTCGTTCCCCAAAGTGTCATAGTCGACGCAGTTCGAGTTCCCTCGAAAGGGAACGTCTCGGGTTACGACTGGAACAAGGGTTACAGTCGTAATCCGAGACGTTCACTGTCATACGCTAATGTAAATTAAGTTTTCAGGGGCTGAATTTCTCTTTCATAAATGCATTTGATAAAGGAGAGATTTGCCCCCTCCATAACCTGCTACATCTGATAATGATTGAGCACAAAGTCTGCATGTTTCTCACAGGATTTCGTGAGAGTATGATGGATGGACCTCGAAGGCGATCTAGGGGCATGTGCATCTCTAAGAAAGAAATACATTTCTATTGTAAAACAACTGCGTTGTAAAAGAAAAACATATTTCACAATAAGTATAGTACTTTAGTTTACAGTAGTAAAACTACAATACTGATATCTTAATACTTGCCAAAAGCTTTTATTCTGGCGTAAACTTGACAAACTAAATGACATTCTGAATAAAATTGAATAAAATGTTTCATACCTGAGGATCTGACAGACGAGACATATCAGGGTACAGGTAGAATTTAATTCCATTAGCAGCTCCTGGCAGTGTGATTCCTCGAATAAGAAGGATCAACAGCATGAAATAAGGAAAAGTTGCAGTGACATACACCACCTGCAGAGGGAAAACATGTGCATGAATAAAGGTCGTCTAGCTGCACCAACCACATGTTCACATCTTTGGAGACGCTGAATCTATTCTAAATCTATTCTAGTCATCATTTATTCTTTCATGTAATTCCAAATCTGTATTACATAGTTTTTTTACATAAAAAAAAAATGAATAAATTTTGAAGAACCATCATGCAGCTATTTCCATTCAACAACAGTTTATAGTGACCACATGTGACATGTTCCAAAAAATGGCACAAAAAAACCCTCATAAAGACCCATTATAGTACTTTATATGATATAAAGTACATTAAAGTACTTTAAATCATATAAAGTGCTTTAATGTTATCACTCGATCAAGTGAAAACAACAGATGCTGATTCTATTTCATTAAAACTTTATTTATATTCGAACACACTGCGGAACTGACATATCTGCAACACTAAAAAATACAATATAGCAAGATCTGGAGGCTCATTTATAAGGATGTGCCAAAAGCCGAATACTATGATCAGAAAGGGTCTACGGATCTATCTACGGACCCCCTAATGGAAAAAAATGTGAGATGGGAGGAAAAAATATATTTTAGTGCTTTTACGTTTTCTCGCAATTATATAGTTGGGTAATTATATTGTATATAATTTGTGGGCATCAAGGAGCCTCAACCAAAATGCGGGGTATTGAAATCACTTTTCAATGCATGCTCGTTTTTTACTTTCACTTTCCAATTCACGATCATGCGTACTCTGTCAAGTCAAGTCACATTGATTTTTATAGTGCTTTATACAATACAGATTGTTTCAGATTGATCATCTGGAAAATAATGATTCAATGATGCAAACATAGTTCAATTGTAGCTCTGTAAAGCAGCTCTAAAAAAAGAAGTGTAATTGTTCAGTTTAAGTCAGTTCAGTTCTCCTCTGGCCAAACAAAACAACTTGGTGTGGTTTAATTCCAGGCTGCATTACAAGTCAGAAGTCAGATTGTGGATTGGTATCATTCAAAATATTTAATCCAGTTCCTTCTGCTTGAAAATCGGATTTATCATGCTGGTATGGAGATGAAGCTGGCCATCGGGATCTGTGCAGGGGATTGGTTTGGTTCTTGTTAGTCCCTCATAGCAATACCTTTAGACTGACGGCAGAAGGTTTGGATTCCATAGCAGTTTTCAAGGCCAAGGACCGCCCAGAGGCCGTCTGACTGACATGTAAAGCAACCAATCACAATTTGCTTTGTTCATGGTCATGTTTAGGGGTGTGAAAATGTAAAGTTGACGTTGCTACAATAACAGACCGATGTGTAAAACTTTCAGATGTATTTTAAAGAGTCTATGCTGTGAACTTCACATTCTTTTGAAAATCCAGCGTTTAGTTGATCCTGATAAGCGCTAATTGTCACAGTAGTAAACACCATGGCTTTCTTCTTCCATTGGGCGTTTTGGCATCACGGCAGCTTTATTTCAAGGTCGTGTCTATGTGCAGGTCCACATCTGATCTAGATATGGTCCAGATCCGGCTGACTATGGTAAGCTCGGGACTAAGGGTAGCATGTACAGGATGAAAAGAAACGGTCCTAGTACTGAGCCTTGTGGTACTCCATACTGAACTTGCAATCGATATGACTTATTTTACTGCTACAAATTGATAACGGTCAGATAAGTATGATTTGAACCATGCCAATGCAATTCCATAACATCTTTAAACTCTATGTATAGGGAGCGGTGGTACTGACCAAACATTTTACAAGATAAAATATTTGTCAATGACGCTCAGGATCAGTTGCGCACCATAATCGGAATGTGAATAGATTCACTGTAAAAGTCAGTTACATTTTGGAAAATGGCTTAAATGGCTTCAGAAAAAAAAATGGTGCATAGTGTTCAGGTCCTTTTTTGGTCAATGGCATGGTATGGAAAATAGATGTGGAAAGATTCTTTAATTTTTTCCTTTTGAGTTCCACAGAAAAAGTGGAAGCATACACCAACAAAATATTCATTTTTGAACTATTCCTTTAAAATTAAGTTAATGTGTCAAATTGTCTGTGATCGGAAGACCAAACACATTTTTTACCCTATTTTGTGATGGGCTATCATGTGCAAATCAGATGTCTTACTAGTATACCTTTCAAAGAAAGGGATTCGAGGGAATGAATGATCGAGTGAATGAAGCAGTGCACTTAACGTGAAGGGGTTACAGAATGCTCTGAGGGTCTGCCAGAGTGGGCAGGTACTCTCCCAAAGCCTTAATTGAGCGCTGATTGAAAGAGTTACTCTAAGGGGGAGGAAGGGATGCAGGTCTGAGCCAGAGGTTTTGATGGAGAAAACACTCCACAGTGCAACACAGCACATAAAAAAAAGACAAAAATAGAATAGCCAGGCCACCATCATGTTGTGACTTGTCAACATGATCTTCAGAGTCTTGAATTATTACCAAGTCTCAACCAATCAGTGTAAGAGCTTTGTCTCCCAAGACACACAGAGGCTGGAATCCTCAGCGCAATCAGACCGAGAGTGTTATAAGATCACGGCGTGATTCTTCTCTACTATACTTTCAAGTTCGAGAACCTAAAATGCTTTTGCAAAATGGCATTCACAACCCACAGAAATGAGTTCAACATTTTGAAGCTCTTTCAATCCCGTGAACAAAACCACCCTTGGGGGGCGGCACTAGGTTCTTGTTCCTCTGGCACCCGGTCAAGACCATACGAGGACAAGACAGGGTTTGGACACAAAAGCTTCTACCCTGTTTCCCTCCAGAAGGAGCCCAACTGGGTTGTGTTGGCAGTGTGGGAAAATGTGTGGCACAGAAACTTAAAATTGCCGATGACTTCAATCTGACCTGGGTAATTTACTGTACTAAACGACAACAAATGCATCTTCACATTAATGAACAAATGCGTTGCCCTTTGTGACAGGAAGTTTTTGGCCTTAACAAACAAATTCTTTTTCGTTTGCGCCTAAATGTATTGAACTGCAATATGATAATCGTTGTACATTTTCGTAACATTTCTTAACCAAGTAATCCAATGGAATAAACAAACCAACTGTGTTAAGCACAGATCTGTAAGAGTATAACAAAGGATATCCTTTAATCCCAATGCACCTCACAGTATGAGCGAGGCAAAGCTCGTCCAGCTCACTAATTCACATCCTTTTCAATTAGTCTTGTAAAATGATTACATATCCACATCCAAAAACCATGGCCACTGCAATGAGCGAATCCCCCACTAGGCTTTCAGATGCATGCGTGTGGTTTTACTCAATGAATGGACCAATGTTTAAACTCGGCATGAAACTTTAACGCACGCTGACTTTCTCCCAACTCTCCCTGGTCAAACATTTAAGCCCCACATTCACAGGTCAGCCCCATGCCATAAATCTACCGCTGGCTTATGGGAGAAGCGCAAACAGCCACAAAAGACCTGCGATGAACAGCTTAGCAAATGTCCTGAATGCTGCAATCTGTATAGCGGTCAAAGGAAAGGAAGAAAGCAGTTTGCTATCCGCCAGACATAATTCCTCACAGAAGAGAAGAGGCGAGTGGAGGAACTCTGCATGCTCCTCATGAACGCTCCACTTTCCCCCTGTGAATACAGAAATCAATCTTGGACAGGCTGCTAAAGCCTCGCCATGAAGGAGCATTCTTTCCCCTTGCTTCACGGCCAAACAAAAGCCACTTCAGGAGATATAGGCCTTGCTGCCGAGCTTTTCTCCTGGACCTGTACAATGTGAACCCATTTATTTTTCCCCACACATCCCTCTTCCTTTCTTTCCACTTTCTTTCTGGCTCATTGAGTCCGTTAGACTTTCTTAAAGGCTGCTGGAAGAATAGAATCCAGAGGAAGGCTAGTGACTGAGTTGCAGAGATTGGCAGAGGGACACAGGCCCTCATAATGCAATGGATTGTGGGTACAAGGCGAAGGTAGAGGAAGGCCAGAGCTGCATTTTGTGGTCCAGACACAGGAATAATGCAAACTGTTTGTTTTCCAAAGGCACTTTTTCACAGTAGTTTGGTTTGAGTTTACCAATAAACCATTTGGTTATTGTGAGGATGAACCTTTGTGCAACTACATTTCCGTTCGGCTTCTGGAAGGTTGCCGGTTTCTGTTCAATGGCCTTTTTGATGCCTGATATGCGAGTCTGTAGTTTTGACAGCTGACATTCTCTCGGTATAGGTCTAAAGCCTCAACGTGTCATTGTGCCCTCAAAGATTTACCACTTTGTGTGCAGATAATGTTTGCATTTGAGCCTTTTCAAATCACTGGATCCACATTGTTGCTGGACATTGTCACATACTGTATTCACATACCGTTCCACATGTCAGAGTTACGCTGATGACATCTCATGCTGCATGTCTCACTCACCCAATTGATTCTGTGCTGAATTGTCTGCATAGCATTAGGGTGCTAAGTTCTCCTATTCATCCAAGTCTCTCATTGAGACATCTCCAACTCAGCCTCTCACTCTTTGGTTAACATCTACACACATTCAACACCATTTATGGTCACTGGACCTTTTGTTTTTACCTTTCCAGTTGACTTTGGACCTTTCCAAATGCAGAAATAGCATATGATCCAAGCTAGAAGTAGACAGAAAGCAAGCTCCCAGCGAAGGCTGCCAACTTCTTCAATTCCAGAGGATATCTTGAGAACACGGCGTCTAGAAGGGAAAACATTCTGAATTACTTTTCAAGCAGGAATGCAACATATGAACACAAGTCAAGAGGACAATTACATACTGCAAGGTTCATTTGAGCAGGTTTCTAAGGTTGCTCTAGGGCTAGGACATTAACTTTTTTGCTCACTAGCCACTGTGGCTAGTGGTTTTCCAAAGTTACTAGTCACTCAGCATTTTCACTGGCCACAATTGTGACATCGATACAATGGGGAAAAACTGCCATATATATTTTTTTTATATGATCTCATAATTTAGCAGCAGGTATGATAGGCTGATATCACTTTAAGACCTAATGCACGGATCCATTATATTGTTACGCATGCGTTTTCTTTCTCAACTGTTTGCGTTCACTTGACTGTGTGTACGTCAATACTCGCCATGACCGGCATTTTGACATCATTGTGTGTGTATTTGACTGTTTATGTGCTATAAGCAGTGAAAAAGAACTCAATTTAGTACTTAGAGTCAGCTTTATGAAACAAATAAATGAGGGGAGGTGGGTTTATGTGTCGACTTGCTGTCGCTGTAAAAGACTATTACTGAAAAATGAATATATCATATATAAAATCCAACATATGTAACACCCGCATCGGACTAAACTGGACACTTTCTGATGCTCACAATGTGCAATGACCCCAAAACATTTGGTACAGGTACAATGATATCCATCAAAATTCCAAGAGCCTCTGACTTCCAGGAGATCCAACTGCACATGCCCAACTATTTGTCCAAACTTTAAGGTGGTCTGAAGTTTTGTTTAACACTGACTGGTCGTGATGCAATGAATTGCAAGTTTGTGAGGAAAAGACACAATTCTTCCTTGCACTACCATTTATCATCTTTGACATGTTCTTGGGTGACATCCACTGCCTAGGCCATGCCCCCTTTGAACAAACCTTCACCATTCAACCTCAGAACTGACAGCTTCTGTGCCTCTCAGTACTAGAGTCCTGCATGCTCAATGTGTGAGGCTGAGGCCAGCAACATGCTAGAACTGTCTGACTGCTTCCTCTGTGTTTGGCCTTGAATATGAAAATGTGTTGAAAAAAACAAAGCCAACTATGGCGAAATTTGTGTCCATACCATTCCTAGCTGTGCAAGTGCCCTTTTGATGCTTGTTGACAACAGCAATGCAAAAAGAATGACAAATTATCAGTGAAAAAGATTATGGATTTCTATGGATTTCCAGTAGTCGACTGCTCTGCAGATAAACAGTGCCAAAAGTTGCCTGGAAAGCCAGCATGTCACTGTGCATATTATTATTATTATTTATTTTTTTACAATTGCTGTTGATCCCAGAGATGCCCCTGATCTTTATAAGAATTTGCTCCAAACAGTTGCTGATGTTTCTGGGAATATGTACAGTATTATGTATGTAACGCTGCTAATCAGTCAGAATCATACTCACTCCCAAAACTCAATGACTGGTGATGTGGAATATGGGTTGGTGAAGTTGGCAATGCTTTCATTGTTAAAATCCACACAGTTTTCTAGAAGGCAATTGTTAAAACATTTTTGTCAGTTTTTCATTCATGCATTACAAAGTTTTACTTAATTCTTATAAATGCTTGCTTGTATCCTCAAAAATACCAACCCGTGTTCCAGTAGTGACCACACGACGCCCAGGGCAGCTCTGATGTAAAGCAGTTGAACAGGTAGAAAATGGCCCAAGCCAATATAACCACATAATAAACATTCAGGTGGGCTTCGATGACTTGGGTTGCATAACCAATGCCTATAAGAGGACATATAACCATTGCTTAAAGACAGAAAACCATGCAGTTTTACATCCTCTTTTTTATAATCCACTGTTGATGTATGTTCAACCTAATGAGTAGGAATGCAATAATGAGACAAATGTGAACTAGGCCTTACCTTCAAAGAGTGGGCAGACTTTTCGCCAACATGTGATGCCCCCTTCACTTGTGAATTGCCCTAGTGCTGTTTCCAGGAAGAAGACTGGGATCCCACAGCAGACGAAGAAGATGACATAAGGCACAAAGAAAGCACCTAAAAAATGGACACCTACAGTTACATCTCTCATCCAATGGACATAAACATAAGCCATCACATTTATTTAATAAATTCATGCAAAGTTAACCTATAGAAACAGTTGAAACCTGTTAAAAAAAAAAAAAATCAAACTCTGAGAATAACAAATCAAGGACAGGTGTCATATTCAATGAAGGAATATTTGAGAGGTTCCATTAGTTGCTGGATGTTTCACATGCTGTGTGGTTTAATAGTGCATTGTGTGCTAATATCTCTCTATAAATTATTTTGTACTGCTTTTGCACTGTTGGCTCAGCTATATCAGCTGTATGCCTATTCTGACTTTAGTAGTAAATCACATGGCCATAATAGCTGTCTTATAGCTGCCCTTTTAAAACACATTGCAACTAAATCTAAAAAGTACCATGGCATTACCATATAACCTATTTTCTTTTCATGTTTACTTATAATTCATTCAACACCACAGAAGTTAAACCAATGTGCTATCTAGCAAAACTTTAAAAGCATGGATGGAAATAAAGATGAAAAAGTTGTGGATGGACTTTAAAAATACCTTAAGAGTTTTAAAGTTTACAAAAGGGAAATAATATCTGTTGCATAAAGAAGCATGTTCATATTAGCCATGAAGGGCAAAGAAGAAGAAAAACTCCATCAGCCTTTGACAGGAGTTGGTGAAGTGTGTCACTGAATGAGAATGAATGAATAATCTCTTACCTCCGCCGTTCTTGTAACACAGATATGGGAACCTCCAAACGTTGCCAAGACCGATAATCTCTCCAGCCACTGACAGCACAAACTCAATCTTATTATTCCACTGTCCTCTCTCATTCACCACCTTCTTATCATTGCTGCGCACTGCGCTCGGGTTCGGCGCTTCGGGGTCCATCGTTTCATCTGCTTTTCCATTTATTATGGGGATCGTCTTTTCGGCTGTCATGACGTTCTCCAGCCTGAAACATATGGATTACACCTTTAGCTGAAGCACATGTCAGCAATGGGAGCGGAACCATTTCAAACAAGTTGCCGAGCATTGACGCGTTACGGCCCGTTCTTGCGTTCATGTGGAAGAGAAAACAAGGAACGCGTTTTTATATCAGCGATGATTTATCAGGAAAAGGCCTGGGTTATAATCTCGAGTCATCGTTAATGGTAGTGTTCTATTTTGTCTCGCAGTGTCAAGTTTAAGAAGTTAAAGTTTAAACGCGCGCCTGGACTCTGCGTTCTGTTCAGTATCTATTCTAATGCACTGCATCTCGTTGTTTATGACTGCAACTTCGCGTTCTGTGTGAACAGCTCCTAAACGGATTCTAATTGACTAGTTAAATGTCACTGAAATGTATTTGTAGAGCATGCCGGGTTGTCGCGTTACGTCTTGATTGTAATGCAAGCGTTCCGGTTTGTCGCGTCGCGTTATTGTAACGGGTGCGTTATGTTCTATGTGTTTTGGCTATTGCACACGGCGTATTAATGGGTTGAATAGCAGGACATGTATACCGCACATTCACCGAAAGTAATTCAGCGAATTTAGGTAAACAACATGTAGTTTAATCTCAGAGCAAAGCAAACCCCACTCACTCCCATCACAGTGAACGAGCTAAAGCTCACTTACCGGTTTAGGTGGGACAGTGAACCTCCTCAGATCACCCAAAAGCCACCCGCTTTGAGGGATGCTTCAGTCTGAACCCGTTTGATGGAAAACAAAAAAAGACAAAAAAAAGAATAAAAGTGAAATCCCTGATGGATGTCACAGTGTTGTGACTGTGGCAGTGAGCTGTTCAGTACTGCTGTGATCCGAGCTCAGATGATCTGATCTCCACCGCCTCTCACTGGAAAAGAGCCATGAGTCTACAGTACAGATCACACCTCCTCAATACACACTCACAGCCAAACCAATCTATACCTACTTATTATAATATTACAGTGGTTAGTGTTTTGTTGTCTATTGTATTGTCTATGATATATGTATGAGAAACAGAGAAAACTGAAATCTAATTTCCCTACGGGTATAGAATAAAGGAACCTGAATCTGAACCTGAACTGTGTGTTTGTCAACTATGTAGGCCTATATAGACTGTTCATCAGTTGGTTGTAATATGAGTGTTTGTAATATTATATTTTGTCAATGTTCCATGAAATTCCATTTTTGAACTCAAGATAATATTATTTATTGGTTGCGTATTAATTATTATTAATATTTTATTATCTTTATTTTAGTCTCAGGGTATAAATGAGAAGGATTTTGACTCATTGTTCTCATTCTTATCCCGCTTTTTAACATGACATCTGCTAGGTTTAGTAGATTAACAGTTGGGTACAACGGCGCACCGGGGTAAAAGGCGCATTTGACTTTATTCTCTTTTAAACCACTAGATGGCACACAAATTCAGCTCAGCGCTTTTCTTAAAGTCCCCCTGTAGTCAATAATTTTATCCCTGAAAAAATTCTTCATGCCTTAAAATATCTTGAACGTAACTCGACACCCTTGCCTCATTTAGTATACGCGGTTCTATGAATATGCAAATGAGCCCCGCCTCCACTCACTCACTCAGCTCAGAGATCCACTGGTTGACGATCACACGTTGATCTGATTGGTTACAAGGTAGTTTGTGACGTCAGAAACACCAGCGATTTCAAAGCGTGTTTTTGAGACTGTCTTTGTTTCACTGCAGTTTTAAGGAGAAAATACACAGCAATGGAGTCGACTTATGAATTTACACATGGTTTGTCTTAAAGCATATTAAAAACACCACATAGACACATAAACAACATTAAAAGCTGGATTTCCACCACAGGGGGACTTTAACAACTGCTTTTCAAGATGCACGTGGAAATTTGGCTGATCCTTGACACGATCGTGAACAGCAACGCAAAGTTGATCCTGTGCTAATTTAATTTTTATTCAAGGTAATTAAAGCAGTTTTTGCAATATCGGAAGAATATGTAAATGTAAATGGTATATTTGGGGTAAAAGGTGCCCCTGCTGTTGGAGAGAAAGACAATAATTAACATGATAATAAACAGCTGGCTGACTTTTCCATTTGTTGACATGACATTAGATTCAGATAGTGAATATCATATATCAAATCGGGTGTCCACCTTACATATAATCACCATATTTATAATGAAACCATCATATTTAAAAATATGATATTAATCATATCATATAATAAAAAAAAACGTCTGCAAAGTGCAAATCCCAAAACCCTTCTGCACATTTTATTAAACATATTCAGTAGCTTCACTGTGACACTGTACTGTCACCAAATTCAGTTCACACATCACTGCTCTCCTGCTGGTTATACTACAATGATAAAAATGCATCATTTTTATGATTGTTTATTATGAATATCACCCTTTTTAGAAAAAATATTCAATAACTTCACACTGTTATACAGTGTAATGCCATCAAATTCAGTAAGCAAATATAATGCAAAAGCTATGGTTGTAACTAATTATGTCAGCTGCGTACGGTACCAATATAATTTGTGTATGTGCAATTACTTCCCAAACTAAGTGTTGTATAACCAACATTAGAGCAGTGATGGGTGAACTAAATTTGGTGTGTTACATTGAAGTTATTGAATATTTTTCATAATATAAAACGTTGCAAAAGCAGTGTAGTATGACTCCATTAACGTACGGAGCTCTCTCCTGCCAGCGGGACATTAAACAGGAAGTGTCCGTCCGAGCTCACAACAGGTTCTGCGTGGGAACGCAAATATCTTTGCGAGGGAACGCAAAAGTTTTACGAGGGAACGCAAAGTTTCTCGGAGGAACGCAAAAGTTTTTCCACCACCACGTCCCTTTAGGGGCTCCGTACACTTTCATATATTATCCTACAGATATTGTGTCCCTGGTGAATTCAGAATTGCATTGAAACATTGAAGTTAAATTGCTACATTGAAATGGTGTATTCTGTGACAAGGCCTCTGTGACAAATTCTCTATTACTGCCTTGACTTAGTCTGGTAATTCTGGAGAAAAACTACTAGCCTCGAGCTGCAACCGCTACAAAGGCTTTCTCCATGCAGCTTAATGAGTCTCATGGATATTTGAGCTCGGTCTCTCAACAGGAACTGCTTGTATGGCGGGAGCTCTTAGTTCCCCTAGTGTTCTGAGCAGCATGGAAAAGACTGACCCACTCACTAAACACCCCTCAATTAAGGGTCAGTTGTCATTTTAACTTGAATGAAGCAGGACGCTGCATAGAGAGAGGCCACCAAAGATGCTGGCAAACGCTCTCTTGAGACGCTATTAGCTGATATTTGCATTTTTGTAATAAGTGACCTATAATTACTATTTTTTGGTCTTATTTGTCTCTTAATTTTTTCCAGGAACATCTGGATTGATATTGTAGTTGTTATTATTAAATAACCATTACTGACATAATCATCCAGTAGCTTTCCAAAAATCCATTTCTAAATGTGGCCCCTTGATTTTTCAAATCATAATTTATCTGCTCGTATATCTTCGAACCAAGGCCAAAACTTAAGTAATATGTATCTTACTCAGACCAGTTCACAAATGCGTATATGTAACATATATCAAAATGTGTTTATTGATTTATTTTCTTCTATCATATGATGTAAGCACAGGACATAAATAGAATGGACCATAAATGTGTAACATTCTGTCCAGTGGGTTAATGCAATCATTATGAATGCTTCAAATGTAAAAAGGGTCATGAAATGTCCGGCAGTCTGACATGCAATCATTAATCTAGAATTTATTACATTTGTTCATAGTTGTCATACACACATTTTTATGAGATCATAGTAAATGAGAGTCTTCATGGAATATTTGAACTTCATGTGTCAGCACATTTAAGTGCATTTAAGACTATTTAAGTGAACTGTAAAAAGAGGCTCAAATGTGATTAAAATGGTGTCATACTAAAAGTGACCAATAGTGGAATCTCAAATATACACATTAACAACCTTTAATCTAGAAAAAAAAACAAACAAAAAAACATGTTTTTTGTTACACCCAAGTCACTGTAAAAAATGTTCATAATTTTAACGGTAAATTTTTTTTTTTTAAAAACAACAGAAAAGACATGTTAATTGCTTAACAGTAAGTACCCTTACTATATACAGTGAAAAACTGTAATAGCTCTCACAGGACATTTCAGTAATATACTGTTAAATGTACGGATTTTGGAAGTACACTTTTAAAAAAAACTTACCGTAGAAATATTTATGTCTTACAGCGTTGAACTAAAGTTTACGGTAAAAAACTAGCAGCTGGTTGCAAGCGATTTACCGCAAAAAATATGGTAGTAATATTTTAAGTTTTACATCATTGAACTAAAATTTACGGTAAAAAACTGGTAGCTGTGGTTGTCAGTACTTTACCGTAAAAAAATACGGTAGAAATATTTATGTTTTACGGCATTGAACTAAAGTTTACGGTAAAAAACTGGCAGCTGTGGTTGCCAGTACTTTACCTTCAAAAATACGGTAGAAATATTTTAGTTTTTACTGCACTAAACTAAAGTTTACGGTAAAAAACTGGCAGCTGGTTGCAAGTAATATTTTAGGTTTTATGGCATTGAACTTCAGTTTATGGTATAAAAAAAAAAGACAGCTGTGGTTGCCTGTAATTTAAAAATATTGTATTACAAACCAATTTTTCATAAAAGTTATTATTGAGAATTACCAGAGGTTTAGACGTTGATGTTTTATTGCAAATAATAAAGTTTGAAGTCACCATTATGGATATCGGTGTTTGCTTTAGTTGGGCTCTTGACCCTTGACTTTCTAACGCTATATTTTCTCTGGCTGCTTTAACTTTGTTTTTATAAAACACATTCATTATGGCATGAAAATCAGAGAGAAAAATGTGATCAGGTGTTGTTGGCTATTTATTGATGATGACATAATCGTCATGTTGTGGCCTGATTCACTGATCTCATAAAGAGTCTTTTCTTTCATTGTATGAGGAATGTTTAATACTTATATTTCACGTTTTTGAGTATAATAGCTCTGTGATGATCCTACCACATGCGAGCCAGCAGTGACAAACAGATCATCTGAAGAACTTTAAAAACACATGGTGAATAAAAAAGGTTTTGAACGACTGAACAATTTAGACCGACACAGACATCAAGATTCAGCGTATGAATCTCAACAACGGTGACAATCAACAAAATAATCAGATAAAACTCTGAACATCACAAAACAAGCAACTAAAAAGTTGCAACAAAAACAACAGCAAAAACAAAAGCAGATAATAATAATAAAAGAAAATTCTAAGGCAATTCAGCATAATTTATTCATGCTGCAGTGCATGCTGGGAGATATTGATGAGTTTTGATTGATGGCTCCCATCATGCACTGCACTTTTATCATCACCGTTGTTGAGATTCATATGCTGAATCTTGATGTCTGTGTGTGTGTCTGAGAGATACAGTAGTTCAAACCTTTATTGTGAACAATGTTTTTAAGATTCTTCAGAATATCACAACACTGATGGATCACATGCTGTAGAATCATAGGGTTACAACAATAAATAATGTAAAATTAATGACCCATATAATCAAAGATAAGACTCTATATGAGCTCAGTGAATCAGGCCACTACATGATGATTATGTCCTCATCAAAACATAACCAACATCACCTGATTCATTTTCTCTCTGATGTTCTTGCCATAACCAACATGTCTAATAAACACAGAGTTACAGCAGCCAGAGATAAACTAATGTTAGAAAGTCAAGTGTCAAGAGCCCAACTAAAGCAAACACTGATCACCATCATGGTGACTTCAAATCATCAACGTCTAAACCTCTGTTAATTCTCAAACAGAACTGTAGATGTATGACAGAAATAAAGTCAATCGGGTTAGTAATAAGTGAAGCTGGTAATGATGTTTGTGGAGTTGTTTAATCCTCTGATGAGATCTTCAGAGATTTAATGTCTTCTTTTCTCTTCTAAGACTGTGTCTGAAGTCAGTTGTAGTTCTTGTGTTTCTGCTCGTCTCTTCTCTTTTTTCTGTTCTTGTTGTTTCTCTAAATTGACAACCACAGCTGCCGTTTTTTTACCGTAAATATCACAGGTTTTTTTTACATTGTGTTTTTTTGTGGGGTTTTTTGCCCATAAATTTAAGTCCATAAAAGTTTTTATTTTGCAAACCTTAACACATTGACTGATGCATTATTGTTTGGCACATGCTATACGTATCAACATATATTACAATTTAAAAGTAAATGCACATTGTTCCTCCCCATCTAACTGGAAATTATATATAAACTATAATGTTTCATTTGTTTGCCTTCACAGTTTTAAAAAGCTGCTGAATTGAATGGAACAACTTGAGTTAATTACTTGATAATTTAATTACATGATTGAAATGAACAGTTTATGTACTAAAATTATTTTTTCAGCAGAACCCCATTCATTCACATACACAGTATAAAACAGATTAATGTGAAAATGATGCATGTGGTGCTGCTATTATTTAGTTAGCTAATAATAAATGTTTTCATCCCCAGTAACATTAACATATTTTGTTCCTTGCCACCGTTGCCCTTGAAATGCTAAATTAGGGTCTTATGGAAGTAAAGTCATTGTCACTGTAACATTGTCCTGTAAAGCTGCTCTGAAACAGTCTGTGAATAGCACAAGACTGAATAAAATCAAACTGACTTGCTTTCTTGTTTTATGTACAGTAATGAATGTCTGTGGTGCAGTTATAATTCACAGATACACTTTTGCTAGAGAAATGCATTTAGATGGAGCAGTTCATAGAATGCATGAGCAGAATCAAATGATCCTGGATAAAGCTCCGGGAAGTGTCACATCTCTTCCTCCTCCAGGAGGCGCTGTAGTATTGTCCATCATGTAGTGTCCATGACCTGATGCAAGAAGCCCCTGTTTCCAAATAGGAACTGCTATTCCTCTCTGATGCAAGAGAGATGAAAAAAAAAAGAAAAACTTATTAAAATATTCAGTTTGAAACTACACTATAAGGTGAAGGGAATGACTTTTAGCCTTATTGCCTGTGGTTTTGGATAATTTAGTCCTTTGGAAAATGATAATCCAATTTTTTTTTTTTTTATCTTTATAGTCCACATAGCCGTTATGATTAGGCTCACATAGATGTTTTGCACCAGGGGATAATCTGCGGAATGGATTTAAACAGTGTAAAATGTGTTTCATGGAGCTGTGAGCTGGCATTAGTTGCTGAAAGCAAAGTCAAATGAACCAACATATGTAATAAATAAACACACCGGGGCATCGGACGTGTAAAACTTTGTGAATGACAATCAATTGTGTGTAAATCCACATAGCTTGATCATCTGGACACACAGCTCATTGTAGCTGTAAAATGCAATACCTTTTTCTTCTTTGGTTGCACATACACACAACGACTATAATCAAGAGTTCATTTTGGTACTATAAAGCAGAATCCCAGATCGCATGTACATGACATCTATCCCATTTGTGGCCCACATCTCCCACATTCTTCTGGCCCAAATACCACAGGGAATGACGGTGATGACTCAATCTGAGTGTGGGTGTCAATAGCATGCATATCCGGGCCTCATCTGGGCCAACTATGACACATATGGCTCAGTTCTGGCATATGGGCCGTGGACCAGATACGGTCCATTTGACATTTGCCGATGTCAGAACTGAGCCATATGTGCCATTGCTGGCCCAGATGAGGCCCGGATATGTAGGCTATCTGGGTTTCTGCTTCATGATACAGCCCAGACAGCAACATAGTGTCGGCCCAGATCCGGCCCACATCTGGTACGTGTGGAATCCACTTGGATTGCTGTCTGTTGTGACAGATAGAGATATGGCCCATGTGACATTTGCCGATGCCAGAACTGAGCCGCATGTGCCATAGCTGGCCCAGATGAGGCCCGGATATGCATGCTATTGACACCCACACTCAGATTGAGTCATCACCGTCATTCCCTGTGGTATTTGGGCCAGAAGAATGTGGGAGATGTGGGCCACAAATGGGATAGATGTCATTTGCCATCTAGGAATCATGTGAAGCATGCCAATTATAAAATCCCAGATCTGTATGACTGATCAATAGGCTTTTTCCTTTACACAGCACTTGCACAGATGGTTAGGGTTATGTGACTTGGATAATAATTTGTGATCTTTTCTAAAAGTCCCCGGGCCCCTAACCTGTCCACTGAGAGAAATGGACATCATCAGCCATAAAGTTCTGTCCCACAATCAGATGTAATTAGGGACAATTACAATTTGGACGTATCTTCCTTTCATTGTGTAACCGAGCCCATGAAAAGGATGGACGGGAAACACACATATATCACTGCGACATGATGTATAAAAGGTGGCCCCTTGCTAAGCACTCAAAAGAGCCCCTTTGAAGGCTTTGGAGAGACACAAAGCTGAAAACAAGGTTGAGCAACACAAACAGTGCGAGTCTCTATGGCAATGTTGGTTCCAGGGAGGAGAATAACTAGCCCTTGTGTTCTCTCATTCTCCCAGGCTGTTAACGGGTGGAGGAGTGAGCAGAAAAGGAAGTTAAACGTCAGGGAAATGTGTGTGTTCGCAGCGGAGAAAGCTTGAGATAATGATGTCTTCTCGCAAACAACTGGACCATAGAGCCTTTGTCAACAAAACGCACTTTAATTCTCATAAGGAAATGTCACTTTTATTCTGCCACACAAAAATATCACTCTGATGTTGTATTGATTTTTCCATGTCTTCCCAAAACCATATGATGTTCATGTTCACACATGCCATTAATGCATGTCAAACTTCATTTATAACAATGGAGAGGCATATTTACGAATAATGAGAGTGAATATTTATGAATAGATATACATATACATATATTGAGCTATCTACTTTCTGAAAGATTGAGTTTGCATGTGTAATATTCACTGCAAAAGAAAAAAAATAAACAATTAAAATGGAAAAACAAGATTATTTTTCTGACCACAAAGGCAAATATTTGTTTTTGTTTTAAGCACACTTAAAAGGTGTACTATGCAATTTTTTTATATATTTTTTTAAATTAACAAAATTTTAATAATGAGTAATTATACCATCAATCCTTAAGCTAAAACGTGTTTTTTGTCTAACCCTAATTCACTATGGTAAGGGTTTTGGCGGTAACGAGACAGAACTCGTAATAAAACAAGAATCAACATCAGCTTGGCTTTATTAAACAGATAAACTCATACGTATCTCTCTAACAGAGTTCACTGTAAAGCATTATCTGTTGTGAAGATCGTTTCATTATGGTTGTTGTGCTGGAGTTTATTAATGAGTAAAACTACAGTAACTCTTCAGCTCAGCTTGAGATCTTTCATCTGAACTGGTTATATCTCTAGCAGTGAATGTTTTATGAGCAGAAGAAGAATCATATTTATCCGCTCAGAGCCGAAGCACAACCACAACAATGTTCTTCCACAAAATACATGCAGTTTTGTTTTTTCACCACTAGGAGGACAAAAGTTAAACGTTTGATCTGATTTTCAGCAAACAAGAGTTACCTAATATCTTATACAATGTATCTTGTAAATTTAAATGTGTCTCAATTTAAGAATGTTTAGATATTTGTACTGGAAAACAAGAAGAAAAAAAGAAAAAACTGAGGAAGAAAATATTTTGGTTTCCAGTACATGTTGATTTCATAAGGCAAAACATTTAATTTTTTTATTAAATGTCCCCAGAAATGTCCCTATTTTATTTATTTATTTATTTATTTTTATTTTTTATTTTACTATATGTTTAAAACAACATGCCAAGTGAAATAATATAATAAAATCTGAAAAAATCCGATCTGTTTATATGTGCTCTATATTTTGCACTCCGGATCAAATATTAGTTAACCAGTGCATTGTTGAGTCAGTCACACTGTAGCACAAAATCAATCTTTAATGATTCCTAAAATTTGGCAAAAAAAAGTGTACAATGTGCAACCGGTTTAAGCCAATGAATAAACAGTAAGGTGTTTTTTTTTTTTTTTTTTTTTTTTTTTGGAGAATAAATTAGGAAAAAATTCTTATCTGCCACAGAATATGAACCCTCAGGAGAAATGTAGGATGATACGATCAGTGGAGATCAGTTGTTATTCAGGATGGCCATATGATATATCACATATATGAGCTTATGCATAACAAGTGTTTATAAAAGGCTATTTAAGAAACTGAGTGGATAAGAGAGTTATTTCTTATTTTCTGAACAGCTATGAACATGTTTTTGGTCTTGCGCTCACTTCAGATTGCACTATTCCATTATACAGAAGTTCATTTGTTCTGTTTGAGGGCATTCTGTAGGTTCAGTCCTGTTAGTTCACAAACATGTAAAATTAGAGTAGAGATTCCCATAGTAACCTCTTTATGAAAAGCACCATCCATCCATCCATACATCCATACATCTGTGTATTTTGGGTCAAAATATTTAATGCTCTTTCATCTTACAGCTGAGGTCTGAATTGCAAGAAGACAGTCAGTATCTGTGCTATTGACAAAGCAGAGCACTTTTGATGATTAGTTCAGTAAGGATATGTGTGTGTGTAGTGGCAGCTTGCGTTCAGCAGGAGGTCTGGGCATCAGCTGTCGTGTTTCTCCTCCCTCGTGAGACTGACGTTCACCTGCAGATATCATCACTAATAACCCCTCAGGGCTTTCGTCATCACTGCTTTAGATGGCAGCAGAGGTTCACTCAATAACACACACTCCTCCCTCGTGAGACTGACGTTCACCTGCAGATATCATCACTAATAACCCCTCAGGGCTTTCGTCATCACTGCTTTAGATGGCAGCAGAGGTTCACTCAATAACACACACTCCTCCCTCGTGAGACTGACGTTCACCTGCAGATATCATCACTAATAACCCCTCAGGGCTTTCGTCATCACTGCTTTAGATGGCAGCAGAGGTTCACTCAATAACACACACACAGAATATATTTCTAAACAATGTCTCTGTTACTTTTAAGAGCTATACTTCAACTTCAATATGGTGTAATAATCAGTTTCTGGGAAAGTTATTTGTAAAAGTAATGTATTACAATAGTGTGTTACTCCCAAAAAAAGTAACTAATTGCATTACTTAGTAACTTAAGAAAGTAATGTGTTTTGTTACTTTTGCTTTACTTTTTCTCACCTGGGCTGGGCTTGATTGTTTTGTTTTTTTAATAACAACAACAAAGTTATATTTGTGGCAAATGTAAAGGCCCTTTAACACAGAAATGAAATGAATAAGCCTCAGGCTGAAGGAAATGTGACGCCGCTCAAACAAACCTTTCAGCTGTGATGGTTTTCTATTTTTGCAGTGAGGAGAGATTTATTAGGTCTGAAACAGTATTTGTTTACAATGACCTCTTATATGTCAAACGATCAAAATGTCTTGACCCCTTTAAAGTGTTTTTGAGGATGAACCCAATCGCAGGGAGTTTATTGCAGGAACGAAGGATGGTACAGACCAGTCGATTGATGAACATTGCAGGGATTTTTAAAGTCAAAGACAGTGGCCTTCCCTTCTGACACAATGGTACCTTCCCCTGGATGTTTAATAATTGCAAACTTTGCAAATGTTGAAATCTATTGTAGCTTTGTATTTATAACAGTATGCAATGCCAAAGTAACCTGTCACTATGAGAGAAGTTTGTGCTTTACAAGGACTGCAATGGAAACAAGTTTTATGCTTGACAAATGAGTGTATTTCAATATTTTTTTGTGTAATAAATCTAATCAAACCATATCATATCCACATGCAGCGGTTGGGTGTTTTGAGTCGCGGTTCAGTCTGTATGATGAGATGATGAGAAACGGCTTGGGATGCTCCGAAACAATCACAGAAGAGGTGAGAGATCATGCTTTTCTCTCTGATGAAATCTCTGCATTAGGACTGTTTCAATGCATTTCATTTAATTACATTTTCTTTTACCACTCTGCATGTCTCCCCTGACACACTCTGGTGAGAAATAGAAATAGAAATGAGAAGCACCCAGAGTGTTTTGTGCGAGAGGCGAGTATTCATGCAGTCCTTGAGGAATGAGAGTGACTATCAGTCCTCGGACGGTGACTGGGATGTAATACAGAATACTGTGCAATTACTTCATGTTAGTCTATTACTGTTGTATCTACTATTTTAGATGACAGCTCACCTAAAGCCCATGCAAAAACAATCTCGGGCGCTGTTGCTATTATACCGGCGGGATAAATGACTCTTGCGCCCGACGCAAATCTAAAATGTGTTGGTCTGAAGTAGCTTCATTATTCATAGGTGTGGTTTGGGCGTAACGTGAAATAAACCAATCAGAGCGACATCTCACATTCCCTTTAAGAGCAGGCGCGCTTGTTCCATGGCGGATTGCTATTATAACGGCGGATTAGCCAGGAGCGGTTCACAGCCGAGGAGACCGACGTTCCCGTCAGGGCCGTAAAACACAGAGAAGTGACATTGGGGATGGAGAAACACACCCAGATTAGCTTCTGTTAATTTGGGTAAATGTGTAAGCTAGATTTATGCCTATTTTTCCACATCTTCATGGACACCACAATGATTTCCCTCGTGTGTTAGTATTTTTCCTTGTAATAATGTATGATTTTGTTATGATGATGTGGGGGAGATGAACCCAAATGCAGACAGAATGCAATATACACGGTTTATTGATACAACTAGACAGAATAAACAGGAAAACAAAACCCACGAGGGGGCAAAACAAGACTGGAAAGACTATTTAGGACTGACAAAACTAGACTAAGACTCAGACAAAAAAACTAACAGCTAAGACAGGATCAAACTCTTCCTTCTAGACAAGACTTTCAACAGGTTACTCACAGATTGTTTCTCACAATGAATCACAATGAACCGGCACAGGACAGCAAACACAAGGGGATTAAATAGGGAGAAACTAATGAGGGAAACAGGTGACAAGGGTAAAGCAATGATGACTAAACAAGGATAACAAGGGGGCGGGGCGAGGAACGAGACAACACAAGCACATGGCCCAGCAAAAGGCCATGTGTGTGAACATAAAACATGGGTCTGTCATGATCCTGCCTCAAGACCAGGGAAATCAAAGACTAGAAGGCAGAATCATGACAGATTTGCAAAAATGAAAACTCTGTGTAGATGAGAGAAGTGTATGAGCGTTGTGCACACGCTACATTATGGCCAAGCATGCGCCCTTAAAATAGCATCTGAATAACGCGCCGCTGGCTTTAGACGAGGTTTCTCCTGGTCTGTGGCGGAATTATTTTCTGAAACTGCAAAATAGCACCAGGGAACGTTTGCGCCGGAACACGCCTCCTCTTTCGCTGAACCGCCCCCGGGAGCGCAAGTTCATTCCCTAATTTACCGACGTGCGTCTGTGGAGGGAAAAGTCCGCTGTGCGTCGGGTGCAAAATAGGAATGACACATGCGTCGGTGGACAAAGTCAATTGCGCTGAGTGCAAGATAGGGCCCTGTGTGTCAGTAAGACAGCCTATATACTCCAAGGCTGCGTTCAGCCCCGACAAAAAGTTGCAAAACGTTTGTTAAACGGAAACGGTGGTGCATTGAACACCCTGTTCTGATGATGCAAGAGCTGCAACTACGGCAGCTGGGAAGGCCATTCTTTGTGTTCTTTTTGAAGAATTTTCGGCGGTATAAATACGTGTTTAATACTGCAAAATACGCTCGATGTTACAGTCACTGCCCTCCAGAAGAAAAGAGAACATCCCAATCGAGTGAAGGGATTTGTGGAAACTGTGCTTCCTAATTATTGTGATACATTTGCCTCGCAGTTCAGGATGAAAAGACTGTGTTATGATCTATATGACCTTATTATATTTATTATGCTTATCATTATTGCTGATCACTGTTGATATGCTATATTTTTACTATAAACACTTAAGACAAACATGTCTTCTAATATCTTCAATGGTTGCGTATACCGATCTGCAGCGGACACATTTGTAAGTGAGGTATTTACCTGGACCCATTGTGTGAGCTGTCTCTTTAATACAGTGTGGTTTATACACATGTTGCTGCTGGCTGACATTTTTGACATGATTTTCTCAGCTTTTTGCTCTAAATACCTATTCAAGTGTTGATAAATAAGATATGCATAGCTAAAAAAGTTGTTTATTTTTTAAGAGGCTCTGTTCTTTTCTTTTGATATATTGCATGTTAAGATATTCATACAACAAAATATTCTGGGGTCCATGAAACTTTTGTGAAAATGATTTTTTTTTTAAATGCTAGCGCTGGATGGCAATTTTTTTAAATAAAACGCTAATGGGGAAAAAGTTAATAATATTATTAGATGACAAAAATATTTCAGATTTAGCTAAATCCTTTTGTAACCCTCAAGACCAGCCTTATGAACTAGCTTGTAAAATCAACTCATTTGCTTGAAATCCCTCCTCACTTTTTTCATCGTTCTCGTCCTCTAGCGCAATAGTGTGCTACTGACACAGGTTTTAACTCTACAGCAACACAAAAAAGAGATAAACTACAATGCAAACTGGATGCAAAATTGCAACAGGATTCTTGAAAGTGTGGCTTTGTTTTTCACTCTCTCAGTTTTGGTTGGTGTAGGGTGTGATGGAGAGTGAGTGAGTGAGCGAGCGAGCGAGCGAGGGAGGGAGGGAGGGAGGGAGGGAGGGAGGGAGTTGTTAGGGCGTTCTCTTCTTTTCCCATGTCATTCCTACAAACGGGCTTCCCTAACAGGAACCATAGGTATGCTGATCTCATTAGAACAATTACTAAAGGCCTGCATTTTCCTGCCGAGCCTTTAAAGACCCCAGGGCAGTGTAATTTCAAAATCAATCCCTTCCAAAAAAGCACCAGTGTTGGCACTTTCTAAAGGACTGTCAATTACTTCTCCCTCCATTCTGCAAAAGGAAAGCAGCATGATTCAACCAGGCCCAGATAAAGGCCCATTCTTCGGGGAAATCAGCCTGCGCATGGACTTGAATTCATTCTGCATTAATCTGCGAC
Organism: Abramis brama; assembly: GCF_963993115.1. Lineage (NCBI taxonomy): Eukaryota > Metazoa > Chordata > Actinopteri > Cypriniformes > Leuciscidae > Abramis > Abramis brama. Next base: position 30,928,477 of record NC_139985.1, read on the forward strand.
CGCCTGTGGGAGCTCACTAGATATTCATCAGTAGTGCCAGGCACATCACTGCATGCAAATGAAGCGTTCCTGATGTGGAGATACTTCAGTTTTCTCCCTCTTCCTAGAGTACTCCATCTCCCTCTCTCCGTTGAACAAACTTCGCAAGTTTTTACTGCTTTGGCATTCTGAGAGTTTTACTACCACCACCTTCAATTATACAAAAACTAGATGCAGTTTGTAGGTCACCTCAAGATCCACAATAAAAGCTGTTTAAAGAAGAGATCAGCAGCAAGGCATGATGGGAAAGCTAATTGTCTTCCGAGGCTAAACTTATGTAACGGTGGGCTTGTGTACTTTAGTACAGCATGCCTTTAACATTTTGCCAACCACATTGTCCTGATGAATGATAGAAAGGAAACTGCTCGTGGAATGATGTGTTCAAGAACATATAACGTGCACCAGTTTTTACTGCGGTCAGTGCGAAGCATAAAAAAAATTAGCTTGACCTTGTGAGAGTTCACAGTACTATTAAAACATATTATACGTTTCTGAACTCAAAATTCCCAAGCAGCCAAAATGACTCTTTTTCTACGTTCAACACAATAAATGAAAACACCAGTGCATGACGTCCTCCACATGAACACATCAATGCATTCACATCATTACATCCCCAGCAAACACAGTACGTTGGCACAACGCACCCAACCTTCTAACAACGTTTTATCAACATGGCCAATAGGTTGCTATAAATACGTCGTGTGGTGAAGGTTGTTACAACGTTGTCACAATGTTGACATTAAACCACCGTTCAGGGCCATTGCTTAAGGTTGTGCCAACGGTGTCTTGACAACCACTGGACGACATAATGTAGTCGTCACTGCCCTGAAGCGCGAAAATCAGCCTTTTATATTTCAACCGCCCGTTGGGCTCATTGTGTCGTCTCATTCTTCATCGAGCAAGGATAGGCCTACGCAAGTATTGCGTTTTATTTACCTCAGCTAAATAAGATACGTAATTATTCAAACACAACCTACAACTTCATTTTCTAATGTGACTAATGTAGCCTCACTTGCACCGTTTAGTTTTTCATTTCATTTCTCTGCTATTTAGTCTCATTCGTTTCTGTGCTCCTCTGGATGTGTGGATGTTTCCTGGACTGATTCCGTTTGCCGAACTTTATTGTCTGGCTTTCGACTGCTGTCTGCCTTGTACAGAACCGGTTTTGTTCATTAAATGTTCTGATCTTTGCTTTTTATGTTTTATTTATTATACTTAAAAGAAATTTATATATTCATTTATTTAGTTTTTTTCTTTTTTCACAAATGTATGACTTTTGGAAGTGCAATTTGATTAGCATATATGCAGTTTTAATAAAGTTGAATTAACGTAACCTTCTGTAATTTTTATTCTTCAAAGTGTACACTTGCAGGTGTGGATTATAATTAGGCTAATTTACTGATAGCCCCATTAAATAATAATAAGGATAAACAATATTTAATAAAACTATCTGACTAATTAAAAATTAACCTCAAAACATAAAATGCTAAATGGGGGATATCTATAGACCTATCTAGCATAAAAACAAAAAATTGTCAGAATGTAGTCTCTCAGTTGCTCAATGTCGCACAACAACGTTGCTACAACCCTGTCGCATCTTACAATTGTACATTGTTACAATGTTGCGAGCACGTAGACAGCGACATTGCCATTGCCACAACGTAAATGTGTTTGCTGGGTCCTTTGCCCTATACACTGGCACCCTTTTACAATCGCTAGGACACATTTCTCAATACCTACAGTTCTCCTAACCAACGTTCAGCTTGACACAGCAGATCATTTCACATTCAAAATGCACTAAAACGACCAAAACACTTAATTCGTGTCTCAAATCAACTCATTCTTCCATAACACTAGCAAAAGGTTTCACCCGACAAACACTTGATCAGCCTTAAAACAATGAGAAAAAAAACACACACCAATAGCTGTCAAGCTTTGGTTGCAAATTAAAGATGAGTGGAAGAATTTAATTGCAGAAGTTTGAGATTTATTAACAAACTAAAAGGTACTCAGGAATATATAACTTCAGACACTGGAACAGAACAACCAACTATGTCACGGCGAGAACAGACAATCCTCTGAGAGAAACACAGGGCTTAAATACACAAACCAATCAACGAAATGAACAACAGGTGTGCAAGTTAATCAAACAATTTAAACCATTTCAACCGTGAAAACCCACCCAAACATACACATCCCCCCCACCCATCCGGTAGATGCTTCACGGTCCATATTTACATTACAGTACGAAATTATTCCATAGTTTCCCCTTTTGTATAGATGAAGTTAAATTGAAAGACTTACACAGGCGTTCAGCTACATCTAATTGCATTGATAGTATCAAATTTTTTAGATCGACAAACTATTTCAATATGGTATTAATGTAAAAATATAGTAAAGTGCTGTCTTATGCACTTTTGTTTTTAATATTTTGAAAAGGATATGTAGCCTGTAGGTTCATTGAGTTTTACTGTTTTTTTGTGTCGAAGTGAGAAAAGAATTTATGTAATTTGAAAGATCGTCATTGAATGCATTTTGTGCCAAAGTGATGATAAATAATCCACAGTTTATCTCACATAGACTGATGTTGTGATCACTGTGCATTATTGCTTTAGACCAGTAGTTCTCAAACCTGTCCTGGCGTACCCCCAACACTGCACGTTTTCTTTGTCTCCCTAATCAAACACACCTGATTCAACTCATCAGCTTATTATCACATGGGTTAATGAGCTGATGAGTTGAATCAGGTGTGTTTGATTAGGGAGACAAAGAAAACGTGCAGTGTTGGGGGTACGCCAGGACAGGTTTGAGAACCACTGCTTTAGACAATGTAGAGAGATTCGAATCTTTAGAGCAGTGGTTCCCAAACCTGTCCTGCCGGCACCCCAACACTGCACATTTTCTTTGTCTCCCTAATCAAACACACCTGATTCAACTCATCAGCTTATTAAGCCATGTGATAATGAGCTGATGAGTTGAATCAGGTGTGTTTGATTAGGGAGACAAAGAAAATGTGCAGTGTTGGGGTGCCGGCAGGACAGGTTTGGGAACCACTGCTTTAGAGGATCTGCTATAACACCGCAAGCGTTGTGCGGCTTTTGCTGAGGAAACCAACAACGCCTTTCACATGATTCCAACATTACCAAAGATTTGCTGAAATTTAGGAAGTCATTTTCAACAAAGTTCAGATCAGGTCATTTCAGTATTTAAATTGATATAAATTTGTGTTTATCCCTATATGTATTTATTCCTTCCAACATAGTTTGCGTCAGTGGCACAAATGGAAAACTCACACTGGACAAACGCAGAAAGAAAGGACACTAGAGAGCAGATTATTTTCTGTTAATTATATGTATATATTTGAATAAATTTGTCATGAAGACAAGAGTTTATTTAAACTACCTTTAAGTGCAAATGAGCTGTATACAAACGTTTCAGTTATATCTGAAAATAAACAGCAGTTGAATATAATAGTTTAGGCTCTGTTGTTAATTTAACCTCTAATATTACAGTAATGTGCCGAATGAGAGGGTTCCCAGTATAGTTTACAGCATTAGTTGGGAGAGATTTTCCATAAGAACATATTGGTATCCGTAACGGCAGATATCATTCTGAATAATCAGATATTGGTATCAACAGAGAAATTTAGTATTGGTGCATCTCTATTTAGAAATGATATTATGTTATGAAGGATGCTTATACATCCCAGCAAGGACAAACACACCATAAGAACTTTAAATGGCCAAAAATTTATGAAAATTACATCATCAGATAATCAAGCAGCCGAAAAAGAAAATGGACAAGCAAACAAATCTTTTAATTGCACTTTTTACATTCCACAGACTAAATGTTTCTCAGTGTCAGGATTACAAAGTATATGCAGTTAAAAGCTACAACAATATAGCAAAGACTTACGACACATCACATATTCGACAAAAAGACATATCACGTATATGAGAGAGGGAAAGTTGGTTTTGATCACTAGATTTTTTCAATTCATTGATAAAATTCATACCCAGGCGATTGATGGATTGTCACAGCTAAAATTTCTTTTCAAATCTACAGATGAGGAACAAATGATTTCCAAGAAAGACGGCAAATATAAGGTTCCTGTTTCAGCCTGAAACTAGTGATCATATAATCATGTGGTTTCATTCATTACAGAAAGAGTCAAGACATCATGCATTTCACAGAGAGACATTTACAGTTTACATTTGCATTCACATCAGGTTTTTTTTCAGCCATCAGATTGTCTCAGTAGCATTGCTGTATCTTAATCATATTTGCTGTAAAAAGTCACTGTTAGTGTCATTGTTGTTTAATACTCAACACTGCTCTCTTGTGTTCTCTCTGTGAAACAGACATGGTCACATGATGTCAGTGAATTAAGAAATAAGTTGGTATAGAGAAAAAAAGATTCACCCCTTTATCATGGGAACATGTCTTACACTATAGCATTTACTTTTCTAATAATTTGAGTAATAATAACATTATTATTATTTAGATTATCTAGAGATTAGCACGTAATGCTCAAAGACTTGAAAGTGCACACTGAGAAAATTGTCAGATTGACAAAATGTCCGATTGGAAGAGATTCGTTTAGAGGGATCGAGACAGACTGCACAACATCAGTGGACTTTATGTCAAACTGTACAATATACATCTTAGTTAAGACTAGTCATGATTGATAGTGCTGACTGGCCAATCTGTGTCTGTTTATCCTCATTTACATATGAAACATAACTGGAGGCACACACATCAAACAACATTAATGTTGGAAATTGGTCTCCAGCTTCTTTTATGAGCATGAGGTCATTTTATAGTATAATCATAATGTGGCCCTACATTATATTAGGTGTCTTTGACTACTATGTACTTACATCAAAATATCAGTACAATGTAAAAACATGTATATATACACAATACATGCATTTTATCAAATTATTAATTGAAATGTTAATATATAGTAGTTAAAGACACCTAATATAAAGTGGTACTGAGAATGCTAAATGACTACACAGTTGTTACATATCGACATTATTAGCATAGTGTGAACATTTTGAACTGAACATCATCTCTCTCACACACACTTTGTTCTCTTATTGATTCCTCGCTGTTGGGTTAGTCAGCCGTGATGAGCTTGTCACACTGATACTGATGACAAACATCATACAGTTGATTTATTTATGAGATGCTTTTATTCAAAGCAACTTACAACAACATCTATAAGGAGGCGATGACACGAGAAGTTTACAATCCAAATATCGTCTTCAGGCTAGAACACAGAGAAGTTCACAAGCATAAAAGAAGGTGATGGATGAAATGAAGTGCTCACGGAAGACACGAGAAGAGAGAGATTTGGCTGTCCGTATAGGGTTGTTAAGATCATTCCAGTGAGGAACAGTGAACGAGAATGCTCTCGTGTGTGATGGTGTGTTCTGGTATCTTCTGGAGGAGATGTAGACTGGTAAGAAGAGTGGTGTATGTAGTTGTTCTGTAGGTTTCTGGTTGATCTGGTTGTGAAACATGTTCTCAATCCCAACTCGACACATGGTCAGGATCCCTCAGAGTCCATTTTTAACTCTTTTCTACGTGCAGGTTCTCAATGAGACACTGACAGATTTTATCGTCATGATGAAATTATGAATACAGCTTTCCTGGAGCTCAAACAGTAGAGCGCTGGCGCTTGCAACGCCAAGGTCATGGGTTTGATTCCTAGGGAAAACAAGAACTGATAAGAATGTAAATGTGTACCTTGAAATGCTTTGGATAAAAGCGTCTGCCAAGTGCAAATGCAAATTAGAAATACTAAATATTGGGGTATCATTATGACATTTATGTTGGGGTATGATTTTCAATTGAATCTGCCACATTTAAAGAATAAACTTAAACTTAATTCATTAAATAAATGTATCTTGATTTAAGAATGTGTAGATCTTTGTACTGGGAAAACAAGTCAACAATACGGAGGAAATGTTTTTTATTCGAGTGTCTTCAGTGGTCGAGAAGTGGTCAGGTGCTCCAAAATATCTATGGAAGTTTATAAAATCATTCCTACATTTACAAATGCATGAGAAGAATTAAAGGTTCACCGTAAGTGATTTCTGAGAAACAATGTTAATATTTGAAATCAAACGCCCCTGAAATAACGAATAATGCATATTATAGATGGAAACGGCAAGATTCTCATAAATTCAAAAAATGCTCACAAAAAACGCATGCGCTCATTTGAGGCAAATAGTTCTATCTAATCAGATAAAGTTCAGTAAACAGTGCCTATATTGGCCTGAACAAGCTCAATAGTTGAACCATTGAGCCGAACAGAGATCGTTTAAAATTCTTAGATTAAAAAGTAAATGGAGTGATGATATTTGCTATTTGAGGCTGTTATTAGTCATTTTTACAGTGACCCTTTTCAATTATAATGCATGGTTTATGACAAGGTACTGAAACTCACTTCATTATTCAAATGATATGCATGAGGTAGGGTTGAAAAAACATTGTGCTTTATGGTTAGGCTAGTGTTCGTAACAATAAATGTCTATGGGGAATTTGGGTAAGAGAACAGTACAATCTGTTTGTGCCTGAATCTGTTTACTTATATATATATATATATACACACTACTGTATATGTATAATAAGTAGTTATAATCCATTCATTCTTTATTTTTTACTTTATTTATTGTTTTATTCTCTTTTTGAGCATAGACCTTAAAATGAAATTTCCATCTTAAACTGTCATAAATATTAAATGCTTAAAAGCACAGACTGCAGTTTGCTCTCTTTTTAAAGAAGACACTTGTTAGATTATTGCTGAAGGGAAGAAAAGTGATAGAAGTGTGTTTTAATAGCAGAAATACTATTATTAATAACAGAAATATTATTATTTATATGAAATATATATTTCCCAAAGCGTTTTCCTCTAAAACTGCAAGGTTTTACACTCATGGTTTTCCAATGATTGCTAAATGTAATTTTCATATTCATCTGTTCAAACATGATTTCTTTATATGTCTCATTGTGTAATTTCTTCTTTATGTTTTGAATTAGTAGTACCCAAAATACCTTATTGTGTGCTGTGTATAATTATTTTGTATATATAAATACACACACATGCTTGTATACATTTAAGAAATATTTACATTTATATACTGTATATATATATTTATATATAATTTATATTATATATAAATATAAATATTTTATTATACAAAATAATTATACACAGCACACACACATATATTATATAAACACAAACTTTTATTTTGGATGCGATTAATCGTTGCCAATGCACTTATTATATTATATTATTTTTTTTACAGCATTTGGGTAAATTTTATTATAATGTTTGTTATTATATAATATGTTTCCAAGTAAAAACACAACATATTAGACTCATGCTGGGTTCAGACTACACAATATTTGTGTCTGTTATGATAGTCAGATTATGAGATTTTGACTCATTTTTACTTGAGAAACATGTCCGACTACACGTTGCTTCCTGACCAATCATCACTCAGCATCTTTAATGACATGTGTGATGTCATCGGGAAGGCGGTTCTTCCAGCGACTGACTTCCGGAAACAAGAGTATAAACAAACAATGATTGTATTAGTCTAATGCTAATTCCAGCACTAATGCTAATCGCTGAAGCTCTTCTGCTATCGTTCGCCGATCTTTTTTCTCTGTCGTGGTCGTCCCTGAGGAAACACTGTACGAGATGAAGCGATCAATTCTCGTGTCCTGACGCCCATCGTTAGGGCTGCACGATTATGACCAAAATCATAATTGTCGATTATTCCCTTGAAATTGTAATTGCGATTATTAATTGTGATTATCACAATTTACATGTAATGTCACATGATGTTTTGAATAGCTTTAAACTCGTTTGGCCATGGGACCCACATTTCCCCAAGTCGTCAAATCGCGACCCACTTTGTTTTAGGAATTATATAGGCCTATTATAATAAATATGGTTTACACAAAGATTGTTGACACACACACACACACACACACACACACAAGTACTCTCCGGCTTTACTTAACATACACATAAATTGTAAGAATATGACTAATACTGATTAATAAACAGTAGGCCTATGAGGCCTAGCAGTCTCAAACTATTTTTTTAACACAATGTTGGTATGAGCCACCAGTCATTTAAAAACAGACAAAAAACACAAAGTGAAAATTTAGAACACGATTAGAAATCTGATTAATTGTGCAGCCCTACCCATCATCGTTTACACGTCAGCACGTCTAAAGGATCATGCCAAAATCAGGCTGATATCGTGCAGTCTGAACCCAGCACTGTAAGTGATGAACAAAAATATATTCAGCACAAAATTCATGATCGTGTCAGGCCTACATGTGGGCTTTAGAGATCACATGATATTATCAAGAAATGTTGCAATGAATTAAAGCAGACAGACAGACTTCAGCACATCATAAAGCTTTAGCTCAGCACATCAGATGAAACATCACACACACCGCTCACTGCTTTTTTCATGCTCCTCTGGGAATTTATTAAGTGCTTGTTTTTTTTTTTTTTGTTGTTGTTTTTTTGTTTATTTTCATTTTTTCTTCCATTTCATTTGTATCACTTGCGCTCCCGTCTGGAATCGTGGTATGGACAGGGAAGCAACAAGAGTCAGTTCATGTTCTCAGGCTAGAAAATCATTTACATCACAATATTTTTTTGTTTGTTTTACTGACTTTGAGACCACAAACATTCCAGCAACACACTCTAGGGTAGATGAGAAACAATCAGAAAGCTTGACTTTTTGCATAGTATTAAATGAACAAAGACATTGAGTTTTTTTATTTACAATTATTGTATAGATTATAAAATTCATAAAAACAAGATGGATGAACACTTTTCATTTACCCATAAATTGCTAGTGCGCCAAAAGTACCTGTGGCGTCATATGCTCTTTGTTCCACAAAACGCATGCTGCTAAGTACAGTACATAGAAGCTGATGTATTGCAAGAAATATTATTATTCGTGATTATTAGAATGCTGTCATCCCTCCGATTTATTGGTTAAACATTTTAAACTGCATCCGTTATTTGGCCCGTCAACACAGGGCGCAGAACTAAACTGAACTGAATTGAACTGAAGTGGCCAGTCATACCGTAAAAGATCTCGTCTGGAGTCATTGCAGTCCACACACATCTCAGACAAACTTTCAACGCGTCAGAGGCGATTCTTTTGGTCAGTGTACAACAGTTGTGAGAATGGCTGTGAATGAGGCCTTGAGACACGTTAAAGGGATAGTTCACCCAAAAACAAACAGTTCATATTTCCTGACAGACTCGCATCAGTTTTCAGAACTGGATTGGCTTATCAACTGAAAAGATCGTATCTGTTCATCATCACATGAACATGCCAAGGAGTTATGGGGGAAACGAGATAATAGAAAATGACTTCATTTCAATCTTCTGTATTGTTTAACTTCAGAAGACTATAGTGCAGAAGTCGTGCAGACGAACCAAATGATGACAGAACTGTCATTTTTAGGTGAACTATCCCGTTAACATGATAAAGGGTAAAAGATTTCTGGGGGAAAAAAAACGTTTTTTTGTTTTTCTCTCATTGAGTATGCCTGAGCTAACGGTTAAAGCTTGTGCACCTTATCTTGATGAGGAAAATAGTCAAAAAAAAAAAAAAAAAAGTCAAAATTTGGCGCAAAATGCGTTGCATATTAAGTGTATGACATCATGCCTTTCCAATAATTGCAAAGAATATTAATGAATACATGGGTGACTTTATAAGTGTGCCTTCTGGTAGACGCCCATTTGTCCTTTAGTTCTAGAGTACAATAAATAGTTAACGACTAGTGAATACTGTTGAGATGCTAGAGTATATTTACTGACTGCAGGAAGACAAGCTTGATTTGAACACAGAAGCACATCTAAATTTACACCACAGAAATTCATTCATATCCGGATAGTGCAGAAAAGGATCATAAATGTGTGTGTGTGTGTGTAATTGTTTTTGTTGCTGTTGTTGGTTTGGGTTTTTCTCTTTCTTTTAAGAAAAGAGTCAAAAGCAACATTCCTTATTGGTTTTGTTTCGTTACATTACATAATTCAGTTGTTCAAAGTGTCGTCAGCTCAGGAGCTGGGCTCATTTCCTTCAACCAAAAGAAATCTACAAATTAAATGTCAAAAAAGAAGAATCAACACAATAGATCACAATATTTGAACACAATTTTGATTTTCATACAGAGATGCCAAATATAACTTAGTTTACACGTTTCCAACATAAAACCCATCGCAGCTTTTGATGGTCACACGGAACTGAAACTATTTTTATGTTAAATAGTATATACTTCTAAAGAAGATATTTAAACCCAACCTGATATATATATGCCCACATTTGAGGCTGACCACAAGTTCATTGCAAGCGTTGACTTCGACGAAACCTTCAAATCCAGCAGAACCGATTGGATTTTCTCGGGGGCCGATCAGAGCCGTCGATCCCGACACTCGACTTTAATACTACGATGCCACATTAATGATATATCCCACTATATTTTGGTTTCTTTTGTTATCTTCTAAAAATATCTACATTATTTGACAAAATAGCAGGCAAGTCCAGCGCACAATTGGTAATAAAACACCTAGAGTCCGATATTACAGGAGTACTGAACAACGTGAGCTGTTCCAACTACGTCTGCTGCGTGGTTTTGAACCCTACAAAGAAACCAGGACGTATCTACAGGTTTTGTAAACAAATTACATTCTCTTTAGGACATAAATAAGTTAAAGTAGTTATTGAAGCAGAACAAGGCAACATGCCAACAAATAAAGATAAACTCTGTAAATATATATTTATAATATGTCTATAAATATATATGTACGCTTAATAAATTCTAATTTCCATGGGTTTCTCTTTTCCGACAGGTGCAAATCTACTGTGCAAGTTGAGCCCTGCGACCTGGATACACCTTAATCAATAACCAAATAAATCTATACAATTAGATACATGCCACACACAATACTCACAGATCAGTGAATCAGATAAGCTGTCGTAAAATAGCAGTCCACCGCACGTCCCACCAAATCAAATCAAACCGTTTAAATAAAAATAAAGGTTTCCGAATAAAAACCTGGGTAATGTACATTCATGCAGGAGCAACGATAATAGCTGAATTTGATTTAAATTACTCGTAATAGTCTGTCGTTTCCTCAGGAAATGGGAGCGCTGTGCCTACGCTCGTGGTTTCTTGTATAGTTTCTCGAGTCACTCCGCGATCATCCGAGTCAGTCGTGCGTTCAATAAAAGAAAGTGGCGCGACCACGCCTTCAGTCAACAGTTCGCATGCACTCCGGAGTGCTTCTAAACGTAGAGTTTAAGATGATTATGGAGATCTCATGGCTAAAGCGATGTCTCCAGACTATGAAGCGGACTCCCGGGACTGGAGGAAGCAGCAGATTTACTCGTGTCGGTTGTCAGGTTTATACCGCTATCGATGGCGTTGTTGTTCTTGTTGGGAGACGTGGGCTGGCTGGAGTTCTTCCTGGCCGCCTCGTCGTCAATGTCGATGTCGTCTATAAGAGGAATGTGAGGAGTGGAGTCCTCTATTCTAAACTCCGGATGAGTCATGAAATTGTGGATGGAGGTTCTGGAATCGGGTTTTTCCAAGCCTTCGTAGAGCGAGCTACGAAATGCGTTCACAACACGTATCTGTGTGAGGAAAGAGATCAGTGTTAAAGGGTTGTAAAGTGAGTTGGAACACCCCCCATCAGAAAGGAGGGACACCCGTGGAGAACATTTGGAAAACATCTGTAATTCACTTACTCTGCCGTGCACTGAGACGGTTTAAGGATTGCATTGAAAAGAACGCAACTCAAACTCACGATAAAGAAAACACAGGCAATGCTCTTATGTCCCGTTCAGTACACAATACAGTATACAGTGTAAGGTCCAATGTGTTGTATACCTAGAGACAAGCATTGTTAATTCAACAAAAATAAAAATAAAAAGTTAAAAACAAAGGAAAAACAAAATGTCATGCAAGTTGAAAACATCTCGTGGAAAGTTGGTAAGAGGAATAGATTAGGTAGATCCAGGATGAGTTTCAAGGTAAACACAAAGTCAAAGCCAAAAAAAAAGAAAAAAAAAAAGAGTAGAATTCTACAGAGACTCAATCGAGAAAGGCAAGGGACAGGAGATCCTATGCTTCAAGAGCATAGAGTCACAACACGATGATGGAAGCAAACCAAAAGCTTGACAAGCCAACTCAACGACTACACACAACATGCAACTCGGGACAACACCATATGGAGATGAACACAGGCACACAGACTGTGGAATAAGAAAAGACGAGAACAAACAAAGGTCTGTTCTTTTAAAAACTCCATGCGTCTCTGTGTAAACACTCAAGTATAGGCCGAAAAGTTTTGTTGCGGTTCACAGAACTAAAAAAAAAAAAAAAGAGAATCCCTTAATAAGTTATTACTGTGGAAGTAAAACTTTATAGAAGTACTTTAATAGTTGGGAGTAGCTAATATTCCACCTCAAAGGTTTACTATAACAAATAAACTTTCGGAAAAACACAGTACAATTATCTAAAGTAATTATGAATACGGTCTATGGTCCTGTTCCACAACCTAGTGAGCAACCTATCTAAACAACAAGATATTCAAAGATAAATCATTCTAGTCAAATTCTAAGGCAGCATTGCATGTGTCCTTCACTGATAAAGCAATCCCAGTCTCAGTGGACTGGGTTAAGATTTTTTATTTTTTTTTGGTCTGTTAGTCCATTCTGCAAAACATAGATGAAAAGTTCAGTCTAATTAAAATAGACAAGATCTATCTGGACTACTTATTGGAGTATTAGCTTAGTAACATGCTAACGTCAGCCTAGCATTGTGATCTATTCTTCGATTCAAGTGAGGAATCAGCGTTCTTTGTAGAATGTTTCATACCCGTCACTTATGTGGTTTTATTTGGCTTAGGATTCTGCCTTAAGGCAGGGATGTCCAATCCTGCTCCTGGATGGCCACTGACTCACAGAGTTTAGCTCTAACCCCAATTAAACACAGTTAATCAGGGTCTTCAGAAGAATAAACTTCAAGGCAAGTGTGTTTGGAGCAAGTTGGAGATAAACTTTCCAGGGCACTGGCCCTCCAAAAGCATGACTGGACATCCCTGCCTTAAGGGATGTTCACAAGAGGGGCTTTCACACCGGAGAAACATTTTCATAGTTCCTATAGTCTCGCGTAGCCAGACCTTCAGACTGACATCAGACTCCATAGCAGCTTTCATTGGCCAAGGACCATCCAGAGGCCGTCTGACTGACATGTAAAGCAACCAATCACAATTTGTTTTGTTCCGCATCATGTTTATGGGCGTGAAACGTCTCGGTTACGTTAGTAACCCTCGTTCCCTGAAGGAGGGAACGGAGACGTAGTCGGACATACCGTACTGATTGGGATCCCCATTAAAACTCCACTAGTGCTGCCACCTTCCAGTGCCTAGACAAAAGCCTCCTGACCCCCCGCATTATTGAGGCGGAGATAGGACAGGGCTTAGGCCAGGGTAGTCACTGCTGTTCCGCAAGACCCACTCAGTTAGACTTGGATAACACTGGGAAAGCGTGCCCTTTCGGTGGAAGGAGGGACGCTACAGAAGCCACATCCAGCCCGTAGGGAGGTAACATGTGGAGGATACACATATGGATTGGGTGAATTACCGGGCAGTACAACATATGAAATGTTACTGAGGTGGCTCCAGCCAATAACAGGGGGCTCCAGCCAATAACAACAGTCTCAACAGAGACTCAACAGTCAGAGCAAGCTCTGCCAAGGGAAAGACACGGGCTCACCTCAGGGAGCCATACCGTGGAGAATACACATATGGGATCACCGTAGGGATAACAACATATGGACCCAAGTTCCACCAATGCATACGAGTCGTAGGCCTAGCATCGGACGCTCCACCATGTCCAGTGCCGAAGGGGTGTGGAGGAGCTCAACAGGGTTCGGCTAAAGGGGAACTCAAATGGAGCAAGAATGGGGCACATATACCTTTTACGCTAAAGAGGAAATCCAAAGTGACTTTAAAGGGAACAAGCAAAACACGACTAGTTCTAGCGACATTAAGCATTAACCACATGGCAAATGCTATAATACTTTTTTGTATACCGTTTACTTTGTTTGTTTAACAGGTATAATGATGTATTAGATAGGATTATTAAACAGATCGTAATCTAATGAAGACATAGAATGGGAGCGCTGTGTGCTTAGGCTGGCTTTCTCAACACTGTCAAAATAAAAGTCCCATGCAACAACAAGAGTGGCAGGGTTCCTACTGGCGGTGCGAATGAAACCAGGAAAATGACCCTAAGGGAAAAGATCTCGAGGGACCACCATGTTGGCTAGTTCCTATAGCCGAGTTCCTATAACTAGCCGGTGCGAAAGCCCCTAAGGACAGTAAAAAAAAAATGTAGGTCTCTAATTCTCTGTATTGTTGATTAATACTAGACGTTCCTACTCAAATTATATCCCTGCATCTATGACCTGATAGCAGTTACTGTGCTCTTGACGCCTCCCATCACCTCCCAATTGAAAATGACCTTTTATTCACTGTCCATGTGAACCTCCCGTTAGAAGGGAGCTGCCTAAGCAAACAAATGGAGAGGGTTTTGCTAGGGTTTGGAACATAGCCTCTATGATACCACCAACTACTGACATGCTAAGCATACCAGCCATCATTTAATGGTGGGGCCAATGTAGGCACAATATGTGCTTAAGATATGGGGCCATACATGGGTTTTTCCATTGGTTCCATGCTGGCCCTATTGGAATAAGCCCCAGTATGGGCCACACATGGGTTTTTCCATTGGTACCATGCTGGTCCTATTGGAATTATCCCCAGTATGGGTCACACATGGGTTTTTCCATGGGTTCCATGCTGGTCCTATTGGAATTAGCCCCAGTATGGGCCACAAATTGTTTTTTCCATGGGTTTGTCCATGCTGGGCCCTATTGGAATTAGCCCCAGTATGGGCCACACAAGGGGTCCATGCTGGCCCTATTGGAATTTGGATAGGTTTGACATCGAACCCATGGGCAAACCCATGTAGGGCCCATGACTGAAGCCCATTTCATGCCTACATTGGCCCCACCATTAAATTAAATATCAAATTTCTAATTTGGTATCAAACAACCAACAAACTCGATTCTACCCTTTTCTCCTGTAGCGAAATAGCACACTTCAACCAAGCTAAGAGCAAACTTACAAAGCCAACACAAACTGGTCTGAATGACAGATGAAAACAAATGTCGGAAGGAATCACATAGATGAAGACTGGCCTAACGTTTAGTGAGATTCTGCAACTGTCAGCATCACACAGCAGACTACATGACCAACAGAGTAAAGCCATGAGACATAATGGGTCGCTGTGGCCTCGGATCTACATCAAACAGACGACAAATAAGACAAGACTATGGGGAGGAAGCGCCACTCTCTTCACACGTCTCCGTATCTGTGTGGAGGGAAAAAAGTAAAAAAGGAACAAAACAGTCTCCCATGATCAATAGAGTAACTTCAACAATGCAACCTAAAACCATTTTGTAGAACATGTCAGGCTTAAGCTGAGTGGGGAATGGTACTGTTGGCTATACTTGAATGTTTACCCAGCCTGGTGAGTTTGTTGGTGGAATATTAGTTCACATCAATTTTGCGACGGACAATGGAGGGACTCACAACCTGAAATTCACTTCGTAGGCTGCACCCTTAGTCCAGGGCTCTTAGCACTCTGGGGAAAACAAACACATGGTACATTGAAACATATGTTCTTCTGAGAAGTGGGTTAAAGATGATCTGATAAACTGTGACATGAAGAGCAAGAGGAAATCAGAAGCAAAGCAGATTTCAGGGATGCCCTTTGACAATTACGCTAATCGTCTATGTCTAATAAGAAACTGTTAGAGAACTCCGGTGTCATGCCCAATCCCTTTTGGGCCTTAAGGGTATCTGTTTGTATTTCCTGATCAGAAATGTTTGTCAGATCTTTCTGCTGTAGCTGTTAGAGCCAGACTTGTGTCGAGTGTCCATACCAAAAAAAATATGTATAAACTAGTATAACATGTCATCATTTATACTATACTAATTTTAACAAATTAAAGGAAACAGCACACTAAAATGTCTACTAAATGACTTAAATTGCAAACAAAAGTGTTCATAATTTTTGTCCAAGGCCAAGTAATCCTGCATTCATGCCAAATCATGTCTTGTACATTGAAAATATTGGAAATTGGGAATTTTATGCTGTTTTATTACAGCTCATAATGTGGTATGTGCTTTCTTTGTTTTTCATGCAATTTATTTTTTTGTGAGAGCATATAGAGGTGAACTAATGTAGTGATTAAGGATTTTGTTGTCAATAACAAAGCCGAACATCAATCCATTTTGATGTTGCCATAGAAACAAATCATTTCTGAGTCAGTGAATGTGTACAGCTCTGAGTAGCCGTTTTCTCATAATTATGGTAATCCTGACACAACATTAATGCAGCATAATATTTGCAACAGATTGCAGAGAAAAGCTTCTTTCTAGAATCTGTGCTGCAGAGCTGCTTCCCTGTAATGCTTTTTTCATGACTTTTTCATTTACTGTTTAATGATCAGTCTTAAACAAGGGTGCCCAATCTTGTAACTAGAGATCTAGGCTCTATTTGAGGGAACAGCCATTTGTAGTGGTTTCAGAAACCATAGTGGACGTTATCAACTGCACTCATTCAATCCCACAATGCACCGCAACAACGAATGTACAACCGATTTATGCTCATCAGCTAGAGAATACCCATAATACACTGTGAGGATCGCGCATCGAATGAATCCCAGCGTTTGACCAGAAGATGGCGTAATATCATACATGTAGAAATTCATTTTTAATTGATTATTAAATTGTTTAATGTAGGTTTATACATAGTTTTCATGACATAGTTCAAGATAAATATTTACATTATTACTGGAGCTGCCAATGTGCAAAGTTATTAAAGTTATTATTAAACCCCGGCAATTCACTCACTCATTTTCATCCACTCCTTCAAGTGGACTATATAAGTGGACTATATTAGGGAATAGTGAACGAGGGTGTAGGGTACGACTTCAGACACAGTCCTACCTTCCTGCAAAGTTCAGTTCCAACCATGATTAAACACACACAGCTAAATAAGATGTTAAGGAGCACTTGATAATTACAGATCAGGATTTGATCTGAACTCTGCAGTAAGTAGATCTCCAAGGACAGGATTGAGCACCATTGGTTTAAAAGGTATTACTTTGCTTTTTGGTTTTTACGGACCTACATTAGACACTCTAAAAAATGCTGGGTTGTTTCAACCCAAATTTGGGTCAAGTATGGACAATACCCAACTGTTGGGTTAAAAATTTTAACCCAACGGTTGGGTTTGTCCATATTTGACCTAAATTTGGGTTGAAACAACCCAGCATTTTTTAGAGGGGGCCATGTGTTTTGTGGCATCTTACCCAATGTTGCCACTGTTCCAAATATCTTGGCTTTTTTAAAATTTATTCATAGACCTGTTTTCTGATTTTGATTAACAGTTCTGTGCTCGTCGTTGTGATTGGCCCACTTCAGTTCCAAGGGCATCCCTGACAAACACCCAAAGAAGAGTGTCACTCACGCCCAGAGGGAGCAGCAG
Organism: Abramis brama; assembly: GCF_963993115.1. Classification (NCBI taxonomy): domain Eukaryota; kingdom Metazoa; phylum Chordata; class Actinopteri; order Cypriniformes; family Leuciscidae; genus Abramis; species Abramis brama. The sequence continues at coordinate 30,946,200 of NC_139985.1, forward strand.
CAGTGCTGGTAGGAGAGGAAAGAGCATTGCACAAGGACATGTGACTAGGACTAGAAACATTGGTTACATCCTGATTTTGACTGGTGGTGGAGGACTGGCGTCTCAAAGCCCCCTGAAATGAAGTCCCGCTCTTGAACGTGTTCACTACCTCGATCTGCAGGAAGGGGGAGAGAAATAAACGGAGCACAGCGCGTCAAAGACGTGACCAATGCCTTCATCACATGGACATGGTTTAGAAGACTATGACAGGCCCTCATCACACATTAAACACTTCATATTAAATTAGCACTGAGGCTTTGATGGCTTTAGAAAAGTCCTCCTCGTTGCTGATGATGATGAAAGCCTTCACCTTCACGAGCCTCACCGCAGGACTGCATCGTTACGCCTAGGAGAGCACTGTTATCATATCACATACATTTAACAGGCAATACAATTCACTGTAAATGATTTGCATGCCACTACTAAACTCCAGCATGCAGGTTGTCACATGCAGTGCATTATACTACAGTTAGTGATCCTCTAATCTTATTGGACAAACGGCTGATATGTAGAATAAGGATGTTTTTCTGTTCACGGGATTTTTGCCTGCGAGGAGCATGTTTGGAAAACCCGGAGTAGAGTTACAAAACAGACTTAGCAGGTTATCCATTTCTACAGTTTGGTGGATTTTTGGACTGAGAAGGTTTGTTGAAAAAAAGTTGTTGTTTTTTTAAATTTAAGTCCCTCTGTAGTCAATTATTTATCCCTTAAAACTCATCTTTGATCACCAAAATGTGATATTTAAACATTTTCCTAAAAAAAAAATAAAAAAAAATCATAATTTATGCATTCGATTAGAATTGTACTGAGATTTACACCTAAAACTCTGACTTCGGTGACTATTCGGTTGGAATATGACAGTGTTTTTCATGAAAGGTGTACCGACAGCACATGATTTATGCAACAGAACAAAAGTCTCGTGATCAGCGCTGATGTTTGTGCCAGTAATGCAGTGTTTGGCAGAGCTGAGCTGCGGTTCAACCTCCGCTCAATCTAAATCTGACTGTAAAACACACTGCCAGCCGTGCAGATGGTTGAATCTCAAGTACATAATTACAAACACAATTGATGTACAAGCATAAATATGGTTCCTTCCTACAGATGCCATTTCAGTGCAGAATTCATGCTGAATATTTCAGGCAGTCGTAACTTTCCATAGATTATCAGCGGTTGTCTAACCTGAGTCTGGATTCTGTTGAGGCCTCTGAACCAGAGGATCTGTCCTCGTCGTAACTCTCTCTCGGTGTAATCGATCTCTTCCTGGTCCTCGTTCATCTCCTCCTCGGCCGTCATCTCATGCTTTTGCGTCAGACGACCAGCTCCTTTGAGGAACCTCAGCTTGCTGTTCGGGATTGTTGATATAACCTGACAAAGAGTGAGGATGTGCATGACAGGTTTCAGAACAGGACAGCACCAAAAAAACAAGATACTCCATCTAGATGGATGGATGGATGGATGGATATATAGATAGATGGAAAGATGGATAGATAGATAGATAGATAGATACAGTGAGGAAAATAAGTATTTGAACACCCTGCTATTTTGCAAGTTCTCCCACTTAGAAATCATGGAGGGGTCTGAGATTGTCATCGTAGGTGCATGTCCACTGTGAGAGACATAATCTAAAAAAAAAAAATCCAGAAATCACAATGTATGATTTTTTTATTTGTATTTACTATTTACTATTTATTTGTATGATACAGCTGCAAATAAGTATTTGAACACCTGAGAAAATCAATGTTAATATTTGGTACAGTAGCCTTTGTTTGCAATTACAGAGGTCAAACGTTTCCTGTAGTTTTTCACCAGGTTTGCACACACTGCAGGAGGGATTTTGGCCCACTCCTCCACACAGATCTTCTCTAGATCAGTCAGGTTTCTGGGCTGTCGCTGAGAAACACGGAGTTTGAGCTCCCTCCAAAGATTCTCTATTGGGTTTAGGTCTGGAGACTGGCTAGGCCACGCCAGAACCTTGATATGCTTCTTACAGAGCCACTCCTTGGTTATCCTGGCGGTGTGCTTCGGGTCATTGTCATGTTGGAAGACCCAGCCTCGACCCATCTTCAATGCTCTAACTGAGGGAAGGATGTTGTTCCCCAAAATCTCGCAATACATGGCCCCGGTCATCCTCTCCTTAATACAGTGCAGTCGCCCTGTCCCATGTGCAGAAAAACACCCCCAAAGCATGATGCTACCACCCCCATGCTTCACAGTAGGGATGGTGTTCTTGGGATGGTACTCATCATTCTTCTTCCTCCAAACACGTTTAGTGGAATTATGACCAAAAAGTTCTATTTTGGTCTCATCTGACCACATGACTTTCTCCCATGACTCCTCTGGATCATCCAAATGGTCATTGGCAAACTTAAGACGGGCCTTGACATGTGCTGGTTTAAGCAGGGGAACCTTCCGTGCCATGCATGATTTCAAACCATGACGTCTTAGTGTATTACCAACAGTAACCTTGGAAACGGTGGTCCCAGCTCTTTTCAGGTCATTGACCAGCTCCTCCCGTGTAGTTCTGGGCTGATTTCTCACCTTTCTTAGGATCATTGAGACCCCACGAGGTGAGATCTTGCATGGAGCCCCAGTCCGAGGGAGATTGACAGTCATGTTTAGCTTCTTCCATTTTCTAATGATTGCTCCAACAGTGGACCTTTTTTCACCAAGCTGCTTGGCAATTTCCCCGTAGCCCTTTCCAGCCTTGTGGAGGTGTACAATTTTGTCTCTAGTGTCTTTGGACAGCTCTTTGGTCTTGGCCATGTTAGTAGTTGGATTCTTACTGATTGTATGGGGTGGACAGGTGTCTTTATGCAGCTAACGACCTCAAACAGGTGCATCTAATTTAGGATAATAAATGGAGTGGAGGTGGACATTTTAAAGGCAGACTAACAGGTCTTTGAGGGTCAGAATTCTAGCTGATAGACAGGTGTTCAAATACTTATTTGCAGCTGTGTCATACAAATAAATAGTTAAAAAATCATATATTGTGATTTCTGGATTTTTTTTTTAGATTATGTCTCTCACAGTGGACATGCACCTACGATGACAATTTCAGACCCCTCCATGATTTCCAAGTGGGAGAACTTGCAAAATAGCAGGGTGTTCAAATACTTATTTTCCTCACTGTAGATAGATAGATAGATAGATAGATAGATAGATAGATAGATAGATAGATAGATAGATAGATAGATAGATAGATAGATAGATAGATAGAGTGCACATATAAACGAAATTCGTCCGTTCCAGTGGCTCATAAAAATATACAAATATAATAAAAAATGCTACAACGTGCATTAAAATATAACACTAAAAAGAGTTTGACAGCAGCATATAAATAATGATATTGCACATGGTAATTGGCGGCATATAAATACAGTTATTCCACATTATAAATAAACACTATTATTGCAATAACCCAGTTCACATGAGCTTCACTGCATATATAGGATTCAGTGAGATATAGTGGTCTATATCTATATCAGGAGTCTGATAGCTTGTGGGAAGAAAAGAAAAAGCTCATAGATCGTGGAAACACCTGGGTAAGCGTACAGCTGTGGTGGTAAAAAGATTTGAAAGAATATTGAACAGTATTACCTGACCCCAGACCAGCTCTCCCAGCCCGAGGAAAACACACCACATCCACTTCTCCAGGTCCAGAGGAGAACAACTGAACGGCTTCCCTCCAAACTGAATGATTACAATCTAAAAACCAAATGTTAAAATGGAACTGTGTAGAACTAGTAAAGCGGTGTGGTGAAGTCTGTTTATAACTGTAGGAGAGAGCGGGGCACAACCGAACACTTTTTGACTTTCTCGGTTTGTGTAAATTAACATTTACAAAGAGAACATTCAGAAATAACATTTTCGTAACTTAATGGGAACGTGAACAAAACATGTTTTGTTAGCTGGAAACAATCAATGGCAATTTGTCTGAAAAACCTATTTGAACAGAGAAGACTTTGGTACCTGAATGGCGAAAGTGCCGAGGACAATGGAGCAGAAGATGGGATTTCTGAAAATGCCTTCAAACACGTTTCTCTCTCCGTGGATCTTGCGGGCGTTGATCTCGTTGAAGAGCTGCATCATGACGAAGGTGTTGAAGATGATGGTGTAGTGCTCAGATGGAGGAGAATGAAGCGGCGCGTGCCTGCCACTGTCGATGTCAAAGATCTGCTCACCTGGACACAACACAAGACACTATCAATATAATCCTATATGCACATCCTATATGAACGTGTGTGCGTTCACACCATGTCAGAGTTACTGTAATTACGAGATTCTGATTTGTAAAAAGTGTAACTTCCTCACAGAACTCTTAAAGGATTAGTTCACTTCAAAATGGAAATTCTGTCATCATTTACTCACCCTCAAGTTGTTCCAAACCTGTGTGAATTTCTTTTTTCTGCTGAACACAAAAGAAGATATTTTGAAGAATGTCGGGAACCAAATAGTTGATGGACCCCATTGACTTCCAGAGGATTTTTTTTTCCTACTATGGAAGTCAATGGGGTCCATCAACTATTTGGTTCCCGACATTCTTCAATATATCTTCTTTTGTGTTCAGCAGAAGAAAGAAATTCACACAGGTTTGAAACTATTCCTTTACCCACCAACTTAAAAAAAAAAAAAAAAAAAAAAAGTTGCCAGCTACCGCCAGCGTTTTTGATCATTTTCACAAAAATGTCATGGCCCCCAGAATATTTTATTGGATGAATATCTGAACATACAATATATCAAAAGAATAGAGCCACTGCTTTTAAACAAACAAAAAATATTTTTTAAATCAAAATTTGATGTGGGTAAGTTTCATAAAAAAGCTAAATTTTAAACAAAAAGTTAAGAAAATCATGTGTTTTTTAAAAAGACTACAATGTGTGTAAGCAATGCTTTTATTAGAGATCGACCGATATTGTTTTTCTTTACAACCGATTCCAATACCAATTATTTCCGTGTTTATGTGCCCGATAACCGATATACAGAACCGATATTTATTTATTCTTTTATTTCTGTTTTTGAGGCAAGATATTTTACCTTTGACCACCATTGTTGACAGATCTACATGCAATTCTCAAAACGCCCACAAGATCGCACCATTTATCGGTGAATCCAAAACCGATACCTGATTATGGGAAAATGCTTAAATTTCGGTGGAAATATCAGTAAAACCGATTATTAGTTTGATATCTAGCTTTTATTGCTTGTTTCTACAACTTTTTTGCCTGTGTTTTCAACTTTCAGACTTGTACCACCAGATTCATTTTGGCATTGATATTGTTTCAAAAATGCAAATGTCTGCACTCTATTTATTCTTGACAGGAGATATTGACAAACGTTTCGGCTCTTTGCCTTCATCAGTGTGAAGTATTCTCAATGACTATATAGAAAGCACGCTGAAGATCTTCAGGTGATCGTAATCATGATTGAACAATCAAATGATTAGTCCTCAGACTTCACTTTAAGTTCATCTGAAACAGTGAATAATTACAAACAATGTCGAAACAATTACAAATCAGAAAAAAAAATAATAATAATAAATAATAATAATAATAATAATAATATATATATATATATATATATATATATATATATATATATATATATATATATATATATATATATATATATATAAAATAAAAATAATAATAATAAATGTACATATAAACCCAAGTTAGAACAGTCAAATAAAGAGTTCATAGACTGGACGGGAATTAATGGGAACAATAACACATCAGGCAAGAAATGCCATTCATGAACGCTGTGCTCATAAAAAAACACACACACACACAAAAAAAAACACATAAACAACAACTTATAAGAAACAAGACAGATCATAATCTTCATTTAAACCTAGAAGGGACATGGTTTGTAAATTGAACATCCAAAATGCCTCTCTTTTTAAGAGTTTATTACTGCGGCGGCGGAGACATTGATGCCATGAACATTGTTGCTATTGTTTGCATTGTTGTTATTGTTCAGTGTACATTGTTAAACATTGAGTATTGTTGCCATGAACAGCTCAGAGTAGAACGTCACGGATTGTCATTTCGTAATATGTGTATATATTCAAATTTAATTGTAACTTGTCGCCACCTACTGGTGTAACGATATTTGATACAATTACGTTATTTGAAGCATCAAGTTACTTTCAAAAGGTGATTTGCTCTATTTTGATCTCTACCGTAGACATCAGTGTTTATATCTGGACTATAAACGTTTATCTCAGTACTTCTGTGATAATCTGAATGATTGTAAGACAGAATTAATGATACTGTGAATCGCTGTCATTTTGGAATGAGATCGTGTGGATGATTGAATCGAGATCGCGATCTTTTACAGATTAACCGTGCAGCTCTACTTCACCTATGACGCAACTTACCCGCAAACAGCAGCGTGAAGATGATGGTGAGCTGGTACACACCGTGGCCCAGTATGTTCTTGGTCATGGTACTGGAGATCAGGGGTTTGTTTCGGCCGTAGGGTTTCCTCATCAGCAGAGACTCAGTGGGCGGTTCGGTGGCCAGAGCCAGAGATGCGAACGTGTCCATGATCAGGTTTACCCACAACATCTGCACTGCTTTCAGAGGAGAATCCTGAAAGAAGAATAAACAATCAGCTTAAAACACAGCGTTTATAGCAGTGAGACATGCTGAACTGAGCTAGATGTTATTTTCCAGACAGGGTGTGTTTCCCGAAAGCATCGATAGCTAACTATGTTCGCAAGTTCTGTCCTTATCAGCAGTTCAATGAGTCTGTGTTTCACGAAACCATCGTTCTAACGAACATTCGCAAACAGCATCACAAAGTTGTGTGTTTGGAACGACAGCTCTCGGCCTGTGGTTAGAAGAAGAGTTTCTAGTTTGCATGACATGTGGACTCAATAAATCCTGATCTTGAGCAAAATAATCAAGCTGACAGTCAGTGCAATCTATATCTTTAATTTAGAATACATACAAATGCCATTTACGTCTTTTAGTTTGTCAAGAGATTTAAATCGTCGTTTTTGAAGAGTGCGCATGTGTGAATGAGCTCTAGGGCCCTATTTTAACAATCTGAAATGTAAGTATCAAGCGTGAAATGCAAGTAACTTTGTGGGCGGGTCTCGGCGCTGTTGCTATTATACCGGCGGGATAAATGACTCTTGCGCCCTCACTTTGTGGGCGGATCTCGATGCAAATCTAAAATGTGTTGGTCTGAAGTCGCTTCATTACTCATAGGTGTGGTTTGGGCGTAACGTGAAATAAACCAATCAGAGCGACATCTCACATTCCCTTTAAGAGCAGGCGCGCTTGTTCCATGGCGGATTGCTATTATAACGGCGGATTTGCCAGGAGCGGTTCACAGCCGAGGAGACCGACGTTCTCGTCAGGGCCGTAAAACACAGAGAAGTGACATTGGGGATGGAGAAACACACCCAAATTAGCTTCGGTTAAACAGGCGTATGATAATTTGGGTAAATGTGTAAGCTAGATTTATGCCTATTTTTTCACATCTTCATGGACACCACAATGATTTCCCTCGTGTGGAATATTTTTCCTTGTAATTATGTATGATTTGCAAAATGTGAACTGTGTCTGTGTAGATGAGAGAAGTGTGTGTGTGTTGTGCACACGCTACATTATGGCCAAGCATGCGCCCTTAAAATAGCATCTGAATAACGCGCCGCTGACTTTAGACGAGGTTTCTCCTGGTCTGTGGCGGAATTGTTTTCTGAAACTGCAAAATAGCACCAGGGAACGTTTGCGCCGGAACACGCCTCCTCTTTCGCTGAACCGCCCCGGGAGCGCAAGTTCATTCCCTAATTTACCGACGTGCGTCTGTGGAGGGAAAAGTCCGCTGTGCGTCGGGTGCAAAATAGGAATGAAACATGCGTCGGTGGACAAAGTCAGTTGCGTTGGGTGCAAGATAGGGCCCCTAGTGTAAGAACGAGCCTATGATTGAATCTGGAAATAAAGCAAAATAGATGTCATGTCTAATTTATAGTAAAACATCTAGCATTTATTCGATCTCAAACAGATTCATTAAAAGTATTCAAGCCCGTAGGCAGGGGGGGTTCGGGTGGTTCGAACGAACCCCCCCTCACTGCCAAAGGTCCAGAATTTAAATTATTATTATTTTTTTTTTCATGTGATTATTGTCATCATTGTTTTAATCAATGCTTGTGACAAATATTCTGGGTTGCTATTTCAAATTAATATGATTATTGTAGCTGGACGTGTGTGTGTGCCGCGCGTGCAGTTCAGAGAGAGTTCTCAAAGCAACGGTGAAGAAGCATCACCTCTGAATGAGGGAGAGGGGGGGGGGGGGGGCTAATTGGGCTTAAGCCCCGAATGTTTTGTCAAAAGCCCCGAATCTTTTAGGTTTTTTAAAATTTCCTCTCAGTCTTTCTGATTGGAGCGGCAAAAAATGAAACACAAGCTCCATTACCGTGCGTGGTGGCGGACGGTAATGCATCGCGCATCACTCAGCTTGTTTGCCAACTGCCATAACGAACGTCGTTGTCATCAGAGGCTGGCGGGCTGTTGTATGTTTCACCGGCGTCGTAGCGAGCTTACTGGCTAACCGGCTGAAGTTAATATGGACATATCAAAGTTTTTTATACGGAACACTAACAGTAAACCTCACCGGCCGGAGAGAGATTCAGAAGCAGCGTCAGACGAACCGCGGACAATGTAATGATGTTTAGCCTACACCAAATTCCAATTTTACCTATGTAGGCTAACTTAAAAATAGTCAGAGAATGGTTGCCTCTTTTTAGTTGCCAGGGGTAAAAATGAGTCATCCTTAACATTTTTGGTGTTTTGGATTCACTACAGCTGGAGAACAATTAAATACAAAATAGGTTGTAGGCTCTACTGGGTGATTTTTTTATTTTATTTTTTTACTGAGTAACTATCATCATTTTCCCAGATAGTGTATAGATTTTTAGGCACTCTATTATCTAAAACAGCCTGAAAAATAGTGCATTTAGCTGACGTAAATGGGAAAAAAATCTCCTGGGAATGTCTGGGAATGTTTACATCGTCTGGCTGACTCCGCCCCTGGGGTTATATATATATATATATTTTTTTTAATTAAAAGGATTTCTATATTTTATCCACTCAATAGTCTACAATATAATAGCCATATAAACGTAGCGTAATTATAATAATAAAACATAGTGGGATATTCAGTGATATTGGCTGTGCAATATGATTGGAACTGACCAGTGTACTAAATCCATAAGTGTCAAGACAAATACAGCAACAAGCAAAGAGGCATTGACAGAGAGTCAAGAAATGATGATGAGAAGAATTATTATTAATATTTCAGTTCATTAAATCTATTCTGTTGTTAGTGTGGTCTTTAAAATTTTGAACTGTGTATGGACTGACAAAGGTGTTACATGAGGAAGCAATTTGACAACAATGCAGTAAATATTTTAGGTGCATCAAAAAGCGTGCTCGTTAAAGGAACACTCCACCGTTTTTTGAAATAGGGCTTATTCACCTTCTTTCTCACATTTAGATAGGTGGGCAAATGCATTTTTGTCTCAGTGCATGCATTGTTTTAGTTTGACAGGGTCGGCGCTAGCTTAGCTTAGCTTAATGAATGGAATCCTTTGTTGCCAGCTAGCATGGCCTCAGTAAAAGTCATAAAAAAAAAAAAAATCCACCTAATTACTTCTTGTGGCTTGCGTATTCACAACAGTATTGCAGATTAACACTAGGCAATTTCCTAGGCAGATATTGACTTGGGACTATATTAGGGGGAAGCACAGGCGAAGCACGGCTGCTTAGGCGAAGCACTGCTACTTGGGCGCAGAGATATCACGCAACACATGAAATCCCACGACTTCCGTCAACATACCGGCGTGAATAGTAGCTGGCTATTTTTCCTATAGTACATGAATGGCAATGAACATGGCTAACTTTGTGAGAGATGAAGAGGGTGACTTCTGAGACAGTCAAGTGCCAGAGCCAGAACCATACCTGAGTTTTCAGAAGATGAGCTGCGTGCTTTGGAAATATAATGACAGGAGGAGGAGGAGGTTGTGATCGCTCAACAGCCTGAGGACGTGAGGATGAGAGCCAACACGAACTGGTGGTGTGAATGTGGGGGAATATGCCAATCTATGCCGACTGAAATAGAGTGTCTGTGCTGTAGAGAGTGGGACAAGTTACTGCCATCGATGACCAGGCTCAGCGCGTCAGATCAAGACAAGCGTGCCCGCAGTTGTGTCACAGCTACCGAGGATTTCACGGCGTTGATCCATCCTGCTGTAACTTTTACTCTATTTTTTTTCCCGGTGTGATAAAGTGAACTGGAAAAAAAGCCCCACGCCGAATGGACCAAATGGACAGCTGTCCACAGAGTAAGTGATTATTTTAAACATGACGCATGTATAGATCGACCCATATTATACCTGTATTCACATTCACATATTATACCACATATTCACATTTCATGTGTTGCGTGATATCTCTGCACCCAAGTAGCAGTGCTTCACCTAAGTAGCTGTGCTTCGCCTGTGCTTCCCCCTAATATAGTCCCAAGTCAATATCTGCCTAGGAAATCACTGAGTGTTAATCTGCATCGCTATTTGTACTCGTTGTGAATACGCAGGCCACAAGAAGTAATTAGGTGTTTTTTTTTATTTATTTTTTATCACTTTTACTCAGGCCATGCTAGCTGGCAACAAAGGATTCCATTCATTGTGCTAAGCTAAGCTAGCGCCGACCCTGTCAAACTAAAACAACGCATGCACTGAGACAAAAATGCATTTGCCCACCTATCTAAATGTGGGAAAGAAGGTGAATAAGCCCTATTTCAAAAAACGGTGGAGTGTTCCTTTAAGATACCAGCAGACAAGCTAATCCAGCACAAATTAGTGCATAAAAGGTCACCAAAATGAAGTATTTGAACCTCATTATTAAATACAAAAGGAGGAGAAAAACTGCAAAAAAGTCCACTTTTTGAAAAAAAGAACCCCCCCTTTCAATAGGCTGGCTACGGACCTGGTATTATTACTCCAACACCTGCGTAACATCATTAACCAACGTGGTTGAACGACCAATTTGTGACAGTACGGTTTCGGCTAGTCATGACTAGCTAGATGATTTCTTCAACGATGCATCGTACTTTGCTAGTCATCTGTGTTTATCATAATACTGGTAAAAGACTCTGAAACTGAGCTCTTCCTCATGATTTCTCATCAGGGTATCTTCACACAGTCTAGCCTCTTTCTCTTAGAAGTGCTGCATCATTTATTAGGTTAGCGATCCTCTAGGAAATTAAACAATGCTATTTTAGATCATAGGGATGAAGCCTTTGGCCTTGGCCTAGTAATCTAATATGGTTTCTTTGCCAGTGCCCTATGTCTCTCCATAGTCTAATTTGAGATTTGATAGTAGGTCAGATCTATCGTCTTGTCAAAGGCATCTCATATATTAGCAGTGGTTTTAAAGTATGAAGAAAATGCACAAAGTCTCTGCTACAATACTAGCGTGTTGGATGGTTGCCAGTGCGTTGCTCTGAGGTTGCATGTAAGACGCTTTGATGGATTATTCACGTCCATAATACAAATGGTGCCAGATAAGTTATACGACCGTTCAAAAGTTTGACGTCAGAAATATTTTTGATATTTTTGAAAGGAGTCTCACCAAGGCTGACTTAACTTATCAAAAATACAGTAAAAACAGTGAAATATTACTACAATTCAAAACTGTTCACAGCTGTTTTCTATGTGAATATACAGTAAAGTGTAATTTATTCCTGTGATCAAAGCTGAATTTCAGCATCATTACTCCAGTCTTCAGTGTCACATGATCCTTCAGAAATCACTCTAATATGAGGATTTGATGATCAAGAAACATTTATGATTAATATCAGCGTTGAAAACAGTTCATACTTTTGTGGAAACTGTGATACATTTCAATTTTCAGGATTCTTTGATGAAATAGAAGAAAAAAACAAAAGAAAACATTTATTCTAAATGGAAATCGGTCGTGATCAATTTAATGCATGTTTCTTAAAAAAAAAAACCCGAAAAGAAATAACTCGTCCTGACCTATGGTACTGACAAACCCAAACTTTTGAAGGGTAATAAATGTGCTGAAGTTTAATAGGCTTGTTAGAGCCCAGTTTGAGCAATAATAATAGTGAAACTTGCCATGGCAAACACAGCCTTTGTCACCTTTGGCTTTTGTCTTGCTTAGTTGGGGACATTTAATATTCAACAATATTATTGATCTCCTGCATTGACACCATTATATGAGAACTGAACTGAGCTGGACGATGACATCACTGTTTTCCACAGAACTAAATTAATAACTTTTTTAAAACAAAAATGAACCATCACTGAACTTACTTAAGCTTTTCTTCTAAATCTGCTGTCAGAAACAGAAACTCTGTTGCGTTATGTTCCTGTTATCTCTGTAAAGCTGCTTTGAAACACTCTGTACTGTAAAAAGCGCTGTATGAATAAAGCTGACTTGACTTGTCCGCTAATAACAGCACACTCACTGCGAGTCCCACACACACACATGAGGCACAGACCTGTGTGATACAGGCTCCGGTGAAGGCCACGATCACGGCCACCACGTTCACGGTGAGCTGGAACTGGAGGAACTTGGAGATGCTGTCGTACACGTTACGTCCCCACATCACGGCCTTCACGATGCTGGAGAAGTTGTCATCGGTCAGGATGATGTCGGACGCCTCTTTGGCCACATCTGTGCCTGCGATTCCCTGCCGAGACACAAGCCCTGTCGTTTCACATCGCTCTTTTGATCCACAGTGACAAAGATCATTTATTCATTCATTAATGTTACCATGACCAGGATATGCCAAACCATAAACAATATGCATTACTAAGATTACATTTCACAAAATCTGTCAAGAACATTTCCATTTTCTGCTAGTCTTAAAAAGTTATTTTTTTCTAAGTCAGTTACGTAAAAGGTAGATCAGTCTTATTTAAATAGGAAAGTTAATGCAACAGGTCATTTTATTTTTAGCCCAACGTCAAAAGAGAACAATAAGAAATAATATTTTTGGACTTTTTTTGTTTGCACATGAACCTTTTAGAGCTCCCATCATTGGGTTTTGTTTTAATTAAATGTTTATATTAAGTCAATTTTATGAATTAAACCGCTCGTAAACATACTTTATCACTAGAAAAAAATGGAAAAACCCATTAAACGTGAAACTATAATGCAATAATTTGAGACATTCTCCTTATATAGAACCTTTTTGGCGTAAAGTGTTCTTTAAAACTGAGTCTAGAACTAAACAGAGAACACCAATGAGTCTGAAAGTGTATGAAAACACACTGAAGCGAGACACTGGACAGTGTGTGATGATCAGAGTCTAGGTAAAGAGAGAAGATGTTTCTCCACACACTGTTAGTGTTGTGTAAAGACTGGCCTGAGGGACTGTTCTCTCTTAAGACACGGCTGACAGTAAAACCATGGTAGATCCCACAGCTGGTGTCAGTTTGATGAGCAGGAACATAGGAATATGTTGTCTAAACTTATGGAAATAGAAATGGTGTGGCAGTGCTGACACAGGCTGTTTTATACCTTATGTAAGTCAATTGAAAACAGGAGTAAAAGCAAAGGCTCACACTAGGGGGCGCTCTAGACTCGGACTGATTGTGAAAATGAGGACAGGCTGTGTTTGAGCAGCTTGTGAAGAACAAGACTCGTGTGTGTGTGTGTGTGTGTGTGTGTGTGTGTGTGTGTGTGTGTGATGGGTTCTCACCATGGCAAACCCGACGTCTGCCTTCTTCAGAGCCGGTCCGTCGTTTGTTCCATCGCCGGTCACAGCGACGACCTGCCGCTGCTCCACCAGAGTGCTGTCGATAATACCTGACACACACACACACACACACACACACACACACACACACACACACACACACACACACACACACACACACACACACACATTACTCCAGAACATCTCTGCATGACCATTTGATCAGACAAAGCATTGCTTATGTGACTAGTGCATTGTGCAATATCAAGCTAAACTAATGGTATTTACAATAAAGTTCATTAGTTAACATGAGCTAAGAATGAACAATACTTCTACAGCATTTATTAATCTTAGTTAATATTAATTTCAGCATTTAAAATCAAAGGTTTAGTTAACATTAGTTAACGCACTGTGAACTGACATGAACAAACAATGAACAGCTGGATTTTTATTAGCTAACATTAAACAAGATGAATAAATACTGTAACAAATGTATTGCTCATTATTAGTTCATGTTAGTTAATACATTGTCTTATGTTAAATAATGAACCTTATTGTGTATAAGTGTTACCAAATGAATAAAATGAACAAATGACAGGGTGAATGTGATGGAATGGAATCAAAATGGCTGTTATCTACCATGAATAAACAAATGGTAACATCTAAACGATTTTTATTCAAGACAAAAATATTATTTAACATCATTGAACTTATTGACATCAAATGGTAACACTTCAGTTTGGGGAACACATGTTCACTATCAACTACAACTTTTGCCTCAATAAACTCCTGATTACTGCTTATTAATAGTTAGTAAGGAATGGATGTTAATTAAGGTATCATTAGGATTATATGGGATGTAGAATAATATGTGCAATATTAGTTAACATTAGACAACGTATTAACTAACATGAACTAACAATGAGCAATGCATTTGTTACTGTATTTGTTCATCTTTGTTAATGTTAGTTAATAAAAATCCAGCTGTTCATTGTTCATGTTAGTTCACAGTGCGTTAACTAATGTTAACAAGATTTTAATAAAGTATTAGTAAATGTTGAAATTAATATTAACTAAGATTAATAAATACTGATGAAGTGTTCATTCTTAGTTTGTGTTAACCGTATTGTAAAGTGTTACCATACTAATAAACAGCCAATATCCTAGTAATATGCATGCTAATAAGCAACTATAGTTAATAGTAAGAACTGGACCCTAAACTAAAGTGTTACCAAAATCTAAAGTATTCATTATATAATTATTTAATTTGACATAAAATATAATTAATATATTTAAGTTTAAATGTATATATTCATACTTGTGTTTAGTGCACTTCATCAATGCATCCTTGCTGAATAAAAATATTAATTTCTTTAAAAAATTATCAACATCAGATGTTGCTAAATTACTCATTTACTGGAATAAATTACATTTAACACTTATAATGAACAGCCATATGCTGCCCGCATTAAAGCAATGTGATGTGAAAACATCAGGGACAATCAAGCGATTACGCCTAGAAATGAAATCCACCAGTGATGTAATTACAGCACAACATTTACTTACAGTATGTTAATTATCCTGTAACTTCAGCCTTGACGTTCAGCCTTACGTAACCATCACAGATCTGAGTCCAGATCGCTTTACTAACACACTGTGGCTGTAAATGCCAACGTTCATGAACTCAAGTGGATTATTAATCTAAAAAGGTCAGTTCTTGTTCATCAGATCCATTTTGTAATGGTTGTAGATGACATGAGCATAATTGCATAAGCTTCATTAGAAAGTGGCTCTACATTTTATGAGAGCAAAATATAAGAAATAAGTTGTTTTTGTGTGATCTTCAAGTTTCTCGATGTGCCTCTTCACAAAAATGTAAAGACACAAAAACAGGGTCTGTACGCCAGCCTGATCTCGAGAAATGTGTCTCTATAGCATGCATTGTATTTATCGGGCAATATATATGCAAAAATGTGTTTTACATGCATTTGATACGCAGTTTTCGCGTGCATGGTAATACACACGTACCCCTCACCACTAATCCTACCCAAGGGGTTTACAGTATCATACAGTATTTCACTGGTTTTGTCCGTCCTTCTGTTAGACTGTCTCACACATGAATTATGTTGAATATCTGTCAGCTGTTAAATTTAACTACACAATTAGATAATACCAGTTTAGCTCAACCAATCACCAAGCAATGCTTCATTGTGTTCAGTCTGTGTGTAAAAAGAGCATTAGCAACTAAAGACAAAACACTTCAGCAAAACATGATCAGCTCAAAGTGTCCGAATCATTTTTGGTCCCAAATTTTACTGGTAGTCACTGAATGAAGAATATTTGGGTATTATTTATTACATTTTCTAAACTATAGCAAATAAACTGTGATAATGAGAGAAATGTTGAAGGTGTCTGAATAAATTTTGGTTTGACTGTATGCACGCAAAAACAAATTTTCATTTCATGAGACCAGGTTGCTACACTCTCAGAAAAATAGGTACAAAAGCTGTCACTGGGACAGTACCCTTCAAAAGGTTTCTAATATGTACCATTTAGGTACTAATATGTACACTTTTGGTACCAATATGTACCTTTGAGGGACTAAAATGCACTCTTTAGGTACAAAGGTGTACCTTCTGAAAAGGTACCGCCACAGTGACAGCTTTTTTTCTGAGAGTGTACGGCTCTGGATGAGACTGTTTGGTGCTCAGTTGCTCATGCACTATCACTCACCTTTGACCAGTGTGTGTTTGTCCGTCGGCGAGGATCTGGCAAGCACTCGCAGTTTAGGCCAGACTTTATCAATGCGCTCCTGCTCAACCTGTGAGAGATAGAAGCCCAGATCTGAGACAGGCATCCATCATGGTGCCATGGGATACATAAAATAACCAGTAGTATATAACATGAAACATGGCATTTCTTGTTGTAATGAGGTTCAACATTCATCAGAGAAGTCACTGCATTTACATACAGTATAAATGATTTGACGGTGTATTCAATTACACGGCGTCCATCATTCACGTGTGGCTTGTTTGTTTGAATGGCCACCTATCAAATGTGTTCAATAACTGTCTACATCAATAACAGCAGTGTATTACTTGCAGAGAGTACAAATGCGACTAATGTAATCACAACATAATAAAAAAGCCCCATAAATTATCCGAGTCCTGGAACGCAACAGCATCAGGGCCACAGACGGTTGTTTGCTCTGGGTTCAATATGCATTAAGCTCTCTCGACAGCATTTGTGCAGTGATGTTGATTAGCACCGACAGTCGTTTCATCTCGTTCTTTGGTGTTTTTCAATGCAAAAAGCATATCGTAATGCACTTCCCATGAGGCCAGAGTTGCTAAGGCTTTAAAAGCAGAATTTGAAGCTTACTGAAGTACCGTGATTCCTATAAGGTGTGTGTAAGCACTGATTTACAAATGCATGAAAGACATGTTACTTTCCATAAAAAGTAACTAAGTAATGCAATTAGTTACTTTTTGGGGGAGTAATGAAATATTGTAATGCATTACTTTTGAAAGTAACTTTCCAGGCCATATCTCTCACAAATAGTGGAATTTCCTAAATACCTTAATTTGATCATCTTTTCAAAATCCTTAAAGTTTATTTTGAGGTTGAAATTAGACTTTGATTTTAAATGTGACTATACTGTATATACATGATCACCATCATTGTGATTTGTAATTAAAATGCTTTAGGACCTTGTAGAGCTACACGATTAATTGTTTAAAAAAAAATAATAATAATAATAATCGCAATATCGATTCAAACACAATCTCATTCCTAAATGACAGTGATTCGGCTCTATGTCTATTAAAATTTTGACATTAACAATCACAGTGAACATTCAGATCTGTGTTTTGATCCAGAGAGAGCCGTTGGCATATTTAGGCATGAAACATCTTCATAAACAGTCTTTTCAACACAGTATCATTAATTCTGTCTTACAATCATTCAGATTATCACAGAAGTACTGAGATAAAAGTGTATAGTTCAGATATAAACACTGATGTCTACGGTAGAGATCAAAGTAGAGTAAATCACTATTTGAAATAAAGACTGTATCATTTACATCGTTACACCAGTAGGTGGCGACACGTGACCGTAAACAAATGTATTTGTCATTGAATCATTCATTCAAGAGATTCGTTCAAAAGCGCTGATTCATCCAGTAATGAAGTGAAGTCGTTATGAGTGAGTCATTGAATCATTCATTTAAACCAATTTTTTTAAATAATTCATTCAGATTCATTAAAGTGGAAATGTACATTTCTTCAGCAACAAATACATATGGTGCGCTTTCATCCACTCACTCGGGTTTTCCTTCATAATGCAGTTGGGTATGCATGTGCAAGTGGCTTTATCTAAACGATATGCAAACAACTCTCATGTGATGTGACAGAGTCTTTCTCTTCTAGAAAAACACGGGAAGAATATGAATGACTCATCCTGCTCTACACAGATCTTTATCTCAGAATGTGAATGTCTCTGTCTCTCGGTGTAGAAAATCTGATATTGTTGCACCATTATAAGCACCTTACTTTAAGTTTGTTTTTAATAGAGGACCAGTCTGTCTTATTTTCTGTGGTATTTGATATTCTGCCACAAACGCTGTCCATAGAGCTTTGATTGGTTATGTTTGATGTATTGTCCTGATATGAGTACCTCTCCCTTCTCATTCCTGATCCTCCTGTTGAACTCTTTCCCGTCGATGCACAGAAAGTCTTCTCCGGGCTGGATGATGCCACATTTGATAGCGATCGCTCGTGCCGTGTTGATGTTGTCTCCTGTCACCATACGCACAGTGATTCCAGCACGCTGGCATTTCAGGATGGCGTCGGGCACCTGCGGGCACAAGAGTGATCAGCGGGCATTAGCTCGCTCCAGAGGAAAGGGTAAACCGCAGTGCAGCAGTGAATGAGAACACACAGGGTTCAGTCCGCTCTCCTGACTCCTCTACTGGCACCACTGAAACCAGTGAGCGCTCATTAGGAGGAATTCAAAGAGCTCCTGTGCTAATCATGCACAGGGTTCCCACACCTTGGTTAACTTTAAATTCAAGGACCTTTCAAGGACTTTCCAGGTCCAATAGCCTCAAATTCAAGGACCTGATGTGGGAACACATTTGTTGTGTCCAGCAACAAACGTTGAGGTTCCATCCTAGTAGTTTCGAGCACGTGTGAACGTCACGGCAACGTACAACACAAGGTACCTCACACGGGAAACACTAACCGTAACGTGTAAATGCGCGTAACTAGAGTAAATCAAGCAAGCTAGTGTGCATAGGCCACGAAGTGTTGGCGAAATAACAAATTAGCGGACCGGAGGGAATAATATGGAATTTTTTTCCAGAAAACCTCTTGCACAAAATAAATTCAAGCACTTTCAAGGACGTGTATCTGTGTGTGTTTATTTTCCAAAACTTTCCAGGGCCTTGAATTTATTTTAATTTTTTTCAGATTCACAAACTTTCCAGGATTTCAAGGACCCGTGGGAACCCTGATGCAGTGACCAGCTCAGACCAGTTCAGACCAGCTCAGACCAGTTCAGACCAGCTCAGACCAGTTCAGACCAGCTCAGTCCAGTCAGACCAGCTCAGACCAGCTCAGACCAGCTCAGTCCAACTCAGACCAGCTCAGACCAGTTCAGACCAGCTCAGACCAGTTCAGACCAGCTCAGTCCAACTCAGACCAGCTCAGACCAGTTCAGACCAGTTCAGACCAGCTCAGACCAGCTCAGTCCAACTCAGACCAGCTCAGACCAGTTCAGACCAGTTCAGACCAGTTCAGACCAGTTCAGACCAGCTCAGTCCAACTCAGACCAGCTCAGACCAGTTCAGACCAGCTCAGACCAGCTCAGACCAGTTCAGACCAGCTCAGTCCAACTCAGACCAGCTTTTTTTCCAGTATGATTTTGTGGTCGTTTTCGTTCAGATTTATTGAATCAAGTGATGCAAGTTATTTAGACAGTGAGAATCTAAAATATTTGGAAGTCAAATTCGCAATTTGCATATATTGCACACACACAGTATATATCAGGGTTATTATCGCTAACTAAAACTTTTTTATTTTATTATTCTGTTAATTGCAATTAGGCTGAAATAAAATGAAATGTAAATATTAGTTGAAAAACTTAAACTAAACGCAAATTAAATATGTTGCCTTGGCAATAAACTGAAATAAGATTGAGTTGAAGAACTGAAATTATAAGGTGGAAATAAATCAAAACGATAGATAGATAGATAGATAGATAGATAGATAGATAGATAGATAGATAGATAGATAGATAGATAGATAGATAGATAGATAGATAGATAGATAGATAGATAGATAGATAGATGGATGTTGGTCTAGACACTAAAGCGATAGATGATATCTGATTGACTAGACGTTGAAGTATTTCTGAGAAACGTGAAGACGAGCCGGTCCTGTTAAACTCATCAGGAGAAGAGGAAGAGCCTCATCAATAAAACACCACGGCAGAGGAAGGTGACGTGGTAACTTTAGACATTTAACACTAATGGATTTGTTTACAGATCCTTAGGTTTCGGCTGTTTATTAGGGAAAGGAATGACTCACGTGTCCCGTCAGGTAACAGAACGCCAAATCTGTGTCACCATCGTCAACGAGTTTTCAAAGTACTTTTGCACAAACCCATTCAATCCAAAGCAGGACAACAGAGGATTCATCCTGCAGTCAGACCTTCATCAGAGTTCCTTCATTCATGCTGATATTCTGTTATTCTGCTTTCTGAAAGAAGCCTTCAACAAACTGACAATTACTGAGCGTGGCTCTAGAGACGGAGAACGAGAGCAAAGAAACCGCGGATGAAAAGAAGAGGTTAAATAATGCATCAGTATAGACGCTTCTTCAGTCCCCGTGCGTGAAGATGAAAGATCATTTGAGGACAATATCACATCTGATGCAACATCTCTACCGATTCCCAGTATTATCCTGCAATCTCAAACCACATGCACTGGACAGTGTTTCTGCAAGACATTTACACAGTAAACTTGCTGAAACCGTCTACTTGATGTACACTCTAAAAACAAATGCTGGGTTGTTTCAAACTTTCAACCCACATTTGGGTCAAATATCGACCGACCCAACCGTTGGGTTGTTTCTGTTCATAATTGACTCAACCATTGGTTGAAACAACCCAGCATTTTTTAGTGTAAGACTTTTAGTATAATTGTCCAACCGTCCATCTTCAGCTCGTGCTTCACGTGTCTATTTTCTGTGAAATCTTCACAGATTTTTATAAAGTAAATGTAAGAATAACTTGGATATTGTTAGTAATTTTTCAAGATGAACACTGGACTGAAGCGACTTTGGTTTACTTGATTATCCAGAAATCCTGTTTTTGAAAAATCATGATCCATCAGGCTTTTGAGGAAGGTTTATTTGTTGATCTCTAAATCATCATTGTATTGCATTGCATTATTATATGTTTAAAACCACAGAGCTTTGATCATAAATCTAAGCATGTAAATATCATCTTACTAAAACATATTTATATAGATATTTATATGATTTTTTTGCAGCTAGTCTGATCTCATTGATTTACATTACAAACTATCAGAATTTCATCTGACTTTTTTGCCATATTAATATCAGAATCCCGAGCTGTTTTTCTTCCATATTCTCACTATATCATAATATATGAGGTATAAAAACCTGATGTTTCAAATATGATACAATATGGGTTCATAAAGGTTCAATAAAAGTCAGGTTAAAAATAAAAAACTTTTACCTTTAAAAGCGGTTTCCAGGGTTAAGATAGTGTGTATTAAGACTAGACATCAACTAGACAACTTTGAAAATGTATAGCTTTTCACAATTCTGGCAAAATCAGTAAATGATGAGGCGGAGGTCATATTACAGGTGTGTTCTCATGCATACAATGCAAAATATTTCAAATAGAAACCATGACATGATCAAATATGAAGAAAGTTCTGACCTCAGGTCTGACAGGATCCTCAATTCCAACGACACATATTGCGGTCAGGTCGGTCAAGATGTTGTTCTCGTCCTCCCAGTTGGGCTCGGGGTCTCCGGAGAAGTCCCGATAGGCCACACAGATGGTTCTGAGCCCGTCACACGCCATGGGCTCGATGATCTTCTTCACCATCTCGTCCCGGTCCCTCGGCCTGAACACGCGAGTTTCTCCAACATCGTTCAGAATAAGAGAACACCTGAACCAAACACACCAGAGTCACACGTGTCATTGAGTCCATGTGCACGTTCCAACCGTTGGGTTCGTTTTATACATATTTGACTCAACCATGGGTTGAAACAACCCAGCAATTTTTAAGTGTAATTTTAGTAGAATTGTCCAACCGTCCATCTTCAGCTCGTGCTTCACGTGTCTATTTCCTGTGAAATATTTACGGATTTGTATAAAGTAAATGTAAGAATAACTTTGATATTGTTAGTAATATTACCAGATGAACACTTACTGGACTGAAGCGACTTTGGTTTACTTGATTATCCAGAATTCCTTTTTTTTTTTCTTTTTTTTTGAAAAATCATGA
Organism: Abramis brama; assembly: GCF_963993115.1. NCBI lineage: Eukaryota > Metazoa > Chordata > Actinopteri > Cypriniformes > Leuciscidae > Abramis > Abramis brama. Next base: position 30,968,521 of record NC_139985.1, read on the forward strand.
GCATCAAATATGATCCATCAGGATTTTGAGGAAGGTTTATTTGTTGATCTCTAAATCATCATATATTGCATTGCATTATTATATGTTTAAAACTACATAGCTTTGATCACAAAACAAAGCATGTAAATATCATCTTACTAAAACATATTGTTGGCAGATATTGGGTGACGACTGATATTTATATGTGCAACTAGTCTGATCTCATCAGAATTTCATCTCACTTTTTTTGCCGTATTAATTTCAGAATCTGCACCAAATTGCACATCTAAATCATTCCAGGCTCAGTAATTCAACATAACGACCTTCCATTTGCTATCGAGACGTTGAAATGCTTTCATGAAGAATTGTGGATAGACATCATAGAGCTGATGAAAGCCGCTCACTTTTTAAGGATGATTTCAGACGCTCCTTTGCTGTACATTCGGAAGTTTCCGTCGGGAAGCTTGATGACGGTGCTCATGGACTTCCTGGAGGAGTTAAACGTGTACACCTTGTAGAGCTTCTCCTCGGGGATCTGGTTGCGAACGGTCTGGTAGTCTCGCTTCAGGTCCAGAACCAGTCCCAGAAGGCCACACTCGGTTTTGTTGCCCACTTGTTTGGGAAGACCTCCCTCTTTATCTGCAGGCTGGAACGGTGGAAACACCAGAGAGGAGTCAGAGACCAGTTACACAAGCTACATACTGCATTAGAGTCACGTCAAGTCAGCTTTATTTACACAGCGCTTTTTACAATACAGTGTTTCAAAGCAGCTTTACGAACAGGCAAATAATGCAACAGAGTTTGTTTCTGCTGTAGAGCAGATCTAGAAGAAAATAGCCTCAGTCCAGCTTAAGCAAGTTCAGTGATGGTTCATTTTTCTTGTAAAAAGTTATTAATTTAGTTCAGTTATATATACAGCCGCTCTGGAGAAAACAGGGATGTCATCGTCCAGCTCAGTCCAGTTCTCATATAATGGTGTCAATGCAGGCAGATATAACAATATTATTGTTGAATATTAAATGTATATGAAATTCTGTTCTATTAATGTTGAGGATCATTAAGGTTTGCATAACAGTTTCTTTGCAATTCATCGCAGTCGTATCAACAGATGCCTAAGAAAAGGAGAATATGTTATTCTTACTTTTTTATTATTATTTCTTTACAGCATTTTGCACAGCAGCTCTGTATTAATTTTCCTCAGTCATTCTGGGTTGGATTTGTTATAAATCTCAAACTCAAAATATTAAACTTCATCAGGAACTGCTCTATATACAGACTCCAATCAAACTTTGATTTGCAGAATTCATTGTAGAGTGTGTATGAACATTGTTGCATGAACTTTAATAATACATTTACATTTACATTTATTCTTTTAGCAGAAGCTTTTATCCAAAGCGACTTACAAATGAGAACAATAGAAGCAGTGAAACTAACAATAGGACGACAATATGCAAGTGCTGTGACCTATTTTTTTACAGTCTATGGCTATGACCCTTCCAGGTTAATCTAACACTTTTTTAGTTTTTTTAATAATCTGTAAAAAATAAATAATAAATAAAGATAATAATCCATTACATTTATATAGCTCTTTTTTCTGCACTCAAAGCACTTTATGGAAGGAGGGAATCTCCTCGACCACTTTACACTTTACACAATCTCTCACTGACACTGGGATTTAAAGAATCAAAATGTAACCAATGTTTTCACTTTCTATAGAAATTGTAATATATACATATACAGTATGTATCATCATGTCATGCTTTAGCATGCTGAATAGTTTTTTTAATTTCCTATATTTATAACCTCTTTTACACTGCAAAGATGCATTTTGTCCAAAGTTACTTTTAGTCTACTTATTACTTAGGAACATTCTCCCCGGAGTTAAAGGCTGGTTTGTGTTGACAGATTCAATCGCTGGAGATCAAGTCACTTTTCTGTTCTTTAAACATCTCCACATGTGATCCAAATTGTCTTTCAAAGGGAAAATACCTTCTTTAAACCGATTACAGATAAAACTGATATAATGATTGTTTCTTACATTTGAATGCCTGAAAAAGCTTAAAAAAGAAATTTCATATCACAAAACCTATTCAAATCTCATTATCTGCAGGTTAATGTCCACATTTTTCTGCAAACAATATCTTGCTAGAATTACTTCAGGGAATTTAATTGTATAATCTGTTTATTTATTTATGAGAAGAAATGCTGAAATGCCAAGACCTTGATTTGTGAATTAACTTTACTGATTTACTTTTACAGTATTTCTCATATTTATGGTTGTCCCACTAGTGTTTGGCGGGAAACTTGTATATTTAATGTTGAATCCTGTGTATACTATGCAAACGCTTGAACATGTCTGAGGCGAGACATGCTGATATTTTTGTGGACTAGACATTGTTTTGCTGCTCACAGCATTTTTTCTTTTCTTGTTTGCACTGTGTGGACTACACCTTCTAAAATAAACCACTCCATTGTACTGAGCTTTCCTAAACTTCTCCAGGCCTCTCGACAACACTCTACAGGACACACTGTAGTAACATATACTGTATCTGAATGATTTAACATACGTTGCCTTGATCAAAAATGTTCATTAACTTCAGCATTGCGTGATACTATTTCAAAGTGATTTCCGTCATTTTGACTGATAATAAATTGTATTTACCTGTGAAAACAAACCTGGAAAGAGGAGAAAAACGAGAGATTCATGCATTCCAGTGAATTATTAATGGGATATTTCATAAATTAAATCGAGAGAACAGACCACAAATGTGCTGTAGCCTATATGTATTGTGCATTTTTATACTATTACAGCAGAATGCAAAGAAAAAAAGAAAGAAAACAATCATGAGGAAAAGAATCCAGCGACTGAAAAGAGCTCTTGCTATAGATATTCTTGTTATATTGTCACATTAAAATACCAAGTGTTACGTTATTCTCATGAAACATGAAGGGAAATTGACAGCTCATTCAGTCAAACTGACGGTTAAAATTATGAAGATTATGAATTCTTTATTCCAGACCCATAGGTCCATATCACAAAGTAAAGAAACCGAAAGAAAAGAATAACATACAAACATAGATTTGTATACAACAAACGATATTTAAGAACATACAAACTTGAGTTCCAGTGCTTCCAGAACCAGGAGGAATACCTTGTATCACTTAATGTTGGATCATTTAAGACAATTATGATTGTATTTTTCGAATCACCCAAACCACACATGAAATTATACATATAAATCCTTACCACAGCATGCAACGTAGGAACATCACTAGACACGAACATTTGGCTTGCACTTGTCCACCTTAGGAGTTTAAGCAAGACTCTTAATGCATCATTAAATGCCATCTGAAGCTTTTTCATTTTAGCTTTACTACAGTATATTTACACCTTAGATGTGCCGTGTAAAATGATGTACAGAAAGCTCTAAAAAGTGCTATTTTAACATCACCTGTGATATTTGTAGATGATTTGAAACGATTAGTTTCAGTCTTTTTGAATGGAAGTTCTTCAAACCGGAAGAGCCACCCATAATTCAAAACGCAGTAAGATCTTCAGGAATATGGTGGATAATATCTCATATTTGCTCACCTGGGTCATTCAAAACTGCTCATGCGTTTGATGCGGATTTCGCATCACCTTCAGAGAGGCGCTGGCACTGAACGCTCTCCTGAACAGCTGTCCTCTCCCTGGTCAACACACACTCCTATGAACCACGACATATGGCAAAACATGCACTGGCAGCAAATACTTCCTCTTTACGGCCCCATTCGGCTCCTGATCTCCACACGGGCCCTCGCTCTATTCTCCTGCTCACTGCAGGGCCACCAGTGTCTCCTAGAAGGTCATTTTCATAGCACCTCTTTAATTTCCCAGCATTCCCTACACTGACAGTGACAGGCCATGAGGGAGGCGTTTTGCCAAAGCTGACTGGCTTAAAGGGATAGTTCACCCAAAAATGAAAATTAGCCCATGATTTACTCGCCCTCAAGTCATCCTAGGTGTATATGACATTCTTCTTTCAGACGAACACAATCAGAGTTATATTAAAATATGTTCTGGCTCTTCCAAGCTTTATAATGACAGTGAATGGCTTTATATTTTTTGAAGTCCATCAAAGTGCATCTATCCATGATAAAAGTGCATCTATCCATCATAAAAGTACATCTATCATCATAAAAGTGCATCTATCCATCATAAAAGTGCATCTATCATCATAAAAGTGCATCTATCCATCATAAAAGTGCATCTATCCATCATAAAAATACATCTATCATCATAAAAGTGCATCTATCCATCATAAAAGTGCATCTATCCATCATAAAAGTGAATCTGTCCATCATAAAAGTGCATATGTCCATCATAAAAGTACATCTATCCATCATAAAAGTGAATCTGTCCATCATAAAAGTGCATATGTCCATCATAAAAGTACATCTATCCATCATAAAAGTGCATCTGTCCATGATAAAAGTGCATCTATCCATCATAAAAGTGCATCTGTCCATCATAAAAGTGCATCTATCCATCATAAAAGTGCATCTATCCATCATAAAAGTGAATCTGTCCATCATAAAAGTGCATCTGTCCATCATAAAGTGCTCCACAGGCTCTGGCGGGTTAATAAAGGCCTTCTGAAGTGAAGCGATGCGTTTGTGTTAGAAAAGTATACATTTTTAAAACTTTACCAACTAAAATAACTAGCTTCCAGCAGACGGCCGTACGCAAGTCGACTTACGCCACAAGAGTTACACTTGACGTTGTATGACGTAGATGTAGGAGTAGCGTAAGCTTTGTCGCCTCTCTCGGTTCAAACAAACAGGGCTGGGCAACAAACTCAAGCTCCTCCCACAATTCGCTTTAAAATTCTTGTTTTAGACTCTAATTCGTGACTGGTGTGTTTCTCTCTATCCTCTGCGCTTCCACGTTCGTCATTACGTTGTGCGTCGGGTCAAGTGTTACTCTTTTGGCGTAAGTCGACTTGCGTAGGCCGTCTACTGGAAGCTAGTTATTTTAGTCTATAAAGTAAAATATGGATTAAATATATTAGTAGGAGTAGAAATATAAAAATTATAAAATAGGAGTAAAATATGAAATATGATATTTTTCTTACACAAACGCATCCTTCGCTTCAGAAGGTCTTTATTAACCCACCATAGCTGTGTGGAGCACTTTTATCATGGATGGATGCACTTGTATGGACTTAAAAAAATATAAAGCCATTCACTGCCATTATAAAGCTTGGAAGAGCCAGGACATTTTTTAATATAACTCTGATTGTATTTGTCTGAAAGAAGAATGTCATATACACCTAGGATGACTTGAGGGTGAGTAAATCATGGGCTTATCTTCTTTTTGGGTGAACTATCCCTTTAAATGAGTGAGTGGCAGGCCGAGGAGTCGCGGAGAGGCTTTGGCAGAGTCCCTGAACCACATGGAGCGGCTGCAGCCGGACAAACGACTTTGCCCAAAATGAGTCACAACTTATCAAACACGAGACAGCAAGATATTTCACCTTGTCATGGGCACGAAGAAAAAATGCTCCCAAAATAGCATTTAGTTTTACAAAGAAGCAGTTTTTTCCAGCATATACGAGTAGCAGAAATTTTGTCTAAGCATAACCCTTAGAAAACAAAACATGGTTCATGATAATATACACCAGGGATGGGCAACTCTGAAAAATATTCCTGAAACACATTTAGGGCCCTATTTTAACGATCTAAGTGCATGGTCTAAGGCGCACGGATCAAGTACACTTAGGGCGAGTCCGAATCCACTTTTCCTTGTTTAATGACAGGAAAAATGGTCGGCGGTCCCGGCGCATGGTCTAAAACGGTTGTCCCTATTCCCTTAATGAGGAATGGGTGTGTTTTGGGCATAACGTGCAATAAACCAATCAGAGTCTCATCTCCCATTCCCTTTAAAAGCCAGTTGCGCTCGCGCCATGTCTCTCACTACTTACAGTTCTCACTACTTACTCAAAACTTACAGTCTCTCACTTCCGCTAAAATGGATAACGAATTTTTATGACATCACCGTGGACTTCAGCTTCTCATCACATCTTCATCAATCAGAGTCTCATCTCCCATTCCCTTTAAAAGCCAGTTGCGCTCGCGCCATGGCAGATTCGCTATTTACATGGAGGAATTTGCAAGCGGAAAGACCGAACGCTTCTCTAGCAAGGAAACGGATCTGCTCGTCTGCCGGACGCTAGTTATTTTAGTCGATAAAGTTTTAAATATGGATATTTTTCTTACACGAACACATCGCTTCACTTCAGAAAGCCTTTCTTAACCCCCCAGAGCCGTGTGGAGCACTTTTATCATGGATGGATGCACTTTGATGGATTTCTATACAGAAAAACGATACAGCCATTCACTGTCATTATAAAGCTTGGAAGAGCCAGGACATTTTTTAATATAACTCTGATTGTATTCGTCTGAAAGAAGAATGTCATATACAGCTAGGATTGCTTGGGGGGGAGTAAATCATGGGATAATTTTGTTTTTTGGGTGAACTATCCCTTTAAGGTTATGAATAAGCTGGTCCGTTCCAAAACACTGACAAAATTCACATTTAGGAGACATCAGCATTCAAAACTCACAGTCTCTCACTTCCGCTAAAATGGATAACGAATTTTTATGACATCACCGTGGACTTCAGCTTCTCATCACATCTTCTGTCCACTCAAATGCTCTCTAGAATCTAAAGCTCCGCCCCCTCTGATATAAACACCACCTGGCCAAAGCGACCGTTGACAGACACAGAGCAATATGTGTTGGAGTGTGTGTTCGGTTGCTCATACGCTCAAGTTTTATTCTGGTCTACAACTGTACGATGGTTAAGATTGAAATGGCTAGAATTTGTTCACACCGCCCTCTACCGTTGAATCCAGCGTATCATCAGCGCTCGGATTCGCTTCCATGGTGCTGTCAGTCTGTGAGGGAAACTAAACGCTATTGGTTATTTGAAAAGGGGGAGGAGCCGTTCAATATGTCCCGCCTTAGCTTCCAGTGGAAATTACGTCAACGCATCAAACAAAGCTGCGCGATCCAAGGCACTTCAGTGGGACTTAAAAGGTAATGGACCTGTTCCCAGATTCCCAGGGAGAAGACAATTAAAAACACATTGTGCATTAATAAAACACAGGCAACATGTAAACCCCAAACTGATCATTTGTGCTCAAACGCACCTTTAAAAAAGATGTAAGAAGGTCCAACTGCAACTGTCTTTGATGTAACTAAGAATCCAGAGTTAACAAAACACACCGTAGCCGGTGACCTAGAGAACAGTGCTGAAACACTCACACACACACTGCCGCATACGCACATGTAACCTCCAATCAAGAATTGATGGGATCCCGGGAACATGACATCAGTGTCAGACCTGACCTCTCCAATCACAGGGCCAGAAGGTCTGATGGAACATGTGGTAAAGAAACCTGAGCTCAGACTACCGGCTGCAGTATCAGTGTTCGTGTTCATCACCTGTGCCATGTGTCCGACTCACATTGCAGGATTCCACTAACTCTTCCGTGGCTGCATACCGGTGAGACACGCTACATACATTATGAATGGCAAATCTGTATCAAGTACAGGTAAAAGTTTCATTTAACATTGCACAGATGCTTCAAACAGGTGGCAGCCGTTCTGCCTGAGAGCATGACATTCCCTCTGGTTGTGTTCTGGTCATTTACAATGCGGAAACAATGCTTTTTCTTTTTCCCAATAATGCTAGTTAATAGGGGTGTAACGATACCCTCATGTCACGATTCGATACATATCGCAATACTGAACTCACGATACGATATTAATGCGATACTCCAAGACATACTGTATGGTGAAATGTTTACAAAAAATGTACTGTAGATTAAAATGCTAAATTTGGTGTTACATTGTGTGTGTAAATGAATAGTCTTGGACTTGGTGCTGAAACCCAAAGCACAGGACAATAGAGACGCCAGAATAACAATATTCATGATTCTGAAGCTGAAAACACAGGATTATTTTAGACGAATATGCTTTCACTGTCACTGACTAGATATATTTATAATAATGTAGGACACTTTTACTGGGAATATCAGACATCTGGCATTATCAGGACACACACATATTCCCCCATTTCATTATTATACATTATATTCAACATTATATAGTAGTTTAATGTAGTTCTGACACTAAAACTCTGAAAACTTAAATTTTTTCTCACACAGTAATTTTCATTTTGGGTGAACTACAGTATATATTGTCACTATCCACGCATTTTTGTATTGCGATATATCGTGACACGATGTATTGTTACACCCCTACTAGTTAATATTACCACATTGGACTAAAACATTTTTTGTCCAAAACTTTGCTTTGTGTTCCTGGTCAAATACTGCTTATAAATCTCTCATTATGCTATGCTGTTGCAAACTATTGGACTCAATCTTTTTCTCAACTTTTTTTCTTTCAATAAGCACGGGTTTTGTATTTGTTTTTGACAAATGACTGATCGTAGACCTCATTAATCTGAACACATGTGCCTGAAGTGAATTAGCTTGAGTGAACTTTATTCACTCAGAAACTGAGGTGCAAGAGCTCTGATCAATGAGGCCTGCGATCAACCAGTTCCAAAAACTAATTAAAAACCTGTGCTAACTGAGAGAAAACAATCTGACAGAAAGATTGAATCCAATATTTGATTATAATATAGCATAACGAGAGATTTAAAAGGCTGGCCATTATTGATTTGGAACACCAGCGTAAGGGTTAATGAAGGATTGTTCTTCAGGGTGAGTCGGGAAGGAGGCTTTGAAAAGTTTCTGAAGCCGCTCTTGAGTTTCGGGTGAGGAAAAGGTCATGCATTAATTATATAATGTAGCAGTAAAGCATGGTAGCTTGCTGGATCTCTCACGGGATGAAGAGTTCTGCTCATTTCAGTCTATGTTAAAACAAGATGTCTGGAATGATATGCTTATCCATGCTGTGTCTGGTTCTGGGAGCTCTCAGAGCTGGTCTCCTGGGACGAGTTCAGTATGTCTGCTGAGAGGAGGCGTTCGCTAGGCCTGTTTCAGCTCATCGGCATCTCAAAGTAAGATCAGGAACAGATCTGATTCCAGCTCACAGAACCAAGAGTTGTGACTTTTGTTGATTCTTTATTTATTATTATTTTTCATAACTCATTGTCTCGGCTGTTTCCAGACTGTTCTTTTATGGAAACCAACCCAATCTGACGCTCCAAAATACACAGCGATTATTCTGCAGCGTCCTTGACTGTCAAAGAACACATATGGAGACGTACACATGACAAACACAGTCCTAATTCCAATAAACTAGGATTTCATCTCTGTGTTAATATGATACACTTTCAGCGATTTCGCTAACACTTTACAATAAGGTTCATTAGTTAACATTAGTTAACTACCTTAGTTAACATCTAAGAATGAACAATACTTCTTCAGCATTTATTAATCTTAGTTAATATTAATTTCAACATGTACTAATAAGTTATTATAATCAAATGTTGTATTTGTTAACATTAGTTAATGCACTGTGAACTAACATGAACAGACAATGAACAGCTGGATTTGTATGAACTAACATTAATAAAGATGAATAAATACAGTAACAAATGTATTGCTCATTGTTAGTTCATGTTAGTTAATACATTAACTAATGTTAACTAATGAACCTTATTGTAAAGTGTTACCGCAATTTCTATTTATTTGAAGCAAACTTTCTCTCTTGAACTTTTATAACACTGAGCATAATCCTCATTTTGAATACATACACTAAAAAATAAAGGTTCCAAAAGTTTGTTTTTTTTGCCATAGAAGAACTATTTTTGGTTCCCCAAAGAACCTTTCAGTGATCAGTAATTAAAATAACATTTTTTCTTAGTGTGAGATTAAATCTAAAGAACATTTTTCCAACGTAAAGAACCTTTTTGTGGAATGAAAAGGATGTTAAAGCGGTAGTATAATGCCCTTTTCACAAGATGTAAAATAAGTCTCTGATGTCCCCAGAGTGTGTGTGTGACGTTTTAGCTCAAAATACCCCACAGATATTTTTATACAGCATGTTAAAATTGTCACTTTTTGAGGGTGAGCAAAAACGCACTGTTTTGTGCCTGTTAGGGTTAGGGTTAGGTCCTTTAAATGCAAATGAGCAGAGGGCGGAGCTTCAAGAGCTTGTGTGTGTTAGCAGCTCCGATTACCTCACACACACACACACACACACACACGAAAATGTCAGAAACTGTTCTGCCTTTTATGTTTAAACCGGAGTCAGACAAAGATGGAGAGACTCAAGAAAAAGTGACAACATGTAGAAGCAACAGGACGTCTCTGAATGGTTAGTTGATGAATTTATGTAGCTGATGTGGAGTTAACTATCTTCAATTAGCATATTCTGTCATGATAATCTATAAATTGCTCGTATAGGAACTGTTGTGAGATGCACACAGAGTGACTTTCTATTGCATGTGAAAAGACGGATGCTCCAGTTTGAGCTGACTCACAAATGTGCTCGACTACAACAACTCTTCTCTTCTCTCAACATGGACCTGGGTGTTCTGGGGGCGGGGTTTATGTAAATTTTAGGGTTGGTGATGTCACTAACCCTGGAGGAATGTCCTGTAGTCTCTACCAGCCGTTTGTTGTAGTTCTTAAAAAGTGATTTCTGTAGAAGCAGATATTACACACTAACTAAAGTTAGAAAAGTCAAATCATAATCAACCACCCCTTTAAAGGTTCTTTATGGAACCAAAGTTGCCAATAAAGAACCTTGATTTTTAAGAGTGTAGATATTAATTTTTCAATGCGATGCTGAATGGAACGGATATAGCAATACTTAAAGGTACAGTGATTCAAATAAGCTGCATCATTTTTGGTTTTAATACACAGAGTAAAATAAGGTCCTCATTTGAATGACACATTTTTTTGTGATGCTATAATGGTGATTTATTTTATTTTTCAGAGGTTAATATTCTGCTGAACATAGTGTTCCAAAGATGGAAGAACCGTTCACACCGAGGACCATAACTGTAACCATAAAAATTAAGATGATGAATGATAAAAACATTGACAGCCAATCAGAATCCATCCTGCTTTAAGGCATTTTAAGCGGCAGATGGCTTATACTAAACAGAACGATATCATCTGCTGACGTTTACGCTAATATAGTTATGGTTAAAGTTATCTTTATAGTTATCGTTCTGGGTGACAGGCTTTTAAAGGGTTTGACTGACATGAGGGTGATGTTTCATATATTTCTGCTGACCTTGTGGTGCTAATGTATTACACTATATTACACTATATTATTAATGTATTACACTGACTGGCCAAAAAGAAAGCCGCCATTTGGAGAGTCTAGGATAGTGTATTAAGAGTCCAAACATAATGCAACTCTTGATGGAAATAAATGTTGTGATGTTGCATAAGCGAAAAAATGACATGACGAATGTACACTGTAATCTAGAACAAATTAAAGGCTAAAAGAGTCTGCAACGTCTCTGGTGCCAGGGCTGGCAGTGTATATGAGTAATATCTTGTGTTTATTCATTATTAACATTAAAGTCTATTGTTGCAAACACTGGTGTTAGCGATTTAATTTCTTACCAGTATTTTAGTAGTATAGGCGCTGTTGAGGGCTATAGCATTGACCAGTGTCTCCAGGGTTTTGGCTGGGATGGAGCTGGGCTCTGGGATCGTCTTGTAATGGAAATCCGCCACAAAGCATTGCACTGCCGTCATGCGGTTGGTGGTCAGCGTCCCAGTCTTGTCGGAGCAGATCGCCGTGGCATTGCCCATGGTCTCGCAAGCGTCCAGATGGCGGACCAAATTGTTGTCCTTCATCATTTTCTGTCAGCGCAGACAAAAAAAGTATTAGTCATATTTATAGATAACCAGCTAATATAACATGTTGTGGTAGAGTGCATTCTGGATATGCCTAAAAACTGTGATGCACTTTCCACTTTATCTATATGAGCAGCTGTCTACATAAATAACCCTCTAGCTGGTTTGTATGGAAGCTTGTTTCCGCCACAGAATGAAAAATAAATAAGGTAATTGCGAGTTTACATCTCGCAATTGTGTGATATAAAGTCGCAAATGTGTTATAAAGTCGCAATTGTGTGTTATAAAGTCGCAATTGTGTGATATAAAGTCAGAATTGTGTGATATAAAGTCAGAATTGTGTGTTATAAAGTCAGAATTGTGTATTATAAAGTCGCAATTGTGTGATATAAAGTCGCAATTGTGTTATAAAGTCGCAATTGTGTGATATAAAGTCAGAATTGTGTGATATAAAGTCAGAATTGTGTTATAAAGTCAGAATTGTGTATTATAAAGTCGCAATTGTGTGATATAAAGTCGCAATTGTGTGTTATAAAGTCACAATTGTGTAGTATAAAGTCGCAATTGTGTGTTATAAAGTCGCAATTGTGTGATATAAAGTCGCAATTGTATGTTATAAAGTCGCAATTGTGTGATATAAAGTCAGAATTGTGTGATATAAAGTCAGAATTGTGTTATAAAGTCAGAATTGTGTATTATAAAGTCGCAATTGTGTGATATAATGTCGCAATTGTGTGTTATAAAGTCGCAATTGTGTGTTATAAAGTCGCAATTGTGTGGTATAAAGTCGCAATTGTGTGTTATAAAGTCGCAATTGTGTGTTATAAAGTCGCAATTGTGTGTTATAAAGTCGCAATTGTGTGATATAAAGTCAGAATTGTGTGATATAAAGTCAGAATTGTGTGTTATAAAGTCTGAATTGTGTATTATAAAGTCGCAATTGTGTGATATAAAGTCGCAATTGTGTGATATAAAGTCGCAATTGTGTGTTATAAAGTCGCAATTGTGTGATATAAAGTCGCAATTGTGTGTTATAAAGTCACAATTGTGTGATATAAAGTCGCAATTGTGTGTTATAAAGTCGCAATTGTGTGATATAAAGTCGCAATTGTGTGTTATAAAGTCGCAATTGTGTGATATAAAGTCGCAATTGTGTGATATAAAGTCGCAATTGTGTTATAAAGTCGCAATTGTGTGTTATAAAGTCGCAATTGTGTGATATAAAGTCAGAATTGTGTGTTATAAAGTCAGAATTGTGTGCTATAAAGTCGCAATTGTGTGTTATAAAGTCGCAATTGTGTGATATAAAGTCGCAATTGTGTGTTATAAAGTCACAATTGTGTGATATAAAGTCAGAATTGTGTGATATAAAGTCAGAATTGTGTTATAAAGTCGCAATTGTGTGTTATAAAGTCGCAATTGTGTGATATAAAGTCGCAATTGTGTGTTATAAAGTCACAATTGTGTGGTATAAAGTCGCAATTGTGTGTTATAAAGTCACAATTGTGTGATATAAAGTCGCAATTGTATGTTATAAAGTCGCAATTGTGTGATATAAAGTCAGAATTGTGTGATATAAAGTCAGAATTGTGTTATAAAGTCAGAATTGTGTATTATAAAGTCGCAATTGTGTGATATAAAGTCGCAATTGTGTGTTATAAAGTCGCAATTGTGTGATATAAAGTCGCAATTGTGTGATATAAAGTCGCAATTGTGTGTTATAAAGTCGCAATTGTGTGTTATAAAGTCGCAATTGTGTGATATAAAGTCAGAATTGTGTGATATAAAGTCAGAATTGTGTTATAAAGTCAGAATTGTGTATTATAAAGTCGCAATTGTGTGTTATAAAGTCGCAATTGTGTGTTATAAAGTCGCAATTGTGTGATATAAAGTCGCAATTGTGTGATATAAAGTCGCAATTGTGTTATAAAGTCGCAATTGTGTGTTATAAAGTCGCAATTGTGTGATATAAAGTCGCAATTGTGTGTTATAAAGTCATAATTGTGTGTTATAAAGTCGCAATTGTGTGATATAAAGTCGCAATTGTGTTATAAAGTCGCAATTGTGTGTTATAAAGTCAGAATTGTGTGTTATAAAGTCGCAATTGTGTGATATAAAGTCGCAATTGTGTTATAAAGTCGCAATTGTGTGATATAAAGTCGCAATTGTGTGATATAAAGTCGCAATTGTGTGATATAAAGTCAGAATTGTGTGTTATAAAGTCAGAATTGAGAGATATAAACTCGCAATTCTGAGAATTATTATTTTTCCTTAGAATTTGACTTTATAACTCGCAATTGCGTGTTTATATCTCACAATTCTCAGAAAAGATGTCAGAATTACTAGATATAAACTCGCAATTGTGTGTTATAAAGTCAGAATTTCGTGATATAAAGAAAAAAAGTCAGAATTGCAGAAATTCTGACTTCATAACACACAATTGCGGCTTTATGTCCCGCAATTCTGACTTTATATCACGCAATTCTGACTTTATATCACGCAATTCTGACTTTATATCACGCTATTCTGACTTTATATCACGCTATTCTGAGAAATAAAGTCAAGATGAGAGATGTAAACTCGCAATTGTGAGATAAAAAGTCGTAATTATCTTTTAAAGTGCTTTATTCTATGGTGGAAACAAGCTTCCACCGAAATGGGACATTTTGATGTTCATGAATGTTTTTTCGTGCTATAATGTATTGAAGTGAAAGAAAACACACGTACTGCCGCTTGAAATGAGGAGCATCAGCAATTCATCACATTTAAGAGCGTCAAAACGCCACTTATTGTTTCAATTTTGTGATAAAAAGGACAGAGTTTGAAAGCTGAGACGTTTTTCTTAATTAAGAAAACCTGAAGCTCTTTGTCATCATTGGAAGGGAAGCACGCTACGAATAATGACTGGTGTGGGGAAAAACGCGGACCTGGCAACCCTGGCTTGAACTATGGGTGATTCCTAGGGTCAAATAAAGCCTGCATTAATGTCGCTATTTTTTAACTGTTAATGCATTATTGTCACTGCGACAGCCCTAAATTCAACAGAAGAGACGTTTTCTCCACACACATGAAGAGGTGCAGTCTGACATGTTTCTCTGCACACTTTTGATTGACAGGATATAATCGGCCCTGATCATTGGCTGTTTTTAAACAATCTGCCATTGGCCGACAGTGAAAATAATAGCTTTTATCGGCCAATACCGATTATTGGCTGGTTAATAGATGAATCCATAAAAACAATAAAATACAAATACTTGACATATATAATGAAAAGACAAAAACAACAAGAAAAACGGTGCAGACGGATGCAAGTATGTGAACAGGATACACTCTGAATCAGTGTTGGCATTAAAAGTGTCCCTATGATGCCCAAAATTGCTCTCTGGGTAATCAGCTCATTAGGTTAATTTAATGTCAAAGTATTAAAGGATTAGTTCACTTCAGAATTAAAATGTCCTTATAATTGACTCTCCCGCACGTCATCCAAGATGTTCATGTCTTTCTTTCTTCAGTGGAAAAGAAATGAAGGTTTTTGAGGAAAACACTCCAGGATGTTTCTCCATATAGTGTCTTCAATGGGGTCCAACGGGTCGAAGGTCCAGATGTGAGTTTCAGTGCAGCTTCAAAGTCTCGACACGATCCAGCCGAGGAATAAGAGTCTCATCTAGACAAACCAGCGGACATTTATAACAAAATAAACATTTATATACTTTTAACCACAAATGCTCGTACATTACGTAATCACGTTGAAAGGTCATGCGTGAAATAGGCAGAAGTACTGACCCAGTGTTTACAAAGCGAACGTGCAAAGACTGAGGCAAACGCCATTAAAAAAAAAAAAAAAAAAAGGTAAAATGATGTCGGACGATTTTGAAGTTGGAAGAGAAACTGAGATTTTTCACACTGCTCTACATTTTCCGCCTACGTCAGGTTACAGCCTTACCTTTCCAATGAGATTACGTAATGTTAAGACCAGCATTTGTGGTTAAAAGTATATATTTTTTAATTTTTTGTTATAAAATGTCCGCTGGTTTGTCTAGATGAGACTCTTATTCCTCGGCTGGATCGTGTCGAGACTTTGAAGCTGCACTGAAACTCACATCTGGACCTTCGACCCGTTGGACCCCATTGAAGACACTATATGGAGAAACATCCTGGAGTGTTTTCCTCAAAAACCTTCATTTCTTTTCCACTGAATAAAGAAAGACATGAACATCTTGGATGACGTGGTGGAGAGTAAATGATCAGGAAATTTTAATTCTGAAGTGAACTACTCCTTTGAACTAGATCTAAACAGTGTGTGTTCTTCACGTACCTTCACGGAGTAGGCCAGAGAGATGGTCACGGCAAGCGGAAGGCCTTCAGGAACCGCAACCACCAGGACTGTAACACCAATAATGAAGAACTTGACAAAATACTGAATGTAGACTGGAGTGCACTCCGGCAGCCACGGCCTCTTCTGAAGCACAAAGTTATCGATCGCGAAGTAAAGCACCAGGATGATGACTGTAATGGCAGACATTACCAAACCTGAGGACCAGATCACATTAAACACGGCATTAGAGCTCCACTGCGATGAGAAAGCGCCAAACCTGCAGACTCCTAATCCTCCAAACACCCTGAAAACACGCAGCACCTGCTTTGCCGATTTGCACAGCCAGCTTCGTCAGTTTTCCTTGCAGAACGGATTTCTCTTTCTTGGAGACGTTGGCCTTCTTCTTCTCTTTGTCATCGGTCTCTCCTCCCTCTGCGCTCTTCAAGGGCTGCATCTCCATCGCAGCGGCGCCATCTTGCTTTTTCACTGTAAAGACCACAGAAAACACACGTCGGTAATGGGCCGACCTTTGCTCACTACTATGATTAACGCTGGACCTCGTTGTGAGGGAATCACAAAATAAGAATAAACCAGAGTTTGAACTCTACTGTTGGGTTTTGTATGTTTGATTGTATATAAATAGTAACTCGTTAACATAATATATGAATGACCGTTATGTGAAATTCCAATAGAAGTCAACATTTCAAGAGGACCAGTAATCTTCTTTTATTTTAAGTACAATTACTTTGGTTTGCAACCAAATTCAGCCAACCACCAATTTAATATGTTATTTTGAATATCTACATTGATCAAAGGAAACGTGAGGAGGTGAATGAATTTTACATTTATCCAGGAACTGGATTAAACCCCAATCCCGGGAACATTACATGGTTGAGAGACGACTGAAAAACCTTTTCATGGGATCTGATGACAGAAGCTGGGTATCAAGTTATACAGGACAAACATCTTAAAGGGACAGTTCACCCAAAAATGTAAGTTCTATCATTACTCAACCTTATTTTGCTTCAAACATTTATTTCTTTACTCCAAACCCTAGATTGATAGATAATTTCCTGAACATTTCGCCTGTGTTTAAGACAAAAGACAAAAACATAATGATTTTTAAATGTTTTTGATTTTTTTTTTTTTTTAAAGTTTAATCTTGTTTAATGCGAACTTGAAAGGGAACATTCCATTTCATCATTGTTCCAAGTTCAAACATTATGGGAATGTTACTTTTGAATGTTTCTCGGAATGTTCTGAAACAAGTCGTAACATTTAAGAAAACTTTAGGCAAGGCAAGTGTTGAGAACATTATTAAAAACCAGTTGAACGGACGTTCTGTGAATGTTACTGACAGAATGTTTGTCTCACAGAAGAAAGAAACCAGGGCCCGGTTCCCCGATAACGCTCACTCTTAGCGCGCTAAGAAGACTCGAAAGATATATCTTACCAAAGGTGTTTATGTTCCTAAGTGTGTTCCCCGAACCATACCTTATAAAGCTGCTTAAGATATTCCTTCTTACGTGTGACGTTACCCGGTGCTGTCCGTGGCGATGCTGCTGAATCTGCTGATATCGACGGCTCGAGAATCAATTATTCTCTCGTGCAGGGGCTGTTTATGTGAGAAAGCGGTGATCTTTATAAAAGAAGCACTTCAGAAATAGTTGAAATTGCATTTATTAGGACTCATGGGATATTATAAAAAATAATCAAAACTATAATAGCCTAGCCTACATATTTTAAAATTGTATCATATATTGCTGCCATAATAACCTTTTCAAATTTTTACGTGCCTTCTTCTCTTTCCCATTTTTGTTCGCTGAGGTGGAGCTGCGATTAAATATTGTTCTTGGAAATACTTTCCGGCGTTTCAGTAATAAAAGTTTACATCTTGCGTACGGTGCTCGGCAGTGATCAAAAAGGGTTTAAACAGTGGATTTTGAATCTCTTCTTGTAAACTCGGAGATGTGGATTCAGACGGCAATTAAATTACCACACGACCTGTTTGTCAAAAAACAGTAGGTACTAATTTGGCCAGGGATTTTTACGCGTGTTGGGTGAGAAAAACACTGTTATTATGGATTCGGACGGCACTAAAATCACCGACTTACCCCTGTAAATGTTTAAAATACCGGACGAGCCCATGAGAAAAAATATTAGCGTCCGAATAGGACTTAACTCACAGTAGCCTATGCTTTCACTGGCCTTTAAAAGCGCTCTTTAATTAAATTAATAATATTGTATAATAATATAATTAAAAATCTAACAACAATCAGTGTAATGACAATTTTATTCTTTGCATGAAAACACTTGAATTCGCCTAATTGAACACTGTCTGGGTGTATTAAAACTTCAGAATTATATTCGTAAAGACCTGCAACAGTGATGAGGTGAAGCTAAGAGTGGTCCAGACCAACCTTACGATAGTGTGACTTACAGAAGATATACTTAGCGAACGAACGTGTCGGGAATCGTGCCATAACGTTAAGAGAGAGGTTAAGGAATAGGTTAAGAACTACTTAGCGATAAGAACGCTTTGGGGAACCGGGCCCTGGTTCTTATTCAGAACTGGTTTCATAAAAACTAAAACTAAAATAATAAAATAAAATAATAAAAATACAAATAAAATAATACAAATTATGTACAATTTTTATGCACTACCTTTGGGATACTTTTATAGAATTTGTGTGTGCTTTTTGAGGCTTGAACGCCTCATTCATTGTAACTGAATGGAAATGAGCAACCGGCACATTATTCAAAATAATCTTTTGTGTTCAGCAGAAGAAAGAAAGTCATTCAGTTTTGAAACGACACAAGGGTGAGTAAATGATGACGTGGAATGATTCCTTGCTTATTTTTACTTTTGGGTGAAATTTTCCTTTAAGGCAAAAGACGCAGTTTTCCACTACTTAATGCATCTTGTGCAATGTTTGCCACATTTTAAAGCAATATAAACCAGTAATGCCTCCACCACCAATTATATCTTTGTGACACGAAACAAAAGATGTGTAGCATCAACTGTCTAAATCCATTGATACCGTGTTCACAGTCAGTTACTCGTACTGCATACATTTTATGCATACTGTTTTTAATGCACTGATATGTGCATTATAAAATTGAAAAACATTAAACCTTTTGCATATATTCAACTTTAAGACCTGCAAATGATCAGAAACTTGATGGGAGTTCAATACCGAACACACAACGCCTAAGCCAGACTATCCTGTGAACAAAACTTAAACGCAAAGTATTTATTAATACAAGCAGCTGCTAGCCAAATACATGGATGAAAAATACATTTCTGCTGTCAATATTTGAATACAACTTTCACAATTACTTGAAATGAATCGAAACCTCTGGATATTTTTGTCTGCAAAGGCGTAAGTAACCCCAGAGCAAAAACTACAGGTGAAATATACACTCGATCATTAAAATGACTGTAGAATTGGACGAGGACAGGAACCCTGACACACACATGAGAAGCACAACAAACAGACGAGCTGACATCCGAACCGGTGTGAACGGAGGAATAAAATCATGGTGAGCGCTCAAACCAGCGGTAAAGTGAAAGCAGGTTACCTTTGGTCTGGTTGTTCTCCATATTTCCATCCTGCATTTTACCTAAGATGAAGGCATCCACACACACAGGACAAAAATAACAGAAAGCAGACGATAAAACATTCATCACATGGACATTACAGTGAAATCAAATTAAAAAAGGAAGACAGAGAATGAGTAATTTATCAACATCATTGTGAGTCACATACGTAACACAGAATTGATTTATAATGGAGTTCTGAGGTGTATTATGGCTTTATATCAGATGCAGCGTAAGCTACCATCCACATATAGGTCTAGATGTTGAATAAATAAAACAGCATGTGTTTTGATGCACTGTGTTGATTTTTGAAGTATATGCAATATGTGTGTTTGTTAGAACAAAAATGGATGTTCTGTTGTGTGTTTTCATGTCATTTTGACAGAAGTGCCATGGAATATCTAATATGTATACATCGCTTTACACTCATTATATCTTGGTTTGTCACTATGATTTGTCATAAAGGAAGAATTGGGAAGCAGTCATTCAGAAGATATTCCATGGAGGATAAATGGAAGAGAAACACTCAACACAATGAAGGACAAGAGAAACAGCACGACTCTACTGGACATGCGGGAAGAAGAACTGCTACAGAACAGCCATGCAACAGCACAGGAGGATCGGGAAAACGGATTTATCCCATCACACGAATACACGTGCAACTACATGGGTACTCTAGTGTGGGAACATTCGTCTGAAACACGGCCGAAATGTTCAGGAAATCATCTATCAATCTAGGGTTTGGAGTCAAGAACTGGTTCTTATTCAGAGCTGGTTTCATAAAAATAAAATAAAATTAAATAAAATTAAATTAAATTAAATTAAATTAAATTAAATTAAATTAAATTAAATTAAATTAAATTAAATTAAATTAAATTAAATTAAATTAAATTAAATTAAATTAAATTAAATTAAATTAAATTAAATTAAATTAAATTAAATTAAATTAAAAATTTAACATACCAAAAGAAAATAAATTTCCTATTGCTTTAAAAAAAAAAAAAAAAAAAAAACTGGTTTCATAAAAACTAATAATAATAATAATAATAACAATAAAAAATTAAATTAAATTAAATTAAATTAAATTAAAAAAATAACATACCAAAAGCAAATAAATGTCATATAGATTGCTTTGAAGAAAAGTAATTTGCATTTATTGTATTGCTGAATTTAACTTAAGTCAACAAGTTCGAAATATAACCCACAAATGAAGGAGTAACATTAACTTGTATTTTACTAATTGATATGTGTGTGTGTTGGAATATTTACACACATGGATATTGTATGTATCTGTTACTGTAAAAATACTGTAGTTTTTTTGTACACTACGGTTCGAAAGATTGAGGGCGGGAAAATTCTTTAATATTTTTGAAATAAGTCTCTTCTGCTCACCAAGGCTGCATTCTTTGATCAAAAATACAGTAAAAATAGTGAAATATTATTATAATGTAAATCATCTGTTTTCTATGTGAATATACAGTAAAGTGTAATTTATTCTTGTGATCAAAGCTGAATTTTCAGCATCATTACTCCAGTCTTCAGTGTCACATGATCCTTCAGAAATCACTCTAATATGATGATTTGATGCTCAAGAAACATTTATGATTATTATCAATGTTGAAAACAGTTGTGCTGCTGCATATTTCTGTGGAAAACATCATACATTTTTATTTTTCAGGATTCTTTGATGAATAGCAAGTCCAAAAGAACAACATTTATTTGAAATAGAATCATTTTGTAACATTATGAATGTCTTTACTGTAACTTTTGATCAATTTAATGCATCCTTGCTGAATAAAACTATACATTTCTTTAGAAACAAGAAACAATGAACAGTATATGTGTGCAACAGTTTAACAATTAAATACTAATGGGATATTGTTGTAGAATCATACATTTAAATTATAATTCGTATCAAATACGCTCGTGTCATAAATTGTATTCCAACACACCAAAGACACAACAAGTCATGATTTTCTTTCTGAAATGTAAATTTACCCACTAAAACTAAATCATGTTTTTAATTTGTGCTTAAGTTCCGGTAATAGTCATGTGGCCTATTTCAACCAATGGGACGATCCACATTGTGTATCTGCTGCTGGCATACGTAACAATAAAGGAACGAAAAGGGTAGAATAGGGAAGAGAACAATAAAGGAGTTAGCGATCAGAGGGTTCATGCACTGAGAGGACAGGATAGGAAGAGCAATGCCTTGTACAAATACCCACACTTGCGGTCTTTGCTCTCGACCACTCGTCTACTTGCATGACGTATTTCCTCTATTTAGGCGTAAGTGTGTGTAGAGCTTTTGATTATTCGATGGGACACACTTATAGTCTTGCAAAAAAGTAGCTTTTATTTATTATATTTGAAATACTTTGCATTTTAAAATAAACTTCCACATGTCTGTTCAGTAGTCGCTATATATCCAACAGAAGACACTAATTTAAAATTGTGGTGATAAAAGTGATAAAAACAGTTGCAAATGTTGTACAGAATAGGCCTACACATTCCATACTCATCTTTGCACCAATAAAATGTGCAACACTTTATGATTTTACCACCAAATTATATGCACTAATTAATTTAAATGACAAAAAAATGTTTTCCTCAACATCTCGCGATTTCGGGGCACATGAGTCCCTGAACATAATGCATGATGGGATACGCTTAGCCTCGAATACACTTAGATAGTGTGGGTTTAGTGTGCATTAAGGGCACTTTGGCATTTTTAAGACAAGGGACAGTCTTGCACACTTACTGTCACGTGCACACGCTCTCAAGTGGCCAGGACCGCAAGTGTGGGTATTTGGACAAGGCAATAGACAACTGGAGAAGGAGAGGCGGAGCCAGTGAGTGACGGACAGCGAAGGCCTGCTCAACCTACCATTGACTAGGCTGGTATTACCAGGGGCATTTGCGCTTGCCGCACCATCGGTAGCTATAGTCGCGATGGGGTGTGAGGAGGGATGCGAGCAGTCTAGCCGTAATAATGAACAAAAGTAGCATGGTTATCACCATTAGTACTCTCTCAATACACTGCTGTCAACAGAAAGGTGACTTTAAAGAATGACATCGATGGGAAAAAACACTGCAACATAAGACAGGTTACACATAATATGGCAGACGAAAAGTCGAGGCACAAAACTACACAATGATCAATGGCACAAAACTCTAGAGCTCCAATTGCTATTTACACAACCAATCACGGTAAGAACAGGTGATTCAAAAAATGAATAAAACAACCAAATTAAAAGCATGCTTCAAAATCAAATCCAAGTGCTTCAAATACAACAGTAGGGTGTCAGACTACGAGGCTACAAAACCGTGATCAATCTGATATCATCAATCTATCCGGCCTTGAGGGAATCACCCGTCCATCACAACCTCCCGATCGTCGTCTATGCGGGATCATGGATGAAATGCATTTCTTTGAATACTTAAAAAGAGCTTCTTTTTAAGTGAAAGATCACGGTTGCTAAAGCAGGGTTCGGGAGGGAAGAGCAGGTTTAGTGGGGTAGTAAAAGAGCGTGTCCTCGGGTACAGAGATGTATACTGTACCTGCCAGCTGATGGCCGTCCTCCAGAGCCTGACCTGTGGCAGTTTGCAGAACAACAAACACATAAGCCTTATGCTGACAAACAGCACACGCTACCCAACCAGAAAAAGCACTTGAAGTATCCACTGTGTGCACACGAATAAACAGGGGCACGTTCTACCCAAAAGCAGTGTCTGATTGAGGGAAAAAGAGCGGCACGTTTTGATTAATACTTTATTTGCTGACCAGCATGTGGGAGATTGACAGGGTGCTGCTGGAGTCCAATCGTAACAGCACGCGTGATTCGAGATATCAAACCTGTGGAATGAGTTACGCATCGTACTTTAAAGGGGTCATGAACTGAGAAATAACTGACATTTAAGAGGTCATCATACATAGTTTCAGATCTAAAAACTTCCTTGTTAGTCCAAAATCAGCTTTTATTGAAACCAAGCCTAGAGAACGACTCGTTGTGGAATGTGCCGATTTATGGCGTAATAGAAGACCGCTTCTGCAGATCAACGCAACTTTGGCCCCGCCCACTGGCGAGTTAGTGAGATTACAGGATCACTGACTGGACTAAAAATAATATTACCTTCCAAAGGATCCTAATGTTAGGAATGTGGTTATTTTATTTATTTTCAACAATGTGAATGTCTCAGTTGAGCATTATTGTTTGTTCACTGTCGATTCTTTGGCTAATCAGTCATAATTTCGGCGCATGCTTTGCAAACAGACTTTTATGACATGGACTCGACAGTAATGCATGTAGCATTTGCATCATGGAGTCCATGAAATTGTGACTGATTTGCCAAAGAATCGACAAACAAATAATGCTCAACTGAGACATTCACAGTAACCGTGTTCATTCTAATGCCTGATCTGTGACCAGTAATTTCTTAATATGTAATGATTCATGTACAGTCCGATGATTTTTGTCTATGTGCCAGTAAATTAAACCAGTGAGTGACTTAATGGTCAACTTCACATTTTTTCTCTTAGCAGGATTTAAAATGTGATTAAATTTTATACAGAAAGTGATCAGAGAACGCTCCCTTTGCAATCACTGCTGAGCTGTCAATCAAACACCGCAAGTTTCCACTTAAGTCTCACAGCCAATCACAGCAGTGGGCGTTTCCACTGAAGTCTCACAGCCAATCACAGCAGTGGGCGTTTACACTGAAGTCTCACAGCCAATCACAGCAGTGGGAGTTTACACTGAAGTCTCACAGCCAATCACATCAGTGGGTGTTTCCACTGAAGCCTCACAGCCAATCACATCAGTGGGTGTTTCCACTGAAGTCTCACAGCCAATCACATCAGTGGGCGTTAACACTGAAGTCCCACAGCCAATCACAGCAGTGGGCTTTTACACTGGAGTCTCACAGCCAATCACATCAGTGGGCGTTTCCACTGAAGTCTCACAGCCAATCACAGCAGTGGGCGTTTACACTGGAGTCTCACAGCCAATCACATCAGTGGGCGTTTCCACTGAAGTCTCACAGCCAATCACAGTAGTGGGCGTTTCCACTGAAGTCTCACAGCCAATCACAGTAGTGGGCGTTTCCACTTAAGTCCCACAGCCAATCACAGCAGTTGGCGTTTCCACTGAAGTCTCACAGCCAATCACAGCAGTGGGCGTTTCCACTGAAGTCTCACAGCCAATCACAGCAGTGGGCGTTTACACTGAAGTCTCACAGCCAATCACAGTAGTGGGCGTTTCCACTTAAGTCCCACAGCCAATCACAGCAGTTGGCGTTTCCACTTAAGTCCCACAGCCAATCACAGCAGTTGGCGTTTACACTGAAGTCTCACAGCCAATCACAGCAGTGGGCGTTTACACTGAAGTCTCACAGCCAATCACAGCAGTGGGCGTTTACACTGAAGTCTCACAGCAGACACGCCCCTTCAAACAGAGCGTTCAAATCAGAGGCTTAAATCAGGGTAGGAAAAATGCCTTTTATTTCTAACTTATGACAATTTTTGATGTGAAAGCCAGGAAATATTATAAAATAAAATAAAATAAGCAGTTCATGACCCCTTTAATACTTTGGGTTAAAGGTTTGTTCAAACCATGAAATACGAGCAATTGTAAATACACGACTGGGCAGAAGTTTGGAAAAAAAACATAATTATTCCAAACTATTCTGGCAGTTTTGCTAAAACAGGGTGAGTTTTATCAATTATAAACTGTGTTTTCACTTTTAGTATGCTTTATAATGTTCTTTTCGCCCAGTGTCCTGTTTTTTTTAGGATTACAAAGATCTGCTGATAAAAGAAAAAGGTTTATGCGATAATAACAACATTAACTGGCAGGAATGAATGTTGATCCCGTACAGAAGTGTTGGTGGAATGCAGCTCTGCTGAGGTTCTGTCAGGCTGAGCTTTAGTTACGCACCTTTCTTCTCTTTTTTCTCCTCCTCCTCTCCACCAGCACCGAGCAAAGTGAAGATGATCCCGGTCTGAGAGTTCACCCCGACAGCCATGACCACCATCCGACCCGAGCCCTCCATCACATGCGTGCCTGGGGATTCAGTTAACGGCAGAGTAAGTCATGGAGAAACTGTAAGTAATGGCAGGCCTGACGCTCTCACCTCGGCACAACTGACACAATGTGTGATCTCATAGATGACTGCTGTCTGACAACACCAATCCCTCACACACACGCGCACACACACACACACACACCTGACTGTAGAAGTGAGAACTGACTCATTCATCAAAGCTAATTGATAGAGTTTATGCTCTCAAATGTACCACTACTCTCAAACACCGAACAGACAACTGCGTCCTTTTCAATATAAAGTTGTAGAATCAAAGTACATGAAAGGACAATAAATGATGTGGTTGGCACTGAATAGCATAACTAATAAATATGTTTAAATTATTAGCGGTAACACTTTACAACAAGGTCGCATCGCATTTGTTAACATTAGTTAGTTAATGCATTACATAAACGAAGCAATGGATTTTTTACAGCATAGTTTAAAAAGTAGATTTGAGTTTTCATGTAAATCACAGTGCATTAACTTATGTTAACAGATACAACTTTTGATTTGTAAAATTATTGAATTTAACAACACATAATTGTTGAAATTAACATGAAAAAAGAGTGTTAAATACTGTAGAATTATTGGTTATTGTTAGTTCATGTTTAGTTAACTCATTTTAACAAATGAAACCTTAACATGAAGCTAGTTTCTAATTCAAACACATCAAATAACAGATTTCCATCCGTCCAATCTTAACCTGCATCAAACAAACATAATCATGCAATGTTTTCATTCAGACCTAATCTGTTTGATTGATATTTAATTATTATAATTATTATTATGATATTTAATATTGTTAATTAATTACCAAAAAATATAATTCTTAACTGTGGCCAACATTTTGCACAAAACATTGTTACCACATAAATGAAATATTAAATTAGAAAAAGAAAAAAAAATCCTCAAAATAATGACATCAAAGTAGTGCCATTTTTGGGTACTTTCTACAGCATGATGGGAAAACAAGTAAATAATATAACATTAAACACTTTCTAAAGGTTAAGCACCTCCTTTCAATGACTACTTGTTAAAAACATTAAATAATTAAGCCTATTTGTGGGAAGTGCCACTTATATTTTTTGCCTGTGCTGATCGATTTGAATTTTTTGATCAGTGTGGATGCAAGTGGATGTCGAACTTCAATACTTATTATGTGTAAAAGAGCACAACAAAGTGAACACTGTGAAAGTAAAATATAGTAGTAAAGAGGGATTCACCAGAGAGAAGCATGGGGTCTTTATCTGCAGCTTTGCGCACGTGGTCGGATTCTCCCGTCAGAGAACTCTCATCGATCTTCAGATCGTTGCCTTGTATCAAGACCCCGTCCGCTGGGAGCAGGTCACCTGAACACAGGAAGGGCTAGCAATTTAACATGCACATTTTGTAGAACTACTAAAAAAAAAACTAAAAAAACATGCCTCACCAAACCACACCAACCACACAAAAAAATGAGGCGCTTTCCATACAGGAACACGTAATGAAACTTGATACATCAGAAAAGAACAGCATCTTAAAGGATTAGTTCACTTCAGAATTACAATTTCCTGATAATTGACTCTCCCCCACGTAATGCAAGATCTTCATGTCTTTCTTTCTTCAGTGGAAAAGAAATGAAGGTTTTTGAGGAAAACATTCCAGGAAGTTTCTCCATATAGTGTCTTCAATGGGGTCCAACGGGTCGAAGGTCCAGATGTGAGTTTCAGTGCAGCTTCAAAGTCTCGACACGATCCCAGTCGAAGAATAAGAGTCTCATCTAGACAAACCAGTGGACATTTTATAACAAAATAAATGTATATACTTATATACTTTATATATATACATTTATATACTTTTTAACCTCAAATGCTGGTCTTGCTCTAGCTGTGATGCGACACACATTGTGTAATCACGTTGAAAGGTCAAGCATGACGTAAGCGTAAGAACCGACCTAGTGTTTGCAAAGCAAATGTGCAAAGAATAAGTCAAACGCCATTTACAAAAAATAAATAAATAAAAGGTGAAACAACGATGTCGGACGATTTTGAAGTTGAATTTTTCACCCTACCCTAAATTTTTTAACCAGAACATGCATGACCTTTCAACATGATTACGTAATGTGTGTCACATCACAGCTAGTCCAAGACCAGCATTTGTGGTTAAAAGTATATAAATGTTTATTTTTTTAGAAAATGGCCAATGGTTTGTCTAGATCAGACTCTTATTCCTCGGCTGGATCGTGTCGAGACTTTGAAGCTGCACTGAAACTCACATCTGGACCTTCGACCCGTTGGACCCCATTGAAGACACTATATGGAGAAACATCCTGGAGCGTTTTCCTCAAAAACCTTCATTTCTTTTCCACTGAAGAAAGAAACACATGAACATCTTGCATTACGTGCGGGAGAGTAAATTATCAGGAAATTTTAATTCTGAAGTGAACTAATCCTTTAAAAGTTCAACACTCATTATGGTGCGATATGTTTTTTTTTTAAAAACATGATATTCAAAGTAAGTCTTCAGCTTAACTGGATAAATCCAACGGTCAAGAGCACAACGGGGATAAAACTGTTACTGAACACAGGCAGCCACTCAGCAATGGAGCATATTTCAGAATCTAATCTCCAAAAGCTCTTCTTAGTGCCTTTGTGTTCCTTCCAACAATTCCTTCAGTTTCTCCAAACAACAAGTCTGGATCAATATCGCTGTCTCCAAAGAATTCCAAAGTTGATCCTCTAAGATGGCACATGTCAAGCATTTCACAACAGAATCTCTCTCCAATTATTATGAGTTTACAGCCCTAAGTCAGAATAGCAGTGTGTTGTGCAACAATAGGCAACACTATATTGTAGGTGTTCCCCAGGGTTCGGTATTGGGCCCTTCTGTTGTTTTGTATATCAAAAATGTGTTTTCGTTCAGAGATAATTCTGCTTTCATTTTCCATCTTTGCAATGCATCATATCATCTCCCACACATGTTCAAAAATAACGGTAAGCTACTGCTAACCACCGCTGTACTAGTCAAGGAGATGGAGCCCCTTTTCCAGCTTGCCAAACGCTCTCACCCACAGGATCCCTCCATCACTGTCAACTCATGCATTATCTGCCTCCCACTCGTTCAGGAGATCCGGAACAACATCCAGAACCCCTCCAACACCGCAGAACCAGCACGGCACTTGTCTGATAACATCTCCAGAGAATAAAGTGGTGATCGGCTTGACCAACTCTCATAATCAAACTGTAAATTAATGACACAGATCAGTCTTGCTTCATTGCACAGCAATGCTGTCCGGTCATGCTTTAAAGCTCTCTTGATAACGCTCCACTTCATTAATAGATTTCAGATTATATATGGGTGAATCTTCAATTACAAATCTTGAATTTCATCTTTGTTAATACATTTATACATTGACACGTCCATGGATTTATTTTAATCGAGATTTAAGGATATGAATGCGTGTATTGTAGAATAACTTTACCTTTATGTCTTCAATAATTCATTTTAAATGGTTCTATAGTGTGAAATATTAATTGTAGTACATATATTCCATGCACTGTTGTCTCTTAATTAATATGTGTTCATAAAAGTGGCATGAATGATAATTATAAAAGAATGACCTCAATACTGTTTCAAATAGTTTTAGATGGAGTTTAGCATGTCACACTGTGGGAAATGTCAAGTTCTCAAAAATATTAAATGTCAAACTTATTATTTATTACTTATTATTACATTATAAACTGTAAGAAAGAAAAAAAAAATATTAATTTGTTCAACACACTAAAAGCAACCAAACGTAACAGTGTTTCGCAAATGATTTGGAATTTGCAAATAGTTGTTATGTCCGGTTGCTTTGAGTGTGTGGTACATAACAACTATTTACAAATACCAAATCATTTGCGATATAACAAAGTGCAAAATAAAATCCCGCTGATTGTAACACTTTAATAAATGTATTATATTGGGGAAATAATAGGTCCAAATTTAACCTTTGAACTCAAGTAATTAGTACAATAAAAATAAAAAAATCAAAGATGCCCCTAATATGTCTTTATAATCTAGAATCAATCTTTCATTTTTCTTTAAAACCACCCTAGAAGACAGAAAAGTTCCTCTAATTGAAGAATCACGCATATATTCTACTCTGTTACTTCAATCATGACATCTCAGTCTCGAGTTTTATCATGTTCATTGATATGACAATGTTACTGGGTCTCGGCTCAAACATTTAAACACATAAAAAGTGATGAAAGCCAAAATATTAAATGCCATTGATGAATATTTATTGAGTAATCCACTATTTTGTAGACTATTTTGTCAAAATGACAATTGTCACCCGAGATTTGGAGTCAAATTACAGGAGCGTAAAAATAACTTTAGAAAGATGGCAGCATCATTATATTATTTGTACACACAGATAGGAAGGTCTGTTAGTAGATTCTGTTGACTTTAGCAAAACTTGTTGCATTATATACCAATGGCGACATTACTTAACATGTCTGTTCCTCGGAAAGTAATAAACATATTTCACTATGTTTTAGTTCTTAAAATGTTATTTTGGTATCTTCACTTTAAGCCTCTCTATGGTTAAATCCCAGAGATATAGGGATCTCAATGCGGCTCCATGAGTAAATTGTTAAATTGCACACATTTTCAGTGGTGAAAAACCAAATGTGGGTCACTTATCAAAGTGTACTAAAGTAAACAGATTTAACGAATACACATACCAATCTCTGTGTAAAATAATATAATGATGCTGCCATCTTTCTAAAGTCATTTTTACGCTCCTGGAATTTGGCTCCAAATCTCAGGTGAAAATTATCATTTTGACCCCCATGTACAAAATAGTGAATTACTTTGGTGAATTAGTGAATAAAGAACTAAGAATTTAGTGAATTTATTCTCCTTGCCATTTAATATTTTGGCTTCCATCACTATTAATGTTTGTCGGTCGGCTTCTAGCCCTGCGGGACCATCTTACATCAAATACTGAATCTGACTATTTAAATGTTGAGCAAGCAATCTCATTGGCTGGCCAATTGGCCAATCAGCTTGTGGCATGTAGTAAATAATGTGATTGCTAACAGACTGCATGTAAAGGCCTTATCAGGGACCTGTTATAAATACAAGAGGGATAAGTATTTAAAAAAGAAAGAACTTGGGGACACATACCATACTTGATTTGTGCGATATCTCCAACGACGATATCTGACACGGGGAGCTGTATGACCTGTCCTCCTCGCACCACCTGGAACTTCTGCTCCTGCTCGATGCGGCTCTGTAAACCCCTGAACTGCTTCTCTTTGCTCCAGTCGTTGAAGGCCGTGACCAGAACAACACACACCACTGAGAGTAAGATCGCAGCTCCCTCGATCCAGCCGGCCTCGGCCTCCCCCTCGTCCTCGGCTCCGGCGGCCGCTGTCCCGCACGCTGGAGAGAGAGCAAGAGCAGCGCTGTCAATCACCACGCAAAACTCCGCTTTTAGATTAGACATAGCCTTGTGTATTTTTTATTTTATTTTCATTTTCATATTCATTGTTCATGTATTTTATTGTTTGTAAGGTGTCCTTCAGTGTGTCTTGAAAGGAGCCCATAAATAAAATGAATTATTATTATTAACATTTAAACACGCTGCTGAAAACACACTGTATAAATCCAAATGTTTTTTTATTTTAGTTTTCTTTGGAGAGTGTCGCTTCTCACACCACTTCTTGCGAACTTTATTTTAAAAAAACAGCCTTTAGCTCTTTCTTTTATAATTCTTATTCATTATTTTCTTATAAGCTCATATTAATTGTGAATACATGGAATGTTTTCAATATGAACGAGAGAAGAGTGAAAAGTGAAAAGATTAAAAGAAAAGGTGAGAAGTTGCAGCTCTTATTAAACAATCATGTCCGTTTGAATCCATAAATATCTCGATTGAAAAGTTCATGGACTCGGTGTGTCACCAACCTAAATAAGTTATGAGAATGTTTTCTATGTTTTCTTTTCTATGAGAATGTAAAAATATTCACCTCATCAGAAATGCACACAAATATCAACATAAACTAATGAATGCTAAACAGATTAATATCAGATTAATGAAACAAATTTTACATCATATACACCCAAAAATGAAAAATCTGTCCAACCTGTATGAATTTTTGTTTCTCTCATGCAACGCATCAGTGTTATTTTAGTTTTATTTATATTTTGAATTAGCTTAAAGTTTTATATTTTTACTTTTCAAGATCAATTTGGTTTATTTGTTTTTTTTAGTGCGTTTGTCATTTTATTAGCTTTTTCTTTTTCTACATTTGTGTTTAATTTATTTTTATTTCAGTTTTCAGCAGTTTTTAGTTCATTTTTTATTTTATTTTTCCAGTTAAAAATGTTAGTGCTTCAATTTCAGCTTATTTCAGTTTATTGCCAAGGCGATTTTCTAATTTGCATTTAGTTAAAGTTTTTCGACTAACATTTACATTTCATTTGATTTCAGCTTTATTTCAATGAACATACATGTTATTAATAGCTTTAGCTCTATAATAACCCTGAACACATCAGCAAAAAGCTGCACTTTTCCATGCAAAACTGCAGTGTGATCATGTGAGATTTCCTGAAGTGGAGATATTCTGCTTCTGTCTTCCACAGAGCTGATCTTTGAACAACAAAATGGTGTGGAATTGATGACAGAATTTCAATGAATTCTGCGAACTGTCCCTTTAAATGCTGATGATTATTCGGCAGATCCAGTGTCGGCTGATCTCAGATCAGGTCTATTTTTAGGCTCTGCAGCGCGGACCCTCCTCGGCTCCAGATCCTTCATTTGATTCGGCTCCTCTGCAGTGAAACCTCTTCATTCTGTGTGTAGAGCGTGTGTGTGTGTGTGTGTGTGTGTGTGGAGCTGTCCGCGGTGCTGAAGTGTTAGATAACAGCTCGTGACACACTGGTGCTGCAACACTCTCCTCAACACACTCCACCGAAACGGCCCGTTCTGCAGGAGACGCTTTCTCACGCTTGCTGATTTTATGCAAATTTTGTCAAATTTGGACAAATGTGCAGTTTTGCATTTGAACCGTTTCTGATTTTCCGGCTTAAGCTGTCATTTGAGCTAGTATTTTCACTTCAAACAATGTTGTTCTTCCTGTTTTCCAGGACAAATATCTAAACATTCTTCACTCGAGATACATTTACTGGAGAAGCAACATGATTCTGAAGCTGAAAATACAGGATTATTGTAGATGAATATGCTTTCACTGTCACTGACTAGATATATTTATAATAATGTAGGACACTTTTACTGCTAACAAGACATTTGGCATTATCAGGACACACACATATTCCCACATTTCATTATTATACATTATATTCAACATTATATACAGTAGTTTAATAGTACTGACACTAAAACTGTGTGAACTATCCATAATAAATATTGTTGCATTTTTGTATTGCGATATATTGTGGCATGATATATTGTTTCACCCCTAGTCATTTTGTTTCTCCAGTAAATGCATCTTGATTTATAAGAATATATAAGAAAAATATTTGTCTTAAAAAACATTATCATTAATCCTGTCGACTAAGCGTAAAGAAATAGTTTAGCAGAGAAAAAAACACAATACATCCACTTGTTTGCTGTGTTTTCTCATGGTACACAAAAGTAGACATATTTTACATTTTTTTGGTCTTATGGACTTCCTTTTTTACACTGGCTTCCTCAGGCTGAGGAGTGACTGACGCAGTGTGAGCATTAATGAGCTTCACGTGTATCTCAGGCCTCAGATGTTCAGTTCTCGGTGAGATTCTCCCGGTATCGATCTGTGCTTATCTTCTGTGAACGTCAGGGATGTCTGGACACACGGAGAGATCCATCTCTCTTACACACACAGCGCCAGTCTCCATTAAAACCAGAACAGTGGAGCCGAGCTGAGGGTTCATCGTCTGCACACGCTTTTCTCTGCTTACACACTGTTGGAAAGTGTGGAATATGCATATTAACGTATTGTGGGAAGCCAGAAAGTAATGAAGCTACAGACCTTTAGTTAACTGCATTACATTTCTTAAGGGAGCAATTTCATTCTAAATATATAAAACTCCATAATATTATTTGCTATTCACGAAGAACTTTACTGGTACATTAACTGGACTAAAACATCAAACTTCTGTTGTGCATGAAGAAGACATGTTTTGAATCAGTTCATTGAAATGAACAAAGTGATTCACTAGAATGAAGTGTGTCTTCCGGTATTACTGCACATATGAGGAAACATATTTTATGTTTATGTCTGATTATTATCTCAGCTCATTTAACCCTGCAGATTCAATATGACATAAAATACAACAAAATAGCATTCTGCTGTGATGCATGTTGGACAAAGCAGATCCTTGCATATGAATGTATTAAGTTTCATGATATTGTGCCAGATAGATTCATATAATCACAGAATCGGATCATAATACCAGCTAAAACATCTTGACAGCGCATGCACATGATGAGTCTCTGCAAGAGTTAGCATGCTCTTCTTCGCTCAGATCTAGACACTCTGAACGCATTGGAATAAAAGATCATTTTCCATTCCTGGAGTAATTGAATTCTTTGAGCATTATCGTGATTGATAATACTTGCTCAGCATTCTTGTAGCTTCTTTATGCTGCTTTAATGGCTTTGTCTTCATTGCACATTTTATGGGCCACTGGTTTGATGTATGGCCTTCACCTAAAGGTTATTCTTCCAGCGCACACTTCATTAACTCTTCGCTCTCTGAATGCAGAGTCATGCTCGCTTTACTCGGAGACAAACACTGACTGCTGATGGACTTTCTCAAAGTCAAGTGAAGAAAACATGTTTGGATATTTCATTCTGTGATCGATATGCAGGAGATCATCCACGGCTAGCTGTGATTTACACTATTGTAATGCAAGACTGGCTGAAGTGAAGCGAAGTGCATTCAAATGGTTTCATGCACCGCTAGCCGAGGATTATCTCACTTGTACAGAACCGTGGTCGTTCGCCCACACTGATGACTGGAAGGGTGAAGTTACGGCCCGCTAGATCTAGCATTCTGTCCGCTTTAAATCAGACACGGAGATAAAGTAGTGCGGGGCATTTATCTGAATGAATGAATTATAGCATTTATTTGAATTAATTATCTAAAGAGAGTGAGAGAGAGAGAGAGAGAGAGAGAGAGAGAGTGAGAGAGAGAGAGTGTGTGTGTGTGTGTGTGTGTGTGAGAGAGAGAGAGAGAGTGAGAAAGAGAGAGAGAGAGAGAGAGAGAGAGAGAGATGCGTGTGTGTGTGTGTGAGAGAAAGAGAGAGAGAGAGAAAGAGAGAGAGAGATGCGTGTGTGTGTGTGTGTGAGAAAGAGAGAGAGAGAGAGAGAGAGAGAGTGTGTGTGTGAGAGAGTGTGAGAGAGAGAGAGAGTGAGAAAGAGAGAGAGAGAGAGTGTGTGTGTGAGAGAGTGTGTGAGAGAGAGAGTGAGAAAGAGAGAGAGAGAGATGCGTGTGTGAATTACCTGCATCTGTTCAGCATCTCTCTACTAAAAGTGAAGCTGTGAGTTTAATTACTTCAAAAACAGCAATATGTCACATGACCCCCCCCACTAAAGAAATATAATGCAGCATTGCAGTAGCCAAGCTATTTTAAACTTTAAACTTCAACCCCCCCCCAATGTTCAAACCAAATCTACGCCCTTGCGCTTTAGCCACACTTACGAATGACTGAATGTCCCTGCATGCAAAATATATATGCAAAAAGTCATTAATTGGAAAGATTGATTGCACAAACAATCAAAACCTCAAGACAGAAAGTATTGAAAATGAAAACAGTCAGTATTTTTTGTGTAAATGTTGATAGTTGCTCTATATTTATATATATATATATATATATATATATATATATATATATATATATATATATATATATATATATATATATATATATATATATATATATATATATATATATATAATATAATATAAAATATATATTTTCATGAAATACGGCCCCCCTGATCTGAACCCGAGTGGTGTTCTGTTATTGGACTTCTGTGCTAGTTACAGCTTGTCCATAACGAACACCATGTTCAAGCATAAGGGTGTCCATCAGTGCACATGGCACCAGGACACCCTAGGCCGGAGGTCGATGATCGACTTTGTGGTCGTTTCATCCGACCTCCGGCCGTATGTCTTGGACACTCGGGCGAAGAGAGGGGCGGAGCTGTCAACTGATCACCACCTGGTGGTGAGTTGGATCCGATGGCGGGGGAGGAAGCTGGACAGACTCGGCAGACCCAAACGTACTGTGAGGGTCTGTTGGGAACGTTTGGCCGAATCTCCTGTCAGAGAGATCTTCAACTCCCACCTCCGGCAGAGCTTCGACCAGATCCCGAGGGAGTCTGGAGATATTGAGTCCGAGTGGACCATGTTCTCCACCTCCATTGTCAACGCAGCCACTCAGAGCTGTGGCCGTAAGGTCTCCGGTGCCTGTCGAGGCGGCAATCCCCGAACCCGGTGGTGGACACCGGAAGTAAGGGATGCCGTCAAGCTGAAGAAGGAGTCCTATCGGGCCTGGCTGGCTTGTGGGACTCCTGAGGCAGCTGATGGGTACCGACGGGCCAAGCGGACTGCAGCCCGGGTGGTTGTGGAGGCAAAAACTCGGGCCTGGGAGGAGTTCGGTGAGGCCATGGAGAAGGACTATCGGTCGGCCTCGAAGAGATTCTGGCAAACCGTCCGGCGTCTCAGGAGGGGGAAGCAGTGCCCTACCAACGCTGTTTACAGTGGAGGTGGGCAGCTGTTGACCTCGACTGGGGATATCATCGGACGGTGGAAGGAATACTTCGAGGATCTCCTCAATCCCGCCGTCACGTCTTCCATTGAGGAAGCAGAGGCTGAGGGCTCGGAGGCGGACTCGTCCATCACCCAAGCTGAAGTCACCGAGGTAGTCAAGAAACTCCTCGGTGGCAAGGCACCGGGGGTGGATGAGATCCGCCCTGAGTACCTCAAGTCTCTGGATGTTGTGGGGCTGTCTTGGCTGACACGCCTCTGCAACATCGCGTGGCGGTTGGGGACAGTACCTTTGGACTGGCAGACCGGGGTGGTGGTCCCTCTTTTCAAGAAGGGGGATCGGAGGGTGTGCTCCAACTATAGGGGGATCACACTTCTCAGCCTCCCTGGGAAAGTCTATGCCAGGGTACTGGAGAGGAGAATCCGGCCGATAGTAGAAAAGAAAAAAAAAAAAATTAAAAAAAAAGAAAAAAAAATCCTCGGATTCAGGAGGAACAGTGTGGTTTTCGTCCCGGTCGTGGAACACTGGACCAGCTCTATACCCTCTACAGGGTGCTGGAGGGCTCATGGGAGTTTGCCCAACCAATCTACATGTGCTTTGTGGATTTGGAGAAGGCATTCGACTGTGTCCCTCGCGGCGGCCTGTGGAGGGTGCTCCGGGAGTATGGGGTCCGGGGCCCTTTGCTAAGGGCTATCCGGTCCCTGTACGACCGGAGCAGGAGCTTGGTTCGTATTGCCAGCAGTAAGTCAGACTTGTTCCCGGTGCGTGTTGGACTCCGGCAGGGCTGCCCTTTGTCGCCGGTTCTGTTCATAATTTTTATGGACAGAATTTCTAGGCGCAGCCAGGGGCCGGAGGGGGTCGGGTTTGGGGACCACACGATTTCATCTCTGCTCTTTGCGGATGATGTTGTCGTGTTGGCCTCATCAGACCAGGACCTCCAGCATGCACTGGGACGGTTTGCAGCCGAGTGTGAAGCGGCTGGGATGAAAATCAGCACCTCCAAGTCCGAGGCCATGGTTCTCAGTCGGAAAAGGGTGGTTTGCCCGCTTCAGGTTGGTGGAGAGCTCCTGCCTCAAGTGGAGGAGTTCAAGTATCTTGGGGTCTTGTTCACGAGTGAGGGAAGGATGGAACGGGAGATTGACAGGCGGATCGGTGCAGCTTCTGCAGTAATGCGGTCCCTGTACCGGTCTGTCGTGGTGAAGAAGGAGCTGAGCCGCAAGGCGAAG
Organism: Abramis brama; assembly: GCF_963993115.1. Lineage (NCBI taxonomy): Eukaryota > Metazoa > Chordata > Actinopteri > Cypriniformes > Leuciscidae > Abramis > Abramis brama. The sequence goes on from NC_139985.1 coordinate 31,006,312, forward strand.
CTCTCGATTTACCAGTCAATCTACGTTCCTACTCTCACCTATGGTCATGAGCTGTGGGTCATGACCGAAAGGACAAGATCCCGGATACAAGCGGCCGAAATGAGCTTTCTCCGCAGGGTGGCTGGGCGATCCCTTAGAGATAGGGTGAGAAGCTCGGTCACTCGGGAGGAGCTCAGAGTAGAGCCGCTGCTCCTCCACATCGAGAGGGGTCAGTTGAGGTGGCTCGGGCATCTTTTCCGGATGCCTCCTGGACGCCTTCCCGGGAAGGTGTTCCGGGCATGTCCCACCGGGAGGAGACCCCGGGGAAGACCTAGGACACGCTGGAGAGACTATGTCTCCCGGCTGGCCTGGGAACGCCTCGGTGTCCCCCCGGAAGAGCTGGAGGAAGTGTCTAGGGAGAGGGACGTCTGGGCATCCCTGCTTAGACTGCTGCCCCCGCGACCCGGCCCCAGATAAGCGGTAGAAGATGGATGGATGGATGGATATTTTCATGAACTGCTTCTAAACAGCACGCCAGAACCAGACTAACAGCGGATGGATACTTTACATGCTCTTATCCTGGTTATTAGGCAGAATAAGACACAATGAGCACCAGATTTTGTGTCCAGAGGGAATGTTTGGAAACTGACATCCACTAAAAACCACCTTGACATCAGTTGCTTAAAAGTCACTGTAAAAATGTCTTACAGAGTGAAGTTGTGGAGTATGTGAGTGCAAACCACGAGGTTTGGATTGTATGTAATGTCTGTGAGTATAACAGTGATGTAATCCTTCTGACATCAGTTGACCTGTGCAGATGACAGTAAATGCCAGTGTTTGATATGTCCACATCAAAGCATAGGAGAAACTGTTTAACAGTGAATAAAACACAATATTTGTTCATATTAACTAATCTTAACATTAAGGTGACAGTTTAGTCAAAATAAAAATGATGTCATAATTTGCTCCCTCTCAGGTCGTTCCAAACCTGTATGATTTTTTAAATATATATGTATATTTTTTCTTTTTCTTTTATATATTTTAAAGAATATTTCTACATTTTTTGATGATATGATGTGGGTTTTTTTTTTAGAATATCTTCTTTTGTGTTCAACAGAACAAAGAGAGAGGTTTGGAACGACATGGATGAACTTTCCTTTAAACCAGGGTAAATTGGCGATAAATTGTCTTTAACAATAACCAGCGCCTCGGTTCCCTTTATGATTCGCTGTACAATACGAGGAACACGTGTAATTATACTCACACTCGCTGCCCTCTCCAGGCGGCTGATAGAACGACAGACCCAGAGAGATCATGGCTGCGATTTCGAGGATGATGAGGGTCACGTCTTGTAACGCTTCCCACACTAACTGTAAAAAAGTTTTTGGCTTCTTTGGAGGTATAAGATTTTGCCCGAAGACTTCTTTTCTTTTATCTAGATCTGTGGCATCTCCAGTCAGACCTGTAAGGAAACACAAAGACAAACGTTACAACTCCACTCAAAAGACATAATACACTCTGGAAAAAAATAATAAAGTCGGATTTAAAATTTTCATTTCACAGTGTTTTTTTTTTTTCATTGTCAGCAACTTGAGCGATTGTGTTGCTTCATATACAGCCAGTTTGACATTCCCAGTTTTCAGTGTGAATGAGATGCATTTCTCTCTATTGATGGTCCATTGATTCTGACTAGGCAAACACACTCAAAAAAGCCAGCTCACTCGTTCAATGCAAGATAAAAACACTGCTTTAATGAAAAAGTGGCAAACGTTTTGGTCACATGTGAACTTTCTCAATGCCCAGTGCAGGAGTCACATGATTACATGGATCACATGGTTAACCAAACTAGGGTATACAAACAATCCAGAAACATATTTGAAGAACATGCGTAATAAATGAAATGAGCTCACTACACAATCCAATAAACATTTTCTTCAACTGATTCTGACTAAATCACATTTTCATTAGAAACAAACACATCGTACACTTATAGTCTCTTTATAGTGTGAAACAGCCGACTTACTGTGTAAATATATTTATAATATATCTAACTGTCTCTGCAATGAACTGACAGTGCCAGATATTTAAAGTAGCTTTTCACATTGGTCTAATTGTAAAGCATGGTGTAAACCTGTTTTCTTTTCTGTTCGTCTAAAACTCCCCATAGAAAAAAAGAAAAGAAACAATTGAACCTCAGAGTGTTGATGTGCAGAAATATTATGGGTTTTATTCAATTTTATCTTACACCGGCGCAATGCAGCGCCAAGCGTGACGCAAGTGTGTTCTTGTGTTTTGCTAGTTTCAGCCCGACGCAGTTTTCATTTTCACGTCCTGCGTCACGTTGTTTAAATAGCGAATGCATTTGCGCCCGTTTGTTCACCCATGGGCTGCTGGTCTGAGAACGAGTGTGTGTGTTCTGGCGCTATAGTTTTGAGGAACTATAATAGACTGAGCCATTGACCAACTGAAACCTGGTCTAAAGTCAATGGTGCAATATTGTTTTTTGTCATTTAAAGAGTGTGTTAGTAATGTGAGCCTATAGACGGGTCCACAACGCGTGTACACTCTGCTTATTACACACACACTCTGCTTATTACACACACACTCTGCTTATTACACACACACTCTGCTTATTACACACACAGGGACGCACAGCAGCACACAAACATGCCAAATATTTAAAATAAAAGGATTACAATGTAAAATATTATTATTGTGCATAAAGATATGGTGAATCCGGCTTGTCCCGTAGATGTTCTGCTTGCGCACTTTTACCTTGCACACGAGCAGATCCGTTTGCGCTCTGGAGACGCGTTCGGCCTTTCCACTATCAAATTCCGTCATGAAAAAAAAGAAACAAGCACGAGCACAACTGGCATTTAAAGGGAATGGGAGATGAGACTCTGATTGGTTTAACGCACGTAAATCCCAAAACACACCCATTACCCATGAAGAGAATAGGGACGACCCTTTTAGACCAGCGCCGGGACCGCCGACCATTTTTCCCGTCGTTAAACTAGCAAAAGTGGATTCGGACAGGCAGTGAGTGAACTTGCACCGTGCGCTTTAGACCATGCGCTTAGATCATTAAAATAGGGCCCTATAGCATGTTATTATATTATATGTTTAAGGTGAAGTTATAACAAGCCATATACACTGATGAGCCAAAACATTATGAGCAGTCACAGGTGAGGAGAATATTGCTGATCATCTCCAAACAGAACCTCAAATTAAGGTCTGGGTATATTAGATGGTCAGCAAACAATCAGTTATCTAAATCCACAAGTTGGATGCGGGACAAACGGCCAGGAATAAAGATCTGAACCACTTTGACATGGAACAAAGAGTTCTGGCGAGAAGACTGGGTCAGAGTGTCTCTGAAACAACAAGGCTTTTGGGTTGACTCCCAGTCAATTTACCAACAGTGGTTCGAGGAGGGATAAATTAGAGATCTGCGCGGGAATTCTTTCCGACTCCCACCCATTCCCGAAAGAAATATATGTTTCCTTTTCCCACTCCCACCCACAACGTTCATGTTTTGCTTCACTCGCCCTGCAAAAGCCCACAGGTAAACGTATGCATCGATTTGTTTCAGTAAGTCTATGAAATTTCCATGTAAATGAATGTGTCGCCTATAGCCACAACCTAAGCATAAACTCTCCCGATAAATGATGTGTTATTAAAGCGGCTACATTCACAAACCACTGTTTATATGAACAGAAAAGCAAGCATAAGCTACTGCATGTGTTTATGACAGAAAGTTCTTTTCTGATGACAAAAAAAGCTGTCACTCATTTTAGTTAATCGCGATCTCACAAAGTTCTGTTGTAATCAATGAAGCGGTCGACACTGCACAATGAATCATGTCTTTACATCATGTCAACACTTCATTTGTTGGGATTTGCGAGTGTACAGAAACACCTCTGATTGGCCATTGCATTCAAGAGATCAACAGAAGTGTCTCTGATTGGATACACTGCTCAACCCTGCAAAACCACGTTGTAAATAGAAACCTCTGACGCTCTGCGCAAACACAGATACGCACTGGATCGCTAAATCTGTTTCGCCAATATGCTTTTATTACGGAGAAAACTGATCCTAGATCAGCAGTTATGCAGCTTACTCGCCCATCAGATATCGTCCCGCAGGAGTGCAGCGCTCCAGTTTGAACTAAACCATAATTTGTATAACTACAATTCGAGAAAAACTAATGACTTTGGCAAAAACATAATTAGAGTATTTTTTTTTTAAGGCAGCGGCTATTTGTACAAAGTGAACATAGCAATAGATTCTATTTACACTATATAAAAGAAGCATTTTTTATTTATTTTTTGCAATAATTGCAAATAGCCGTTAGATGCTATTTATACTTATAAATAGTGGCGGATAATATTTGCTCCTCAGTGTTGTTGTACATTAAACGGCATGCAATAATAAAATAGATTAAAAATAGATTGAAATTATTAAATGGACAACAATAAAGCTCTCCCTACAGCTACCCCTAATAACCGCTAAACACTTTATTATTAAACACACATTAGACTTTTTATTTCCACTTTTATTTCACTTTTTTTTTAATAAATGCCTTTCCGATCTGATCTGATCTGATGTGATGTGATGGGAAAAGGAAGTAGAGCGAGTTCGGCAAAAAGAAGGATTCAAATTGCATCAAAACTTTCTGTCACGCGCCTTTCCACTGATGACAATTATGCATCTTCTGCAATTTTGTCTGGCCAATCAGACGCCAGTGGGCGGAGTTAGTGTAAACAGCCTCTGCCATCACAGCCTGATCTCATGCAAATACGTCTCTATAGAACGCATTGTGTTTATCGTGCAATTTATATGCGAAAATGAGTTTTTACATGCAAATGATACACAGTTTTTGCGCGCATGGTAATACACACTTTATTGCGTGTAATACACCACTAATCCTACCCAAGCGTATAATACATACGTAGCCCACACCACTACTAAACCTACCCATGCGTATCATATGCACGTAAAAACTCATTTCCGTGTATAAATTGCATGATAAACACAATGCGTGCTATAGAGACAGTGTGCCCGGGTTGGCCATCAAAGCGTGATATTTGCACAGTGGTGTAAATAGACACTCATTTTTCTAAAGTTAGTCCAAGGTATTGTTTTTTTCCGTGTGGAAGCGAGTGCCGATGTAGACGCCTCCCGACCAGCGGCGTTTGAGATGAGTGTGAATATCGAGACGCTTCTCAGTCCCCAGGATCAGTTCTCTTCGCTCCAGCAGAAAAAAGGCTTTATATCCCGTGCCCACGAATGGAAAATGAGCAATCCATCTCTCGGAGTAAGATTGGGCCCTCATGTCACCCACAGTCTCCAATTACCCAGCTGACTCACACACAGGCTGTTCGACACACTTACATAAAGCCTTTCTGCACTCACACACATCACACTGAGAGTTACAGATCTGCACTACTAAAACACACTAGTCAACTAATCTGTGAAATGATGGAAGCCCTGGATACTGGACTGGGATCTGTTCATCTAAACCTGAATACATGCGTTTCTTGGGAGACTTTTTCCACAAAACTATAAAGCAGCACAACTGTTTTCAACACTGATAATAATCATAAATGTTTCTTGATCATCATATTAGAGTGATTTCTGAAGGATCATGTGACACTGAAGACTGGAGTAATGATGCTGAAAATTCAGCTTTGATCACAGTACATTACATTTTAACATATACTCACAGAGAAAACTACGGAAGCTTGTTTCTGCCACAGAATAAAAAATAAAAAAGGTAAAAGAATTGCGTGATATAAAGTCCAAATTGTGAGACTGCGAAGAAAATCTTCTCGAAATTGCAAGAAAAAAAGTCACAATTATGTTTTTTATCAAGGATAGATGCACTTTTATGATGGACAGATGCGCTTTTATGATGGACAGATGCACTTTTATGATGGATAGATGCACTTTTATGATGGACAGATGCACTTTTATGATGGATAGACACTTTTATGATGGACAGATGCACTTTTATGATGGATAGACACACTTTTATCATGGACAGATGCACTTTTATGATGGATAGATGCACTTTTATGATGGACAGACGCACTTTTATGATGGACAGATGCACTTTTATGATGGACAGATGCACTTTTATCATGGATAGAGGACAGATGCACTTTTATGATGGACAGATGCGCTTTTATGATGGACAGATGCACTTTTATGATGGATAGATGCACTTTTATGATGGACAGATGTACTTTTATGATGGATAGACGCACTTTTATTATGGATAGATGCACTTTTATGATGGACAGATGCACTTTTATTATGGATAGATGCACTTTTATGATGGACAGATGCACTTTTATGATGGATAGACGCACTTTTATGATGGACAGATGCACTTTTATGATGGATAGACGCACTTTTATGATGGACAGATGCACTTTTATGAGGGATAGATGCACTTTTATGATGGACAGATGCACTTTTATGATGGACAGATGCACTTTTATAGACTTCAAAACAGAAACAGCCATTCACTGCCATTATAAAGCTTGGAAGAGCCAGGACATTTTTTAATATAACATTGTATTTGTCTGAAAGAAGAATGTCATATACACCTAGAATGGCTTTAGGGCGAGTAAATCAGGGGCTAATTTTCATTTTTGGGTGAACTATCCCTTTAAGATGGCGATGATAATGAGGCACACTGGACAGAGAGATTGCTCTATTCTCCGCTCGGTTTATCGACACATGCCGTGACTCCTGGAGTGTGTACAGAGCCGAACGCTGGGCAGATGTGATCGGGACAAGCCTTGTTTTCTGAGATTCAGCCGGTTTGTGGACCAGCTGTGCTGATCTGGATTCGCCAGCTGCTGTTGTGTCTCTGTGAAAGCTTGTTTCCATTAGCACTTTTCAGTCAGTATGAGCGCTGCTGTAATGAAGATCAACCGTGCAGGACACACACGTGTGTATCATTTCTCCTGCACATCAGCACAGAAACACAACGGTGACCAATGCTCTTAAACTAAAGTTTGCCAAGCTACATGCAAATAGCAAAAAAGAAATAAAAGAACTGGTTATATACAGTACAAACATACAGTACATTTCCTATTATCACTGTAAAGCTGCTTTGAAACAATCTATATTGTTAAAAGAGCTATATAAATGAAGGTGATTTGACTTGACTTGACATGGGAAAACAAAGTCACTTATTTGAAAAAGTAACTCAGATATTTTGTTGTAAATTTAAAAGTAATGCATTACTCTACTAACCGCTTGAAAAAGTAATCTGTTAATGAAACAGTTGTAAAGCGTCACGGCCAACACTGGCTATAACTGTAGTGTCACTTTTGATGAATTTTGAAAGAAAAGTATTATGGGCCCTATCTTTCACCCAGCGCAATTGACTTTGTCCACCGACGCATGTTTCATTCCTATTTTGCGCCCGACGCACAGCGGACTTTTCCCTCCACAGACGCACGTCGGTAAATTAGGGAATGAACTTGCGCTCCCGGGGGCGGTTCAGCGAAAGAGGAGGCGTGTTCCGGCGCAAACGTTCCCTGGTGCTATTTTGCAGTTTCAGAAAACAATTCCGCCACAGACCAGGAGAAACCTCGTCTAAAGTCAGCGGCGCGTTATTCAGATGCTGTTTTAAGGGCGCATGCTTGGCCATAATGTAGCGTGTGCACAACACACACACACACTTCTCTCATCTACACAGACACAGTTCACATTTTGCAAACATTATTACAAGGAAAAAAATATTACCACACGAGGGAAATCATTGTGGTGTCCATGAAGATGTGAAAAAATAGGCATAAATCTAGCTTACACATTTACCCAAATTATTATACGCCTGTTTAACCGAAGCTAATCTGGGTGTGTTTCTCCATCCCCAGTGTCACTTCTCTGTGTTTTACGGCCCTGACGAGAACGTCGGTCTCCTCGGCTGTGAACCGCTCCTGGCATATCCGCCGTTATAATAGCAATCCGCCATGGAACAAGCGCGCCTGCTCTTAAAGGGAATGTGAGATGACGCTCTGATTGGTTTATTTCTGATTGGTTTATATAACCACACCTATGAGTAATGAAGCTACTTCAGACCAACACATTTTAGATTTGCGTCGGGCGCAAGAGTCATTTATCCCGCCGGTATAATAGCAACAGCGCCGAGATCCGCCCACAAAGTTACTTGCGCTTCAGATCGTTAAAATAGGCCCATAAAGGTGCAATAGGTGATTCTCTACAGATTTTTTTTTTTGTTATGCTGGTTGAAAGTCTCCTCATTTCCTGATAGTAATCACTATGTTAAGCGATCTCAATGTATTTTCATAAATATATATACAATAAAAATATCTTATAAAGTAAGCGTGAATGCGAGCGTCTAAGATATTAGCCAATTACTTCTGTTTAGTGACCAAAAACTGATGAGTTTGTGATCGTGTCTCACAAGTATAGCAAAACAAACCTGTGTGTGTGTGTGTGTGTGTGTGTGTGTGTGTGTGTGTTTGTGTGTGGAGGATCAATCAAACGTGGGTCTCAGCGTTGCTTTCATCATCAGACGCTGCCCGTGAACGCGAGCGATCGACACACACACACACCGCTGATCTGATCTGTGTGTGTATGAGCGACTTCAGAAAGCCAGAGTTCAGATCACACCAGATCACGCTCTTCATCACGTGGCGTAAAGGTTTATTAAAGGGAACAGGAAGACAGCATGGGGAGATATAAATATGTTTCATGTGGTTTAGACTGTGAATCATAAACACAGTCATTAGCAGGTGTCAGCAAACGGATGAAACATATCAAGAAAATAAATCACTGCACTCTTGCATGTGCGACACAAATATGGATTCATAAAGGCCTCGTGCATTTCAGAGCCTACTGTTATTAGCCTGTGAACATATAACAGCATCAACGTCTGTCAATCGTGTTCAGCATTTATGGCTCTATTTAAAGCTTATCTTGATATGTGGCAAAAAACATGGTGTTATGGTGTAAAAACAGGGTGTGTATCAGCAGTACCAGAGCAACACACACATGCACAACTGAAGCACATCAGAGCAACACACACATGCACAACTGAAGCACACCAGAGCAACACACACATGCACAACTGAAGCACATCAGAGCAACACACACATGCACAACTGAAGCACATCAGAGCAACACACACATGCACAACTGAAGCACATCAGACACACATGCACAACTGAAGCACACCAGAGCAACACACACATGCACAACTGAAGCACATCAGAGCAACACACACATGCACAACTGAAGCACACCAGAGCAACACACACATGCACAACTGAAGCACATCAGAGCAACACACACATGCACAACTGAAGCACATCAGAGCAACACACACATGCACAACTGAAGCACATGCTAAATCTTGAATGCTTTGAAACACACATTTTTCGGTCAAAAATGACTGAAGAGCACCATGGGTCAAAAAAATCAAGTAGTTCAACTACTTGCATGTAATATAAATATATTATTTAATACATAAAAATATATAATACATTTTCATTTACATTTTTAAACATTTCTGATTACATTGTGATACTTTATGCAAGTTAGGATAGTGTGCAGGATTTTTTTTGTTTCTATATTTAATTGGTAAATAATGTGCAATGAAGTGTCCATAAACATTACATTCACTGAAGTATATTCTTTTTATTTTTCTCTTATATTTGTATATTTCTCTTTATTTTTATATTCTCTTTTTAAAGTATATGCTAAAGTGTACTATTATTTCACAAGGGAGAGGAAGAAATTCACAGAATAACAAAAGACAACTTCAGTATAGACTGGAATGTAGTACGTGTCAAACTACTACTACTAATAATAATAAACTTTATTTTATATGGCGCCTTTAAATGTTACTTCTCAAAGCGAAAATGATACAATGTAAAGGTAAAAAGTAAATGCATAAATAACAAGAGAGAGAAAAACATCGAAAACAGCCATAAACTAAACATTCTGCAAACATACAATATTCAAAATACAATATAGGCTACGAGATAAACAATATACACTCCAAAATCACATATAAGCAAGTCTAAAAGAGTGACAGCCAGGGGTTTTTGTCCTCGTCCCGAGTTGTTCATGATCTACAAACGGATGATCAATGGCCTCTAAATGTAAAGAGTGTGTGTTATAAAGCACACAGATGAGTGTGTCAGCAGTGATGAGCTTACAGTGTTTCACCAAATGATGAAATCAGCTTTTAGATGAAGGGAATGAAGGAATGAAGGAATGAAGCGAGCGCTAGAAGTGGAGCTGACCTCATTACTCACTGAACAAGTGTGAATCGACATGCTCTCGGGACTTATGAGACCACTGAATGAATATCGTATTAATTAGGGTCTAAAAGCAGGACACGCACACACTCAGCACGAAGCGCCGTGTATTTAGGACAGATATAGACCGAGAGCAGGAATAAGTGATGAAAGATTGATTTGTGCACTTTCAGTGAACATTAGCTCACTCCAAGACAATCTTATCTTTGCTATTTATACAGCATGCAGCTGCAATTTTTACACTTTCAGGAGACATATTTGCATACGCTTATGCGGTTGAGATGATATTAAAAAATTACCCTTTTAAAAGAGCGTGAGAGAGAGAGAGAGAGAGAGAGAGAGAGAGGACCAACAATATTGCATATTTTAATGCCTAGCTGTTTCGCTGTGGTTATAAATAGATCGCCATGGAAACCCTACACATAAAGCACTGGAGCACATGGAGGCGAGAGAGACGAACATCTGGATTTCTGCACATCTGTACGTCACTGCGCTCGCTCTGGGACTACAGTACCAGCAAGTGAAGTAAAAGATCAATCAATACAGCAAATGAAAGGGTAAATGCCATGTTTAACGTATTAAATAATAAAGGCTTTGAGGAATAGACAAGTAGTCTGCTAGAAAAAAAAAAAAAAGAAAAATGAAAAATGCTAAATTAATAAATATAAAGGTGTCATGAAGCAGAAAAAGATTAGTTCTGGATTTGTTACTACTCTATCTCTATGTATGCTGGGAAAAGTATGCATGAAAAACTGAATTTCCATGTTGCTAGTGACAAATGAACTGAAACTTACTAAAACTGTTCTTCTAATGGTGTATATATATATATCTGATAAGAGATATGAGAGACATATAAGAGGTCTTTGCATTTGCATTTAAACATCCTAGTTTAATAGATTAAAACATCCTCCTTATCATAAACAAAGCATTATTTTAATCGAGCTCCAAAAACGGCTGGTTTTGATATCGCAGATCTGTGACGTCACACGGGCAAATACATTTGCATACGTATGCCCTGTATACTTTAAAGGGGTCATGAACTGCATTGTTTTATTGTTTTATAATGTTTCAAGGGGTGCACTTAAAATGTTAGTATGATTTTTACATCATAAATTATAAATAAAAGGCATTTTTCCTACCCTGATTTTAGCCCTTTGGTTTGAATGCTCTGTTTGAAGGGGCGTGTCTCTGTGAGACTGTAAACGCCCACTGCTGTGATTGGCTGTGAGACTTCAGTGGAAACGCCCACTGCTGTGATTGGCTGTGAGACTTCAGTGGAAACGCCCACTGCTGTGATTGGCTGACATCTTTGCATATGAAATATGCATAAGTATCACATGTGGAAGTTATTAATCGTCTGATGTTTCGCTACACTATTACGTAATAAAGTGACACATTCCACAACCTGTCGTTTTGTGAGATTGGCTTCAATATAAACTGTTTTTAGACTAACAAGAAAGTTTTGAGTTCTGAAACTTTTTTAAAGTCAAGTCAATTCAGTAATCTTCATTTATATATAGCGCTTTTAACATTATAGATTGTTTCAAAGCAGCTTTACAGTGATAATAGGAGATTACAGTAACAGAGATCGTTTGGCTTTATAGCAGATCTAGAATAAAGTTATTGTCCAGATAAAGTTAGTTTTGATTGATTTACTTCCGTTGTAAAGATCATGAGTTATTAACTTACG
>NC_139985.1:31023290-31165733 GCF_963993115.1 Abramis brama
TTTATCTCATCAACAGAGCATTTAAAGGAACACACTGACTTTTTGGGACTTTAGCTTATTCACCGTATCCCCCAGAGTTAGATAAGTCCACACACACCCTTCTCATCTCCGTGCGTGCCGTAACTCTGTCTGACGCACCCACCGCTAGCCTAGCTTAGCACAAAGACTGGAGGTAAACGGCTCCAGCTAGCATACTGCTCCCAATAAGTGACAAAATAACGCCAACATTTTCCTCTTTACATGTTGTGATGTGTATAGTCACAGCATGTACGAATAACAAGGTCACATGAGACACAGCCATCTTCTAACCGTACACATACTGGGAACTATATTCTCAGAAGGCGAAGCACTGCTACTTGGGCGGAGTGATTTGCTCGCAGCGCCTGAAAAGCCCCGTGGTGAGGAGCAGAGTTCGCTCAGAGTTGGAGGAAATCACTCCGCAGAAGTAGCAGTGCTTCGCCTTCTGAGTCCTGCGGCTGCTCTCGGATTGCTCTCTTTCATGGCATTCGTCACAGTCGCGTGGCGTCGGCGCTGTATCAAGTCAGACAAAATATCTAACCGGCATGCACTGCTTCAAGTCAGCCGCCGATCGGTCTGCGCAGAGCTGCATGAAGTCGAACAAGCCTTATGTTTAATTCTCACAGGACCAGCCGTCTGACAGCCAGCTTTCTGTGCGCGTGTTTCGGATGTGTGTGCGTTTAGAAAACCATATATCAGAAGTTAGACTGATATGGCTTTAAGACGCATGCAAATAAAACACTTTCATGATCACGAAGAAATGCAATGTCACGTGAGGCCGAGATTATAATCAAAACCAAACAGATGTTTTAGAGTATCCGAGGCACGAGCTGTGAAGGCTCCGCCCTCTTCTGGAAAGGTGGGCGGGGGAAAAGCAGCTCATTTGCATTTAAAGGTACATGCACGAAAACAGCATGTTTTTCCTTCCACTCAAAAATGGGCATTTACAACATGGTGTAATACATGATCTGTGGGGTATTTTGAGCTGAAACTTAGACACACTCTGGGGACTCCTGGGCTTATATTACATCTTGTAAAAAGGGGCATAATAGCCCCCCCCCCCAACCCCCCCCCCCCCCCCCTTAAGTTTTCATTTAGATACTTTTAAATAGAAAACATAAGATATGTTTGTTTCTGTGAAAAAAGGCCAATGACAATATACAGTAAGTGAGATTAGGAGATCGGTTGGCTTTTTTCTGCATGTCTCTGCAGGAGCTGATGTTGCGGTCAGCCTGAAAACAAACGCGTTCATCTAAGTCTTTCACTCTGCTTAAATGTGGCAACACCTAAGCACAATGTTGAGACAGGGATGACACAGCATCAACGCCACAGGACACACACACACACACACACACACAGGTGCAAAAATAGATGTAGAGGTCAAGAGGGCGAGCAAGACAGTGACAAAATGAAAACGCCACACATCAGCATGTGACTCGACTCTGGTTTGATGTTAGGCAGATCCAGACATGACTGATGCGGAGACAGACCGTTCTGGGCTGTGTTCCCCATACAACGCCGTAACTCGCTGCTCCACTACTATAGTACGACGCATCGTTGAAGAAATCATCTAGCTAGTCACGACTGTTTCCCAAACCGTATTGGTCGTTCAACCACCGCAAGTGTTGGAGTAATAATACTTTTAATGAATCTGTTTGATATGGAATTAATGCTAGATGTTTTATTATAAATTACGGACATGTCATCTGAGGAATATTTCTCATTTTTCTCAGTTATTTTGCTTTATTTCCAGATTCAGTCATAGGCTCGTTCTTACACTACAGCTCGTTCACACATGCGCACTCTTCAACAACGCCGCTTTAAATCTCTCGACAAACTAACAGATGTAAATGAAATTTGAATGTATTCTAAATAAAAGATATAGATTGTACTGAATGTCATCTTGCTTATTTGACTTAAGATAGCGATCTTTACCATTACAAACATGTCTTCCAACTTTTACACAATATGTGTATTTAAAGATGCCGCATTAGTAAAGCACCGGCTGAGAGGATGTTAACATTAGTTCATCAGGCGATTAGAGCAATGTGACAAAAGTACACACTAATCCACAACAAATGTTTAAATGTCATGATTGTTACGGTCTATTTGCATAAGTTTATATCCAGCTGGGCACATTTATGCATTCGTTAGTCAAGTTGCGTATCTGATTTTGAACACATCTGAAAATTAAATCGTTTTTATCCTTCCAGTAATTCAGATTTTGTTATTTTAACTAGATAATCATAGTGTGCTCTAAAAGAGAGCAAGAAAAGCTGTATATGTACATATAAGTACCATTACAGTTTTCGTTCAGTGCTGATATCTGCATGTTCGCGAATCCTCTCATGAGGATATATATATATATATACATCCTCTCATCATATAAGATATTCACAATCACATGTATATTTGTACATATTTTTATTTGTTCTTTGGAGTGTTTGTTTTTGGTTCAGTTTGGATATCTTTTAATATTTATTCATATCGTTAATATATTAATATTGATATATATTTTATTTAAATGTACAATACATTTTCATGGTTCAGACAATACTGTTTATTAATGTAAAAAGTTCAGCACTATTTTATTTTGAGTGTTATATTTTGATTCAGTATCAGTTTTAAAATCTATTAATCGGTTATCTGCTCAACTTAGTTATGGATATCGGTAAAATCCAATATCGGTTACATACAACTCATAAATCAAAACTGCCTAACGTTACTGAATGAAATGAAGGACTGTGAAGCTTTGAGGTGTTGATGGACTCGATCGACTGTGTTTTGATAATCGTTCTGAATCCCATCCAGACACAATCTTTGACAAAAACACGATTTTCTCAGATTTTGCTCAAAATATTGCGTTTTTAATGAAACTTACCCATATTCAAGAGTTGGTAAAAAAGGTGCACGAAGCTAAAATTATCATTGTTTTAATTATTTTATTCATACAACACAATATTCTGGGGGCCTTGAAATTTTGTCTTTTTTTTAAAGATTTTTCTAATATTAATGTCTAATATTAATGAGCCAGGTTGATACGGTTCCTTTTATCAGATTGATCAACATTACATGCGTTCAGTATTTTTTTCTGTGCCAACATTACCAACCATCCTTCAAGGTCATCCATTCAGGAACGTCTGTCTCCTGGAAGAGGATAAATGTGTCCCGGTCTCTGATTTATAATAAGTCTTCCTAGGGAAATGCTTTCTCCTTTTAAGAACGGCTGCTGGAATCAGGGCAGCACTACTGTCCTTATTAGAGGAGATTGTACTCCTTCTGAGCAATTCCTGGCGGGACCCGAGACTAAATATGAAATGTCAGAGGGGAATGAGAACACGGACCGGCGGACTAGATTAGCGAGCTGATCAAGGGCACAGCTTTAGCTAACGCGGGACAGCGTTTAACTAGCCAACAGCTATTGTCATTGCTCCAGAACCGGGTCCTTCAGCGCAACGTCAAAGGATCGGTCAGGGACACGGTGGATCTGTGGTCGTCTTGGTTCTGGGATGTTTGGCAGCTCACTTTGACCTTCAAGTCTCTCTTATGGTTTACATGCGGTGTCGGATTACGTGGATTGCCTCAGTCCCAATATGCAGTGCTTCTGTTTCTTTCTCTTTTAATTGCTGTAAAAAAAATTGGCTGCATTTAGCGTTTGCTCGTCAGCGCTCCACTAAATGTGAGAGCGCTATCAAGGTCAAAAGTCTCACATCTGTGCCTCGGGAGATATTTTACCTCTCGTTTGATTATGAATTAGTCAGGAGACACATCAGGATGGGCGAAACGTGAGCGGAGAGATTAGCGAAACTGTCCACATTAATCCGGATTCATTTGAAAACGGCGTTTTCGTTTAAAAACACTCTCCGTCCACACTAGCGTTTTCAAGCGTTTTCCTAATGTTTCTCATCCACACTGAAACGCCTGAAAACGCTAATTTCCCCTTTACAGCGCATGCGTAAACCCTCACTAAAGCTCACTGAGACGATACAGAGAAATAAATGATAAAGTTATCGCTCAATTCTTCAGACAGGATCATTTTATTGAGCAGAATATCTCCTCATTCCCTGATGGTCCAGGTCGCTCTCACTCACTATTATATGTTTGGTCTAAAACGCTAAAACTGCTCATGTTTCACCGCAGGACAGCAGATGTGAGTGTGTTCTGTCATCTCTGCAGGACTGTGATATGAAGAGTGTGTGAAGTCACATATTTCAGCAACAGTGTGAGAGTGAATAGCAGATAACAGGCGCAATACCGCTATAAACATCAATATCTATTGGTACAATATGCGTCACATGACTAAACTTACGTCATCGTTCTCACGGTCCACACTACAACGAGAAAACACCGTTTTCAAATTTATCCACTTAGGAGAGCGTTTTTAAAAAGCTTCGTTTTCATTAATAAAAACGCTGTTTCAGTGTCGACGGAAGACAAAACTGAGAGAAAAAGATGCGTTTTCCAGCGAAAGCGTATGAGTGTGGACGAGGCCTGAGTGTTGGTTACAGGCTAATTCGGGTAAGGATGTGCGCTGCGTTGAAGTGACTGAAATAGAAACGAGAACAGAGGAAGGCATGGGGGAGGACAGACTCTTCCAGGCCATTAGCATACAATAGCAGCTTCGCATTGTCATACAGAAAATTGTTTACTGTAGTTGCAGCTAAGACAAAAATGTCTTTCCCACTGTCAAAATAGGATCCCTTCTTCTGTCCTTCATAGATTTCCCTGGTTCTTATTAATTCTCAGTGCCTGCGCCTCGAAGGCTTCGCATGTGCATCTCTCCTGACGAACGGCTCTAGCGCCACCATTATCTGAAGCAAGCCGACTTAAAGGAGATGCTTTCTGTTTTCTGGGAGGTCGCCAGGCTCCTCCGTATCTTGCTCAGCTCCCATCTGCCAGGATCTGTGTGTGTGTGTGTGTGTGTGTGTGTGTGTGTGTGTGAGTGGCCAACACCCACAACTTGGAGAAAAGTTGGCGCTCAGCTCAATAATACCCACGTAATGTGTCGTAGCATCCAGGAGGCTTGTGTCGTCGTCCTTACAGAGCAATTTCTTTATTATGTTCTTGGTAACACTTTATTTTACAATGTCCTTGTTACACATGTTAACATAACTACATTACTAACATAACTACACACATCACTGAACTTACTTAAGCTGGACTGTGACTATTTTCTTCAGGAAACAAACTCTGTTGCATTATTTTCCTGTTATCTCTGTAAAGCTGCTTTGAAACTGTATTGTAAAAGCGCTATATAGATAAAGCTGACTTGACTTGACTATGTTACATGTACTTACCATAGTAATAACAGTAAATGATGCATAATTACATGCAACTAACCCTCAACCAAACCCTAATCCTACCCTAACCCTATAGTAAGTACATGTGGTTGATTATTATTACTCAGTACTTGAATATATAATTACACTGTAACAATGACACCGCAAAATAAAGTGTAACCAAATAAAGTGTAAGCGAGTTCCTTCCATCAGCCAGTTTTAACATCGACTGACGCTTGATGGTTATGCGAAGGTAAGCCTAGAATAAAGGCAAAAGTATTGACTGAGGAGCTCAGAGAAATCGAAGAGGGATAAAGTTACACATTAGTGTTTGGTGTGTGTTCATTGTTTGGATGCTTCCAATCCTGCTTGAAAATCCAGCCACAAATAGAGGGTTTGCATTGACGTCACTTTCCCTCGTCCGGAAGAGCTGAGAGTGACTGGATTTAATAGAGGAAACTGCGAAAACACGAGTAAAACCAACGATTATCAGTTTAAACTAAAGGTTGGACTCAATATAGTGTTTCTTACACCTTAGATCCAGTGATCATGCATATTAACATCGTGTTTCTGACATTTATATGAGCCTGATTTCAACGCTGAGGAAATACATGAAGCAAATTTGCTTGTGAATGCTTTATATAAATACAATATAAGTCTAAATCCATGTGATCACTCATATCAATGTTATATATATCATCATATCGCCAGCACTAAAACTTGTGTAGTTTTTTGTCAGTGTTTATTTAAAAACATCCGATTATGCAGAATATACGATGGTAAATATTTAATTGATGAGTTGTCAAAACAATATATAACAATACAATATATAGGGTATGATTTTACCACTAAATTCATCATATTGACACACAATAATAACTGCAAATCCACCTTTCTCTGCCTGGATCCAGTTGTTTCTATGAATTACAGCGATAAATGTGCTTCTCTGTTCTGTAGCTTTCAGCAGTCTGTAAAAATATATCTCAGATTTCTTGTCAAATCTAGTTGTACGGTCGATCTCAAAGCTCTTTCCTGTTTTAAATGTGTTTTGTGTGTTTTTCACGTCATTCACACTGAAAACTAAAACCTGAAAACTTCTGCCAATCAGTGTGTGTGACCGCAGTCACTCCGGCCAACGGTGACGTCACACACTTGACCTCAAACCAGCATCTATTCAGACTCCTTCAACATTTCTCACATTATCACAGTTTATTCGCTATAGTTTAGAAAATGGTACTAAAATATGAGCAGAACTCAGATGATATTTGACTGGTTTTGTCCGTCCTTCTGTTAGACTGTCTCACACATGAATTATGTTGAATATCTGTCAGCTGTTAAATTTAACTACACAATTAGATAATACCAGTTTAGCTCAACCAATCACCAAGCAATGCTTCATTGTGTTCAGTCTGTGTGTAAAAAGAGCATTAGCAATTAAAGACAAAACACTTGTCGGGTCAAAGTGTCTGAATAATATTTGGTCCCAAATTTTAATAAATTTTACTGGTAGTATTTTTGGTTTGAAATGAATTTTTAGTTTGACTGTAGTCAAAGCTGGGCGTAACGTGGTTCAAGCTGGTCCAGAGGGTTGATCAGTAGATGTTAACCTTGTTAGAGCGAGATCGCCTGCGTAACGCCGTTCTTCTTCAGTTCGGATTGGTTTCTTCAGGAAATACTTGAGTAATTTCTTCTTGAAGTTGGAGGTCATCAAATAGGGACACAAGCTTCTGGTTTAATGTAAAGATATAGATATAAGGATGCCATGTGTAGTAAGTGGCTCAAGCTGCTAGACATTGTGCTTCTTTTTCACGACAGGTCGACTTAAAATGGGCTGAACTGGTGAAAAGCTGAAGAAGGAATCCCAGATGATGGTGTGTGATAGTGCTAATGCTCATCGCTGTGTCCTGGGAGAGAACGCCTAAACGCTCAGCTTATTAACAAGACTAGATGTGACCATTTGTCTTCATTATCGTGTCACACTTGAGGTGTCAGCAAGAGTCAGTCCAGCAGAGCCGAGCAACAGCCTGTTCTCCCAAACACCAGACACACACCAAACACACACCAGACACACACTCACACCAAACACACACTAAACACCAAACACACACTCACACCAAACACACACCAGACACACACTCACACCAAACACACACCAGACACACACCAGACACACACTCACACCAAACACACACTAAACACACACCAGACACACACTCACACCAAACACACACTAAACACCAAACACACACTCACACCAAACACACACCAAACACACACCAGACACACACTCACACCAAACACACACTAAACACCAAACACACACTCACACCAAACACACACCAGACACACACTCACACCAAACACACACCAGACACACACCAGACACACACTCACACCAAACACACACCAAACACACACCAGACACACACTCACACCAAACACACACCAAACACACACCAGACACACACTCACACCAAACACACACCAAACACACACCAGACACACACTCACACCAAACACACACCAGACACACACTCACACCAAACACACACTAAACACACACCAGACACACACTCACACCAAACACACACCAGACACACACCAGAAACACACTCACACCAAACACACACTCACACCAAACACACACTGAACACCAAACACACACCAAACACACTCACACCAAACACACACTAAACACCAAACACACACTCACACCAAACACACACTGAACACCAAACACACACTCACACCAAACACACACTAAACACACTGAACATGTATAACACTCACACCAAACACACACTCACACCAAACACACACTAAACACACACACCAAACACACACTTACACCAAACACACACTAAACACACACACCAAACACACACTAAACACACTGAACATGTATAACACTCACACCAAACACACACTCACTCCAAACACACACTAAACATGTACAACACTCACTCCAAACACACACTAAACATGTATAACACTCACACAAACACACACTCACTCCAAACACACAATAAACATGTACAACACTCACATCAAACACACAATAAACATGTACAACACTCACATCAAACACACACTAAACATGTATAACACTCACACCAAACACACACTAAACATGTACAACACTCACACCAAACACACACTCACTCCAAACACACACTAAACATGTACAACACTCACTCCAAACACACACTCACTCCAAACACACACTAAACATGTACAACACTCACTCCAAACACACACTCACTCCAAACACACACTAAACATGTACAACATTCACACAAACACACACTCACTCCAAACACACACTAAACATGTATAACACTCACTCCAAACACACACTAAACATGTATAACACTCACACCAAACACACACTAAACATGTATAACACTCACACAAACACACACTCACACCAAACACACACTAAACATGTATAACACTCACACCAAACACACACTCACTCCAAACACACACTAAACATGTACAACACTCACACCAAACACACACTCACTCCAAACACACACTAAACATGTATAACACTCACACCAAACACACACTCACACACACACACACTCACACACATGGTTTGCAGAGAAGATTAAGCTGTCCTCCAGATCAGTCTTGAGCTGTCATGGGAAAGACGTTTACTGAAGGACAGTTTGTGTGAATTGCCATGTTGTTTTAATAAATAAATAATAAAAACTCAATGCAGTCAATCTTTAAGGCCAGTTAGATTCACAATATGGTTCCATACAAAAATACATTATTTATCATGAGCCATACTCTCCTATATCACACACAGCTCTGTGTCAACGCATCTAACCAGAGAAGATCAAATGTTGCACTGGATAACACACACACACACACACACACACACACACCACTGTCAGACCATGACAAGTCAAACACAATGAAGACGCCGGTAACACTTTACAGTAAGGTTCATTAGTTAACATTAGTAACTAACATGAACTAAAAATGAGCAATACATTTGTTACAGTATTTATTCATCTTTGTTAATGTTAGTTAATAAAAATCCAGCTGTTCATTGTTTGTTCATGTTAGTTCACAGTGCATTAACTAATGTTAACTAAACCTTTGATTTTAATAATGTATTAGTAAATGCTGAAATTAATATTAACTAAGATTAATAAATGCTGTAGTTCTTAGTTCATGGTAGTTAACTAATGAACCGTATTGTAAAGTGATACGAAGA
The DNA here is from genome assembly GCF_963993115.1 of Abramis brama. Taxonomy (NCBI): domain Eukaryota; kingdom Metazoa; phylum Chordata; class Actinopteri; order Cypriniformes; family Leuciscidae; genus Abramis; species Abramis brama. The sequence continues at coordinate 31,032,819 of NC_139985.1, forward strand.
CGCCAATCATATAATGTTTGTAATGGATGCAAGCGAGCGCATTTCCACTGTAAATGTGATGCAACTGCTTTCTAAGGCACTGAGCGGATCCTGTGGTCGTTTCTGCGGAGAGATCATCATCACAGCGAAGCACGGCTTCTTCTACCCAGCAACACTATCACTGTAGAAAGTAGCAAATTTAGTTTGACCCCTGCGCTGTTGCCTGGGAGACACATCCCAGCTAATAACTCCACGAGACAGCCAACCAGCGACACAAGCAGGACTAAAGAGGAAGAACTGGGATGTGGGAATGGGAATGATTTGAAAGAGCGTCAGTGTGTGTGAGTTTATGTCAGGAAGAACTGGCGGGATATGGGAATGATAATCATTTAGGGAGCATCAGTGTACGTGAGTGTGTGAGTTCATGCAGGATGATTGTGTTTAGCTTGAGATGAAACGACACACACACTCAACATAACTCCGTGAGAGCAGTTTAAAGAGGGAACAACTGGGAATGGGAATGATTTGAAAGAGCATCAGTGTGTGTGAGTGTGTGATTGTGTTTAGCTTGAGATGAAACGACACACACTCACCCTCTGTCGGTGAGGTTTTCAGCCTCTGGCACATTCCCTCGACGCCTCCATAGTCCTCCTGTATTTTGACCACCGCCTCGGTTCCTCTGAGCTCCATGAGGGAACGCAGCTCCATGAGCGAGCAGCCGAACCCCGGCGCATGGTTGCTGTCGCTTCTTTGGTTCTTGGTGTAAAAATCGCTATTCGTCAAGTCCCCCATGACGGCTGAGTATTGCTTTTCTTAGAAGCGGATTGAGATTGAAGCGAGACACACGGTCAGAGGAGTCCCAGCTGTGGCTGGAGAACAGGTGTCTAAAAAAAAAGCACGAGAGAATAGAAGAAGGATGAAGAAAAAACAGATCCGGTCCGCCGTCTGCAATCGAAGATCCTCGGCGTTACGCGAACTGGGACGCGACAGCCATCGGAAAGATCCCGGTCCTGAGGACATTCACCAGGGCTGCAGACCAGCGGCTCTCCATACGTGCTTTCCCATTCTACCTGCTTCCAGTCGGATGCTGTCTACATGCTGATCCGCTCCATTACTCCTTCAGAGACCGAGAGAGAGAGAGAGAGAGAGGAGGACAGAAGGGGAGGGAGAGGGAGAGAGAGAGAGAGAGAGTGAGGTGTGTGCAGAACAGGCGCTAGGAAAGCATTGTGTCGTCAATCACACACAGAGATGGGGGTGTCCATCTATTCCTGTGATTCTCCTCGTCATCACATGCGTTTGATCGCTCTCTCTCTGCTAAACACACTGCCATGTCGATACTAAAGGGACATGTGAGTGTTTCCGCGGCTCGTGTGATCTGAGCGAGACTGCAGTGCACATTAAAGAGATCGACGCTACTGAGAAACAAGGGCAATGCATCCCACACTGCAGCAAGGCTCGCTGGAGGGGTTAGCGATGGGAAAACATTATATAATTCATCCATTCTAATGCGTTTGTGCTGCATAGATCTGAATACCAGCTAACCAACGCTAATGGGCTGATGCGTCCTGGAGGGCAGTTCTCACATTTAACACATTTGGTGTTTGGAAAAGCCACATATAGTGTCGCTTTTCCAGTTGCAAGCTAGTGTTTCCAACTAACAAGACAAGACACTACATCACTGCATAGTGCATCATGTTGTATTGTGCCAATAGCTTTACTGTAGAGAGAGCTCATATTTGCTCTTCTAAATAAATGATTTTAACCCCTCGGTCTTCTTTCTGTGAAGCAGAACGCATAACTGACATATTTTAGTGCCATATAAATGCTCTAATTGCACAATTAAATAGTTTAATTTGATACATGGAGATAAACTTATTGTTCCCTTTAGTAGCTTGCTTCTTTTGGCTAGTACTTTTTCAAAAGAGCATATTTCTGTGCAGTTTTAGACCGCTTTAAAGCGTGGTGAATCATTTATACACAGCTATACTCTCCAGTTAGTGCTTTACTAGTCACTCAGCATTTTCACTAGCCACAATTTTGACATTGATACCGTGGGGAAAAACTGCCATATAGATATTTTTAATATTATCTCATAATTTGTCAGCAGGAATATTAGGCTGCTGTCACTTTAAGACCTAATGCACGGATCCAATATACTGTTACGTTTTCTTTCTCAACTGTTTACTTTCACTGTAACTGACTGTGTTAACGTCAATACTCTTCATGACCGGCATTTTGACATTATTTTGTGTGTGTTTGACTGTTTAAGCGCAATAAGCAGTGAAAAAGAACTCACTCTATGTGCTTGAGCACAAAATCTGTGGGAATGAGTAAAATTATGTGCAATACGCGCAATATCACGGCGAAATTCAAGCCCTGTAACAGAAACAATATTCATCTGGAGCAAATGAAACGAGTGAGTGAGGAGAGGCGGGTTTGTGTGTCACTCGCTGTCAGAGAGATGAGAGAGAGAGAAAGAGATATATCTGGTATACACTGTAAAAAAATGATATGATCAATAAGTTATAAAAACATGTATTTTTACATTACTTTAACTCATCGAAATAAGTTTCCTTTCCCTTTCAATTTCCCTTTTTTTTATAAGTTATACAAGATTCAACTCATTTTTAAATCAGTTTAATGTAATTTAAGTTGAAATGACTTAAACATCCAAGTTGATTGCACTTAAAACTGTAAGGCAGCAACTTTTTTTTGCCAGTGTACTTTAAAACCAACGTGACCCCACCATAATTAATCAGGAGACATAGGATTATTGACTGAATCTGGAAGACTAAACAGCTGGGACGGATAATCAATAGCATTTCTAAAGAGAAACATTTGCATATTTTCTCAGAGAACATCTTTGTTAGGAACAAATTAACATGTTGTCAAAACACTCAGTATTTCCAGGCTCCAGCTTGACGTGTTCGGGATTGAATGGCTCATTGCATCAGTCGTGAAACAGCACGACACCACATGTATTAGTGAAGCCTTGCCATGCTGACAAATGTGATGGATCTGTCAGAATCAATCCTCTACAAGGACAAGTAGGATATGTTTCTTGGTGAAATAATGGTGGGAACGAGTAAGGCATGATTCTGCTTCCCATGAGCCTTCAGGAATAATCAATATCCAGTCCAGTCCCAACACCAGCTCCTCCAGCTGTGCCAGTGATGGTTAGTGTAACGCTCTCGGGAGGAGTAATGAAGTCCTCCAGAACTTATACAGGTAATAATACAGATCCTCTCCCATCAGCACTGTGGAACTAAACGCTGCATAATATGAGCCGACTATCCAACGGGACTACATGTGCAATATCTCAATATCTGATATTACTATCAGCACAAGATGCTATCACGGTAAAACCCGTCCAGAAGAGCGCCTGCGCTCCCAGTCTAATTAACTTCTGATTTATGAATGTAAAGAAAAAGAGTGACAAACACAAATGATGTGTTCAGAAGGTAAACCAGCTCAGAGTAACTGTCACACACAACTTCAGACCTTCAGGAAGTCCTCTAAACTTCTCGGCGAGAAATCTCAAAGTTTCACTGCAGACGTTGGGAAAAATGCCAACGGACAATTCGTTTTTCCTTCATTATACAATGCAGAGAGATTCTTCCTGTGCTTGAGAATCATAAGAGTCCTTCTAATGACTGAACATAAACCAGCAGTTCAAACACACACACACACACACACACACAAAACGCATTTAAAGCTTTTAAAAGCCTGCAATGAGTAACCGTTAATCAAACAACAATCTGGTTCTAGTTATGGAATTTTGAAAAGATTGATCATAACACAGTATGATTATGATTATAATATAATATAATATAATAAAGTGTACTTTATGGGTCATTCCTGGGATTAGATTAGGTCCCCAGTAAAGATCATGATCTTACTGCCTTAAAATGTTGAACAATATCAGTTTTAAACATGTCTAAGTCATAAATAACACCATTTGAATTCTAAGCATAATAAAAATAATAATTTGAGACATTTTAATGCATTTTGAGCCACCATATATCACCATTTTCCTCAAAAAAAAAAAAAAACTAAAACAGTATAAAAATCCAAAGTCAAAAAATCAAAAAAGTAATATTTTATATACTTTTATATACTCCATCCTTATTATATACTATTTTGTATTACAATAATTTCATAAAATCAGCAAACAACATACTAATAATTCAGTGACTAGAGTTTCAATAATGCATTACTTTAAAAAGTCAGTAAAAACATATTTTCGGCATTTGCATCTGAAAACGCAATGCAAAGTGATGCGTCTGTGAGAAAGTACAATTCATACACAATATTTATATTATAAGTATATGAAACTGTTGTTCATTTGTCCTTAAGAGGGTGGACATTTTTTATCTTTCATTTCATTTCTTCTGTTTAATAATGGCCTCCTCCCATCTACACACATTAGTCAGGGTAGATGGGATTATTGATTTGAATGAAAACAGAGACTTTCATAAAAGTTTTTTAGTTCCGCTGTTTCTGTAGGAGAACTCGTGCTTTTGGGTTGCTCTCTTTGACCAGTATCTCGTTCTCAGTATCTCCTCTTTCCTAAGCCATCCTCAGATGAGTAATATAATAGTTGACATGCTAGAGCAATCCGAGGAAGTGCAGGCATTTTCATTATTAATGCCAGTCTGTAATTATTTAATGAGACACATTTAATTGTTGTAAATGAACAGGAACATGTAATTTTTAGCTCAGATGTTCCTCTACGTGTTAAATCGGGCTTTATGCGTTGCATTATGATGGTTACCTGACACTATTTTAACTGCATTTGATGGAAGCTCAAAGTAACAAGCTACAGTTTTCAGTGATTAATGGTGTAACGTTACAAAATTCTCACATTTTATTGCTCAGAGAGTTGTACAGCTGAACAAAATGAGGCAATATCAAGTGCACTTGATTAAAATGTCCACGATTCACAGTCACTTCAGGCATTTAAATCATAGAAATTAAAATGAATCCCCATAAAGGCGCTTTTACATCTAATACATTCTTTTTTTTTCACCTGGGCTGGGCTTGTTTTTTTGTTTTGTTTTTTATAACAAAAAAGTTATATTTTTGGGCAAATGTAAAGACCCTTTCACACCAAAAGTGAAATAATAATCCTCAGGCTGAAGGAAACGCAGGTTTACTCCTGTACAGTAGAGTACAGTAGAGGCTCAAGCAAACCTGTTCTGGAGAATAGAAGAATATGATGCAGGAGAAAAAAGTTTAACACTTTACCAATAAAAACAAAAAAATCTAGTCATTTTTAATAATGGTTTAAATCAATAATCGAAGGTCAGAAGCAAGTACATTGGTCAATAAAGTGAGATTAAATGCATAAAAATGTATGTTTTATTTAACATATTTAGCTATTGGAGATTTGCATAGTATTCTGATTCTGCATTTCACTGATTTTATTCATTTTGAGGAATATTGAATCTTTTTTTTTTGTGCAAGTGAGATGAGTAAATGCTAGTCTAGAAATCAAGCGCAGCGTCAGTTCTGGCAGGTCACGTTAGTCAAGCTCTCGTCAGTGACCCTCAGCTGATCCACGTCTACCTATAGGAATACGACGCCGATCACCGTATACATATATAAGCTCCTTCAGTATTATCAGCAGCTATCGCGTTTCTCAGGATCTGATTACCCTCCTCCATCCCCAGCTCCTCCTGTCTCTGTCAGGATTTGGCATTCTGATTCCCCTTGAATCAGAATAAATTCTGAAATTATGTTGTACTTTAAAATCTTGAATTAATGATATCTGCAATACATTCTCGTTGGTTCTGTTGTTCACCCTGAGGGGGGTTATTGCTGCTCTCCTGCTCTTATCCATGCTAGGCTGGGAGATCTTGCCCAGAACAGAACCACACCGCCAGTCCAAACTCTATGCTAATTGTCAATCGTATTTGACGATAGTGGTCCTGACAGAACTACAGTAACCATCATGTTCACACACACACCTCTGCACTTCGATTAATCTCAACATGAGGACAGGAGAGCTGTCAGTCATTAAATGGGAAAACAAAGTAACTTACGTTACTTATTTGAAACAGTAACTCAGATATTTTGTTGTAAATTTTAAAAGTAATGCGTTTCTTTACTAGTTACTTGAAAAAGTAATCTGATTACATAACTCAAGTTACTTGTAATGAGGTACTCCCAAAACTGGTTAGCAGCTTAGATTACCTCACACACACACACTGAACATTTCAAAAACTTTTAGCCTTTTATGTTCAAACCGGAGTCAGACAATGATGGAGAGACTCAAGAAGTGACAACATGAAGAATGAAACAGGACATTTCTGAATGGTTATTTGATGAATTTATGTAGCTAATGTGTAGTTATCTTCTAGTCATTGATTAGCATATTCTGTCTTGATAATCTATAAATCGCGTTCCCAGGGGCGGAGTTTATGTAAATTTTAGGGTTTGTGATGTCACTAACCCTGAAGCTGCTCTTTGTAAGCCGTTTGTTGTAGTCCTTAAAAAGCGATTTCTGTAAAAGAAATGATCTTTTCATCGGCAATCGGGACATTTTCCCAATGAGCCTGTAGATTATGTAACTGCATTACATTAGAAAAATCTTTTTCTTTTGTGTTTCACAGTTTGATGATTGTCATTTTAGTGTGAACGCTTGAGTATTTCCATAAACACAATTCAACATCAAATTGCAAAACAGGATTTGTTTGTCGGCGCGGCGAGTTTTAATAGTGTTGCGATCTGAATGTGAAGATGTCTCTACGGAGATTGGGCTGTTTCTGAAACAAATATCAGCGGATGAAAGGGTGCCGCTGGAAGTCATTTGTGTGTAAAGGGTGAAGAGATTGAGACACGCTGCCTTTTCTTCCCACGAGTCCTCCTTTGTCCAGGGTCTTTTGGAGAACGGATCGCTCCAGGGTTTACGCGCTAGCCTCTCACATGACTGCACACAAACCACGGCTCGAGTGATCGACTTTGTTTCCACCGAGACTTTAATAACCTGTGTCTCAAAGCCGGCCTGGAGAAAGAGCTTCCGCCGGGGAAAAGAGCCCAAACATGTGAGACGACATCAGTGATGCTTAACCTCACACCCGAGCTTATGTTCAGGAGCTCAAAAGATTGGGATCGGTGCGTTTTTAATGTTTTTAAAAGAAGTCTCTTATGCTCATCAAGGCTGCATTTATTTGATCAAAAATACAGTAAACAGTGAATTATTATTACAATTTAAAATGATTGTTTTCTATGTGAATATATAGTAAAGTGTAATTTATTCCTGTGATCAAAGCTGAATTTTCAGCATCATTACTCCAGTCTTCAGTGTCACATGATCCTTCAGAAATCATTCTAATATGATGATTTGATGCTCAAGAACATTTATGATTATTATCAGTGTTGAAAACAGTTGTGTAAATATGTTTTCAGTATTCTTTCATAAATATAAAGTTCAAAAGAACAGCATTTATAATAGAAAGCTTTTGCAACATTATACGCTACTGTTTAAAAGTTTGGGGTCAGTAAGAATTGTTTTATCGGGGGGGGGGGGGGGTAGAAATAAAAGAAATCAATACTTTTATTCAGCAAGGACGCATTAAATTGGTCAGAAGTGTCAGTAAAGCAGGACGAGGACGGTGGCGTGACTGATAATGAGCGACGCATCGGTCTCGACGACAGTGAAGATCGAGAGAGGACCAGGCCTGGATTTATGTTGTGTTTTATGTTTTATTATATTCGGCAGCAGTCGTCCGTGAGGGGCTGCTCTCTTTTACTTTCGTTTTCTATTTATTTATGGATTAAAGTCTTTGAATGTTCGTCGGTTCCCGCCTCCTCCTTCCCACAACGTCTAACTTTGCTACAAAGACATTTACAATTTTACAAAGTATTCTATTCTATCAAATAACTGCTGTTCTTTTGAACTTTCTAGAATAGAAAACAATTATTTTAAATTGGAATAATATTTAACATTATTACAGTTTTTTGTTTTGTTTTTATTAAATAAATGCAGCCTTGTAGAGGGATTCCTGATCATGAGGCGAGCTGCCCTTTAATGCGATGCCTGGGATCCGTTTCAGAGAGAGCAGATGCCATGTCACTTCCTGAACACACACACGACTCCCTGCTGCCGCCAGTGTGTGTGTGTGTGTGTGGACCCCCGCCGGCGCGCAGTCGAAGCCTCTCAGATGTCCACCGTCCCGGGGTCCATGATGTGCTGACGCTGCATATTGATCCACCGCAGAGGATCCACCTTTGCTTTGCAGATGCTCACAGTGACGGCGTCTCTTTGGTTTGCCAGGAAATTTGATTCAATTCGACATGCGAACCGCATCTGAAACACGACTCAAATGGACTGATTTCACCAGTAAAGTCATGATGTTTTTACCTCCAAATAAACAGCCTGTGATCAAATTTTTTAGTAATCATAATAAATTAGGTATCAGTAATAAAAAAGATTACCCCTTTAGTCAGTCATTTTATCCCTTAAAACTCATCTTTGATCACCAAAATGACATATTTAAAAGTTTTTTACTTGGAAAAAAAATTCTTCATGTCTTAAAATATCTTGAATGTAACTCGACACCCTTGCCTCATTTAGTATACGCGGTTCTATGAATATGCAAATGAGCCCCGCCTCCACTCACTCACTCAGCTCAGAGATCCACTGGTTGACGATCACACGTTGATCTGATTGGTTACAAGGTAGTTTGTGACGTCAGAAACACCAGCGATTTCAAAGCGTGTTTTTGAGACTGTCTTTGGTTCACTGCAGTTTTAAGGAGGAAATACTCAGCAATGGAGTCGACTTATGAGTTTACACATGGTTTGTCTTAAAGCATATTAAAAACACCACATAGACATATTATATATAATATAATATGACATAACAGTTTTGGAATTTGACATTGTGTTACAATGGAAACGGTGCTTTAAAACCTTTTAGTGAGCTCAATTTTTGTGATATTAACTTGGTTAGACGTGGCTTTGATTTTCTAGCAATTTTCTGTGAAATCTGATTTATTTTCCTCACAATTGCAAGTTTAAATCTCACAACTGTGAGATTTGTCAGAATTGTCAGTCGCAAGAAGTTGCAATTACCTTTTTCATTTTTTTATTTTTATTCCATGGCATACATTTTGTCTCATTTGACACACTGGAAAAAGAAGATCAAGTTGAGATGAATTGCATTGTGGGACGAAGTATTCTGCACAGTGTGTTCTGTGAGATTCGGGACAGTAAATGCTGGTAATGCGGTGAAATTACTCAAATCTAGAGTCTCTTTGGTCAACGAGGCGGTGTTTTTAGTAAGTCTCGTCTCTAACCATCTGTCAATCATTCTCCTCTCCTCCCAGATCAATCTATTAAAGATGAAGTGTGTCATTTCTAGGCATTGGTGAGAAAGCATGACAGGCCGTCTGTCCATATTGATCCAGGGTATGCAAACGCTCTCTGAAACATCATCCAGGGCTCGTGTCGAAGCAAGCACACACACATCAGCCATAACACATGAAATATTAAAGATGTGTCCGAGCTATATCTGGTCCACAGGATTCATCTCCTGACTCTAGTGAACTCCATGAATCTGCACTAGCAGAGATTCATTTGCTTTATATTCTCAGCACAGCACTGCTCAGATCATTTACCTTTAGCAGAAACAGTTTATTTATACTTTGTGTGACCAGCATCTATCACTTATAATTGGTATCTACCTCTATTTACATTCAACATAGTGTAAACAGCATCAACGTTTTTTTTGCCTGAAATATATTAGCATGAAAGGCAGATTAAAACAGATGTTCGATGAGAAGCCTTTGTAAAATTGATGTTTGCTTGTGGTAAAAGTAAATTTAAATGCATGTAACTGTTCTTGCAATGTAAAGTTTTCAATGTGGCTCGATTCGTTTCATTTCTTCTCGCTGCCGTGTGGCTTCACAATAAGGACAGCTGTTCAGACGCCATTAAGAAAGTATTATACAACAGCTGCGTGAATCATATTTCATTCTGTGAGTCATGAGTTATAAAAGATAAATGATTTATGGCAGTTTAAGACAGATTAGCCCATTTCCAGAGCAGTAATGCAGATTATTTACAGACTAACATGACAATTACTGTACTATACTGTAGTGTAAAAAATTAATCTGTAGAAAAATTACCAGTAAGTTGGGGATATTTAAAGGGATGGTTCGGAGTAAAATCAACCTAGGGTCCTTTGCACCATGACCTCGAGCCAAACACCCCCCAGAAGCCTTTTTCCCCTTGGGTGAACATTATTAAAGTTAGAGCTTGTTTAGAGAGATCAGCCGGATGGTTTAGTGCAGGCGCTAATGGATCCACTACATCCTTATGCATCGCTTTCTGCCAGGACTTTTACGTGCTTTTCCTAAATCACTGAAGTGACGTCGGTGTCCGCGTTAGCAGTAGCATTAGCCGTCAGGCAAGTGTTATTTAAATAAACTCCTGATGTACTTACAAACTTTCCAATGCCTCGTGTTATGAGTACAGAACCTATTTGTGCTACTGTAGAAGTTTGGTCCATTCTGGGCATTATTAGTGCGGTAATTTACGAGATACAACCTTGGATCCATTAGCGCCTGCACTAAACCATCCGGCTGATCTCTCTAAACAAGCTCTAACTTTAATAATGTTCGACCAAGGGAAAAAAGGCTTCTGGGGGGTGTTTGGCTCGAGGTCATGGTGCAAAGGACCCTCGGTTGATTTTACTCTGAACCATCCCTTTAATTCAACTGTATAATACAACAAAACACAAGCAAACAGCTGTGAAAAATCAATATTAACATTACTGTGGCCACTATTTCTATGGATGTTTCTTAGTGTGTTCCTCCTCCTCCTTCACTTTAAAGGTGAATTGAGAAATAAAATGTTCCTTGATCTTTTGACACATAAGAGGTCATTGCACTATAAAAATATCTCAAAACGCCCTCATTAGTCCTAAAACAGCTTTTATTGAAACCAAGCTGCCAAAAGGACTCGTTTCGGAGTTTGTCTCAGTATGACATCACAGAGGAGAAGAAGATCGACGCCCACTTCTACATCACTGACTCTTAAGCCCCGCCCACCGATTTGCAAATGTCATTTAGTAGTAAATGCAAGAGAGAGACTCCAACACAGAGTACTCCAGCAAAAAAACATAGAGACGCCTCTCAGGATTACAAGACATTTTTTGCATCGCCCTCCTTGTGATCCTGACTGTTAAATGAACTATTTTTAATAAATTGCCAAATCGCGTCAAATCAAATCAAATCAAATCAAGTATATTTGTATAGCGCTTTTCACAATACAGATTGTATCAAAGCAGCTTCACAGTATTAAAATAAAATAATACAACAAAGTTTGTTTCTAGTGGAATTTATTGATTGATAGAATAAAATTAAATATCCCCAAAATATCCCCAACTGAGCAAGCCAAAGGCAACCTCTTACTGACAGCGTCAGTAAGACACTGTTCCTTTGTTTGCTTCGTTTTATTGCATATTCGTTTTTAAACATGACAGCTCGACGCAGAGAGACTGAAAATAAAAGATGATGCAGTGACTAATACAATATAATAAAATGCATCGCAAATACATATGGAATAAATATAAATAAAGATGATTGATTACCGCGCCGTCTCAGAATAGAGTCTCCTTGATATTTGAGGTTTAGGATTGTTTTCTTCTGATTCAGGATCAGACTCTGGCTCAAACATGAGCGGCTGGATTTCAGCGGTTGCCTTTTTTTTTCTTTCTTTTTTTTTGTATTTTATTATTTTTCAAAACAATTCCACACGTGTAATGGCGGGGACATTGAAAATTATTTGAATATGCAAAACTGTTACCCAATCATAGCAGTGGGCGTTAACTTCCAAGTCTTGAATGCGGCATGTCTATCAAAATGGACTGTTACAAAGAGAGGATAGAAAATAGCTTATTTATTCTAAATGATGTTGTTTAAATATGTAAATATGTTGCTATCATTATAAGTGGGCATTGGAGGACATTATAAAAATTGAATCCTTTAATCAATGTTGGGAAGCTGCTTTGAAACCATATCTGAATAAGATACTCATAATTTAAAGTAGTTCAACTACAGTCAAGAGTAGTTTACTGAGAAGTGCATTTTTTTTCCAATATGTTATAGTTTGTTAAAATGAATGGTCTGGACTTTCCCAACAAGAAATAGAGAGAGGGGGGGGGAGAGAGAGAGAGAGAGAGAGAGAGAGAGAGAGAGAGAGAGAGAGAAGAGAAGTTAAAGAGAGCTTGTTTTTTATTGCCTCAGGTTGTTTGGCTGTAAAACTGCGGGAACAACTCAATATGACAAAAAAACAATGTTTTGTTATGTTACACCACTGAAAAAAGTAGTCTGTTACTGTAAACGCTAAAAACAACTGAAGGACTGTCACAAACACACATTACCACTGTCTCTACTGAACACGTCACATGGCGGCTTTTGTGTTCGGTGTGGACAGACAGATAGCATTAACTACACACTTTTATGATACTGTACATTCAACATTGCTGGCTAAAATATGGTTTTAGGGTGAGTAAATGATGACAGACGTTTCATTTTGCAGTTGTACATTTACCTGCTCTAAATCTGCTTGAGTGTTAGTTAGAGAAGTTAGCAACAGCTCATTTTAATAGCATTACACAAAATGCTTGTGTCCCAAGTACTGCCCTAAACCCTTGGGTCCCAAGTCCTCCTTTTGGTGATGTAATGCAGGATAGTGGACAAGCAAAAGCATGAGCACCAGAGCCTCCAAACATCTACATGATATTAAAGGAGTAGTTCACTTCAGAATTAAAATGTCCTGATAATTTACTCAACCTCACGTCATCCAAGATGTTCATGTCTTTCTTTCTTCAGTCGAAAAGAAATGAAGGTTTTTGAGGAAAACATTCCAGGATTTTTCTCCATATAGTGACTTTAATGGGGTCCAGGGGGTTGAAGGTCCAAATGTCAGTTTCAGTGCAGCTTCAGAAATGTAGAGTAGTGTGAAAACTCCATCTAATTTTCTCCTCCAACTTCAAAATCATCCGATATTGTTGTTTTACCTTTTTTTTATTTATTTTTTTTATAGCGTTAGATTTAGTCTTTGCATGTTCGCTTTGTAAACACTAGGTCTGTTCTTCCGCCTACGTCACGCTTGACCTTTCAACGTGATTACGTAATGTGTGGCGCATCAGTGCTAGTGCAAGATGAGTATTTGTGGTTAAAAAGTATATGAATGTTTATTTTTTCTAGAAAATTTCAGATGATTTGTCTAGATAAGACTCTTATTCCTCGGCTGGGATCGTGTCAAGACTTTGAAGCTGCACTGAAACTCACATTTGGACCTTCGACCCATTGGACCCCATTGAAGACACTATATGGAGAAAAATCCTGGAATGTTTTCCTCAAAAACCTTCATTTCTTTTCCACTGAAGAGAGAAAGACATGAATATTGTTTTTGTAATGTTGCAATAGGAGGACAATTTTTCACTCCCCAAAAGACCTTTCCAGTCCTTAAAAGAACCATTTTTGTCTTAGTGTGATGAACATTTTAAAGTGCCCCTATTATTACCTTTCATGCAGTGTGTGATGCAGCTGATTGTGAATGTAAAAGGTCTACAAAGTTAAAAGTGCAGATAAATGGAGTTTTTGTCTCCCAAAAATAAGAAGTGATTCTGAACTGAAATGAGTCGTCAATAATTTTAGTCTCACTTCCTGCTGAATCTGCGTAGGTTTGTAACTAATTTGCATAATGCCAGCCTGTGGTCTTGATTGGCTGAGCAGCGTCTCTTAGCTCCGCCCTCAAACACTGTAGTTTATCTGAGAATGGAAGACTTTGGTTCGTGTTGTTCATGTGGAGAAGACGCTGTTTTCTGCTGACAAAGCAAATCCACTTTGATGAGATTGATACGGTAAAACCCTCGCCATCGTTACTGTTCGTATCACTGTGTGTCAAGAGCTGAGATTCAGATATGATAATGAGCGTTTGGTTTCTGACCAATCAGAGCAGAGAGCTCTCAGAGAGGCGGAGTTTAGAGAGACTGAATCCTTGATCGAACCGTTTCAGACACTGAGAGAAAAGAGTTACGACAAATATAACAGTAATGGTCGAGTCGAGTCGAGTCGGGTCGGGTCAGGTCGGGTTAAATGATTTCGGGTACAGGCCGGGTTCGGGCTTAAGTTCAAAGCCTGTGCAGACCTCTAGTCGTAACCCAGCTGTGGGATCAGGAAGTGTGTGTCGTAACCCAGCTCGTGGAGTGTGTGTCGTAACCCAGCTGTGGGATCGGTGGGATCGAGTAGTGTGTGTCATAACCCAGCTGTGGGATCGGGAAGTGTGTGTCGTAACCCAGCTCGTGGAGTGTGTGTCGTAACCCAGCTGTGGGATCGGGAAGTGAGTCGTAACCCAGATGTGGGCTCGGCGAGTGTGTGTCGTAACCCAGCTGCGGGCTCTGGGAGTGTGTGTCGTAACCCAGCTGTGGGCTCAGGGAGTGTGTGTCATAACCCAGCTGTGGGCTTGGGGAGTGTGTGTCATAACCCAGCTGTGGGATCGGGAAGTATGTGTCGTAACCCAGCTGTGGGATAGGGGAGTGTGTGTCGTAACCCAGCTGTGGGCTCGGGGAGTGTGTGTCGTAACCCAGCTGCGGGCTCGGGGAGTGTGTGTCGTAACCCAGCTGTGGGCTCAGGGAGTGTGTGTCATAACCCAGCTGTGGGCTTGGGGAGTGTGTGTCGTAAGCCAGCTGTGGGCTCGGGAAGTTTGTGTCGTAACCCAGCTGTGGGAAAGGGGAGTGTGTGACATAACCCAGCTGTGGGAAAGGGGAGTGTGTGACATAACCCAGCTGTGGGCTCAGGGAGTGTGTGTCGTAACCCAGCTGTGGGCTCTGGAAGTGTGTGTCGTAACCCAGCTGTGATCTCGGCGAGTGTGTCGTAACCCAGCTGTGGGCTCGGGAAGGGTGTGTCATAACCCAGCTGTGGGCTCGGGGAGTGTGTGTCGTAACCCAGCTGTGGGCTCGGGGAGTGTGTGTCGTAACCCAGCTGTGGGCTCGGGAAGTGTGTGTCGTAACCCAGCTGTGGGCTCGGGAAGTGTGTGTCGTAACCCAGCTGTGGGCTCGGGGAGTGTGTGTCGTAACCCAGCTGTGGGCTCGGGGAGTGGGGAGTGTGTGTCGTAACCCAGCTGTGGGCTCGGGAAGTGTGTGTCGTAACCCAGCTGTGGGCTTGGCGAGTGTGTGTCGTAACCCAGCTGTGGGAAAGGGGAGTGTGTGTCATAACCCAGCTGTGGGCTCGTGGAGTGTGTGTCGTAACCCAGCTGTGGGATCGGGAAGTGTGTGTCGTAACCCAGCTGTGGGCTCGGGAAGTGTGTGTCGTTACCCAGCTGTGGGCTCGGGAAGGGTGTGTCATAACCCAGCTGTGGGATAGGGGAGTGTGTGTCGTAACCCAGCTATGGGCTCGATGAGTGTGTGTAGTAACCCAGCTGCGGGCTCTGGAAGTGTGTGTCGTAACCCAGCTGTGGGCTTGGGAAGTGTGTGTCGTAACCCAGCTGTGGGCTCGGGGAGTGTGTGTCGTAACCCAGCTGTGGGCTCGGGGAGTGTGTGTCGTAACCCAGCTGTGGGCTCGGGAAGTGTGTGTCGTAACCCAGCTGTGGGCTTGGCGAGTGTGTGTCGTAACCCAGCTGTGGGAAAGGGGAGTGTGTGTCATAACCCAGCTGTGGGCTCGTGGAGTGTGTGTCGTAACCCAGCTGTGGGCTCGGCGAGTGTGTGTCATAACCCAGCTGTGGGCTCGGGAAGTGTGTATCGTAACCCAGCTGTGGGATCGGGAAGTGTGTGTCGTAACCCAGCTGTGGGCTCGGGAAGTGTGTGTCGTTACCCAGCTGTGGGCTCGGGGAGTGTGTGTCGTAACCCAGCTGTGGGCTTGGGGAGTGTGTGTCATAACCCAGCTGTGGTCTCGGGAAGTGTGTGTCGTAATCCAGCTGTGGGCTCGGGGAGTGTGTGTCGTAACTCAGCTGTGGGCTCGGCGAGTGTGTGTCGTAACCCAGCTGTGGGCTCGATGAGTGTGTGTCGTAACCCAGCTGTGGGCATGGGGAGTGTGTGTCATAACCCAGCTATGGGCTTGCCGAACGTGTGTCATAACCCAGCTGTGGGATAGGCGAGTGTGTGTCGCAACCCAGCTGTGGGCTCGGCGAGTGTGTGTCGTAACCCAGCTATGGGCTCGGCGAGTGTGTGTCATAACCCAGCTATGGGCTTGCCGAACGTGTATCGTAACCCAGCTGTGGGATCGGGAAGTGTGTGTCGTAACCCAGCTGTGGGCTCGGGAAGTGTGTGTCGTTACCCAGCTGTGGGCTCGGGGAGTGTGTGTCGTAACCCAGCTGTGGGCTTGGGGAGTGTGTGTCATAACCCAGCTGTGGTCTCGGGAAGTGTGTGTCGTAATCCAGCTGTGGGCTCGGGGAGTGTGTGTCGTAACTCAGCTGTGGGCTCGGCGAGTGTGTGTCGTAACCCAGCTGTGGGCTCGGCGAGTGTGTGTCGTAACCCAGCTATGGGCTCGGCGTGTGTGTGTCATAACCCAGCTATGGGCTTGCCGAACGTGTGTCATAACCCAGCTGTGGGATAGGCAAGTGTGTGTCGCAACCCAGCTGTGGGCTCGGCGAGTGTGTGTCGTAACCCAGCTATGGGCTCGGCGAGTGTGTGTCGTAACCCAGCTATGGGCTCGATGAGTGTGTGTCGTAACCCAGCTGTGGGATAGGCGTGTGTGTGTCGTAACCCAGCTGTGGGCTCGGCGAGTGTGTGTCGTAACCCAGCTGTGGGATAGGGGAGTGTGTGTCGTAACCCAGCTATGGGCTCGATGAGTGTGTGTCGTAACCCAGCTGTGGGATAGGGGAGTGTGTCGTAACCCAGCTGTGGGCTCGGTGAGTGTGTGTCGTAACCCAGCTGTGGGCTCGGCGAGTGTGTGTCGTAACCCAGCTGTGGGCTCGGTGAGTGTGTGTCGTAACCCAGCTATGGGCTCGGCGAGTGTGTGTCGTAACCCAGCTGTGGGATAGGGGAGTGTGTGTCGTAACCCAGCTATGGGCTCATGAACGTCCGGCACATGACGCATCAGAATGCAACATGCACTAACCTGATCCTCTACAGATGCAATCAAACACACACACACACACGCACCCCCACACACACACGCAGCGGTAATGAGCGAGCATCTCGCTGCCGGCACGATGAAGGATGATCCACAGCAACTTATGCAGTCATTACAGCAGACACACATTTACAGCTGAGCACTTGTGCATATGACACCTACTGCGCGAGATAAACGCCGTCTGAAACTTATATAACCTTTGCATACAAAAAATCTTCAACATGTATATTATATTAATAACAAGTATTCTCTGTAATAGTACATGCTATATGACCATGACATATTTCAGCTATGAAACGGTACATATATATATATATATCACTTTTTTCCAACATGTACAGTCAAACCAAACATTATTCAGACACCCTGCTATCCTAACTAACATAAATGAACTATAGTGTCCTGTACCCACTAGTAAAAAAATATGATCAAAAATGATATATGGTGTCTGAATAATTTTTGGTTTGACTGTATGTTATATTAAAAACAAGTATTCTCTCTAATAGTACATGCTATATGACCAGCTATGAAACTGGAATATGAATGAGGATCTGCTGACTTCAGTACGGACGAGTTCCCCCTCGTGTTCTTACACAGCGCATCCAAAAACACAGTTTTGTCGCAGTGAAGCTACGACTCTGGAGGTCACCGCCATGTGTCCTCTGAACACGGTCTGAGAAACCTACATCCACACAACAAACTTTACACTCATTCTGAAGCGGTCCAACTCAACAACAGCGGGTCGGAAACTGTCCCCAGCTAAATCTGTCTGTGCTCAGGCGTATCTGAGGGCACCCATGCAAGAGAGCTTTGACATAATCCCATTCAACTGTAACTGGAGCTTCCAATGCTAGAGAAAACAGCCGTGACACACTGGTCAGGAGATCATTTAAGACAGCATGAAACCCAATGCGTCCCCACCTGCCAGTGTGCCAACCTTCTGCGTGTGAAGGACACATGCGCTTCGGCACAGCTGCTCCGTGTTCCCGAACGCCACAGAGACGCAAACATGCATTAACTGTCAAATGAAGCGGTTCTCGAAGCAGAGGTGAGTTTTACTTACTGAACCAGACGATCATGTCAAATCCACAAAGCCGTGAGTCTCAGAGAAGAGTAATCACCCTTCAGCATCTGTACTGAGAGACGCAAACACAGACTCAACCGTACCACACAACAACTGACAGAGAGAGAGAGAGAGAGAGAGAGAGAGAGAGAGAGAGAGGGAGGGAGAGAGAGGGAGAGAGGGAGAGAGGGAGAGAGGGAGAGAGGGAGAGAGGGAGAGAGAGAGAGAGAGGGTGAGAGAGGGAGAGAGATGGAAAGAAAAGGAGAGTGAGGTGAAGGGAGGGGTGAACCCTGCAGAACACACAGAAAGAGAAAGAGACATGAAGAGATGGGAATGAGAAACACTCAGAGACAGACAGACAGACAGATAGATAGATAGATAGATAGATAGATAGATAGATAGATAGATAGATAGATAGATAGATAGATAGATAGATAGATAGATAGATAGATAGATATGATTTGTATAGCGCTTTTAACAATACACATCGTTTCAAAGCAGCTTTACGGGAGACTGTCTTAGTTATGTATTTCAGAAATGTACATATACAAATCACAGTTAGCTAAAAATGTACTTATTTAAACAATGTAATAATTTAAGTCAGAAACAAGAGCTTATTGAAGCAATGAATACTTGTTTGTTAACAAATGATCCAAATCCATCCATCATCAGTGTTGAAGAGTATAGCCAACTACAAGTAGTGACGCTACTAACTTTACATTTTTCAGAGGCTTGACAGCAGCTTAGTTGCTTTTCCAGTAGCTACAGTAGTGGTATAATGCCCTTTTCACAAGATGTAAAATAAGTCTCTGATGTCCCCAGAGTGTGTATGTGAAGTTTTAGCTCAAAATACCCCACAGATATTTGTATATAGCATGTTAAAGTTGTCACTTTTTGAGGGTGAGCAAAAACGCACCGTTTTGTGTCTGGCCCTTTAAATGCAAATGAGCTGCTGCTCCCGGCACAGGGGGCGGAGCTTCAAGAGCTTGTGTGTTAGCAGCTCCGATTACCTCACGCAGACACACACTAAAATGACAGAAACTGTTCTGCCTTTTATGTTTAAATGGAGTCAGACAAAGATGGAGAGACTCAAGAAGAAGTGACAACATGTAGAATGCATAAATGAATTTATGTTGCTGATGTGGAGTTAACTATCTTCAATTAGCATATTCTGTCATGATAATATATAGATCGCTGTATAGGAACTGTTGTGAGATGCACACAGAGTGACTTTCTATTGCATGTGAAAAGACGGATGCTACAGTTTGAGCTGACTCACAAATGTGCTCGACTACAACAACTCTTCTCTTCTCAACATGGACCTGGGTGTTCTGGGGGCGGGGTTTATGTAAATTTTAGGGTTGGTGATGTCACTAACCTGGGAGGAATGTCGTGTAGTCTCTACCAGCCGTTTGTTGTAGTCCTTAAAAATCGATTTCTTTAAAAGCAAATATCTCCCTTTGCTTTGAACTTTGAGTGTCGTAACTTTGCAGATTTTGTTTATGCTCAAACAGCAACATTATACACTAACTAAAGTTAGAAAAGTCAAATCATAATCAACCACCCCTTTAAGTTAGTAGCGTCACTACTTGTAGTTGGCTATACTCTTCAACACTGATGATGGATGGATTTGGATCATTTGTTAACAAACAAGTATTCATTACTTCAATGAGCTCATTGTTTCTGACTTAAATTATTACATTGTTTAAATTAGTACATTTTTAGCATACTGTGATTTGTGTGTACATTTCTGAAATAACTAAGACAGTTTCCTCTGATAACACATCAGTTAACTGCTGTGAAATGAGATGTATTGTGAAAAGCGCTATACAAATAAATGTGAATTGGATGGATGGATGGATGGATGAAAAGACACTGCTACTGTTTCTAAATGGTGACATACCATATAATTATATATTATACACATCTAGTTATAAATAATCGGCCTTAACAGAGTTAAAAGAGAATCAAAGTTTCTGCATTTGTTTTCTGCAAAAAGTGTTTTATTTACTTTATCTCTATACTGTCTTTACAAATGAGGACGCCCCCAGAAGGAGATTGTGTTTGATGTTTAGCTCTCTTCTGTGTACAGATCTGTCCCTGAAATATGGTGAAGCCAGAACACACACACACACACACACAGCTTCACTTCAGTCAAACTCACGGGTGTTTTGAAACACACTTCCTCACGGGACTCGAGTGATGCATGAGCCAATCCTGCTTATCAATTACAGGTGTCTCACGTCACGGTAAACTGGGTCTGTCGAATTCACCAGCCGGTAAGAGTCACGAGGATGCGGAATATGAGCTGGATGTCCAAGGATTATTAATTTGATGTGTAAATTCTATTTATGGAAAAATAACCCATTTAATCATGATCTCAGACCTAATCCAGAACCCTGAGCACAACAGGATGAACCGGAACGGCGTCTTGAAAACAACGCTCTGCAAAACAACACGATCGATGCGGTCTGTACGCTAGTGACGTACATACAAAGAAACAAATGCATGAATTCATCAAGGACACATTAAATTGATCAAAAGTGACAGTAAAGACATTTCTAATGTTGCAAAAGATTTCTACTTAACATAAAAGCTGTTCTTTTGTGCTGAAAAAAGTATCACGGTTTCCACAAAAATCTGAATCAGCACAACTGTTTTCAACACTGATAATAATCATAAATGATTCTTGATCATCAAATCATCATATTAGAATGATTTCTGAAGGATCATGTGACACTGAAGACTGGAGTAATGATGATGAAAATCACAGGAATAAATTACAGTTTATCATATACTCATTCAGGGAGCCCTATCAACTTCGAGTGTCTACAGAACGAGCCAATGAACGTTGGCGTGCGTGAATCGCGTCACACGCCCCCGCCCCGCAGCGTGGGTATAAACAGGAAGCGGGCGCACGCACACATTGTTTTTCGCTGAGGAGCCGAGATTTGTGACGGCCATGCAGCGACGGTCAGCAACGGTGGCGACGGGACGTTACGTCTCCCGTTCCCTCCTTCAGGGAACGAGGGTTACATCAGTAACCGAGACGTTCCCTTTCAGTCGCTCACATTCGACGTAACGTCGACGTGACGACGTAATTGGGATCCCATGGAAAACGCCACAGTTGCTGCCACATCCAGCGCCCTACGCAAGACTCTCAGACCCCCAACTGCTGGGGCGGAAGACCTGCGTAGAGGGAGTTCAACTGCTGTTCCATTATACCCCACACAGTGGAACTCTTGGACAACACTGGGAAAGCGTACCTTTCCAGGGGAAAGGACGCTGCGGAGCCACATCCTGCCCGAAGGGAGGTAACATGTGGAGAATACACATATGGACTGGCCGAAGGGGCAGTGCGACATATGGAATGTCACTGGGGTGGCTCCACCCGAAGAGGGAAGACACGGGCTCACCGCAGGGAGCTGGTCGTGGAAGAATACACATATGGGATCGCCGCAGGGATCACCACATATGGAACCCAGCTTAGCACAAGTTACACAAGCATACGAGCACTAGGCCTGGCGTCGGACGCTCCGCAACGTCCGACTGCCGAAGGGGTGCGGAGGAACTCACAGGGTTCGCCAATTGGGGAACTCGACTGGAGCAAAAAAGCGCACGTATCCATTCCTAGGAAGGGAGTGGCGCAGCAAGCCGACACTAGAGCGGGAACTTCGGTGTTACCGGCTAGATGAAGCGAGCACACAGGAAGAAACCGGCTCAACACGTAGGCTATAAAACCTAGCGAATGTGTTAGGTGTCGCCCAGCCCGCAGCTCTACAGATGTCTGACAGCGAGGCGCCGTGTGCCAGCGCCCAGGAAGAAGCGACACCCCTAGTGGAGTGGGCTTTCAACCCGGGCGGGCAGGGCACGCCTTGGGCTTCGTAAGCCAAGGCGATGGCATCCACTATCCAGTGGGCCATCCTCTGCTTGGAGACAGCCTTCCCCTTCTGCTGGCCTCCGTAACAGACGAAGAGCTGATCTGAGGTCCTGAGGCTTTGCGTTCTGTCCACGTACAGACGCAGAGCGCGAACGGGACAGAGAAAAGCCAGGGCTGGCTCTGCCTACTCCGAAGGCAGCGCTTGCAGGTTCACTACCTGGTCTCGGAAGGGAGTGGTAGGAACCTTGGGCACGTATCCGGGCCGGGGTCTCAGGTTCACGTGAGAGTTATCCGGGCCGAATTCTAGGCACGATTCGTCGACCGAAAATGCATGCAGGTCCCCTACCCTCTTGATAGAGGCCAATGCAACCAGGAGTACTGTCTTACAGGACAGGATTTTTAACTCAGCTGATTGCAGAGGCTCAAAGGGTGGTCTCTGAAGTGCCGAAAGGACCAGAGACAAATCCCAAGACGGTATAGAGAGTGGGTGAGGAGGATTCAGTCTCCTCGCTCCCCTCAGGAACCTGATGATCAGGTCATGCTTTCCCAAAGACTTACCATCAACAGCATCGTGATGTGCGGCAATAGCGGCAACATACACTTTAAGGGTGGAGGGAGACAGCCTTCGCTCCAGCCCTTCTTGTAGGAAGGAAAGCACAGCTCTAATCGAGCAAGATCGGGGGTTCTCCTTGTGAGAGGAGCACCAGTCAACGAACAGGTTCCACTTCAACGCATAGAGGCGCCTCGTAGAGGGGGCTCTAGCGGAAGTGATGGTGTCAACTACCGCAGGGGGTAGGTCACCTAGAACCTCCGCGTCCCGCCCAGGGACCAGACATGGAGTTTCCAGAGGTCTGGACGCGGGTGCCATAGGGTGCCCCGTCTCTGAGAGAGCAGGTCCTCTCTCAGAGGGATGGGCCAGGGAGGGGCTGTCGCGAGGAGCACTAGTTCCGGGAACCAGGTCCGGTTGGGCCAATACGGCGCAACTAACAAGACCTGCTCCTCGTCCTCCCTGACTTTGCACAAGGTCTGTGCAAGAAGTCTCACTGGGGGAAACGCATACTTGCGAAGGCCCTGGAGCCAGCTGTGTGCCAGAGCATCCGTGCCGAGGGTCCCCTCGGTCAGGGAATAGAACAACTGGCAGTGAGACGTGTCCGGGGCGGCAAACAGATCTACCTGTGCGGTCCCGAAGCGCCTGAAAATCAGCTGGACCACCTGGGGATGGAGTCGCCATTCTCCCGGTAGCATTGACTTTCTTCCCTCGAGAAGAAAGCCATCGGGAGCAGAGCTAAACTCTTGATAGTGCAAATGTTACACGTCGGGAATTTATGAATGAACACTGTCAGTCCCCTTATTTTACTAGAGCTGACCGTGCATGCTTCGCTCCCAAACAAACAACACATGAATTGCGTCCCCACTCGTAATGAAGCGAGGGCAGGGAGGAACACACAATCCAAAGCTGTTTGCTCCCCATACTCCTGTCTAGATATATATTATATGCTTATGGTTGTGAACATGCATCGATGCTCAGCACTCTACCTCCTCAGAGATAGATTGCTGAAACACCGGGCTCTCTAACCAGGACGGAAGAAGCCGCGGCGCGGGCTTCCGATCCCAGAGAGAGAGCGCTGGATCCCTCGGATAAAAGCAGAGAAAAGGCGGAGCCCGTCTCTAACCTCTCTGCGAGATCCATTTGCGAACCCACAATACCAACTTCCGTGCTGCCTCGGCAACACGGGGTCAGTACTGCGAGGAACGCGGGCCTGAACACCCTCCTCAAAGAGTGACAAGCGGGAACGGAGCGAGTACGATAGTAACTCGCAATGCTCGTAGTCAGCACCCTCGAGCGCTGACAGAACATGCTCCGTTCCAAACAAACAACACATACATCGTGTGTATCCCCACCCGTAAAGACAGAGGGCAGGGAGGAACACACGATCTAAGGTTGTTTTGTTCGCCATAATATCTATGCTTGTGACAGACAACAATAAATAACACAGACAGTATAACACAGAGCGCTTGCTGAGGCACAGAAGCTAGCGCGGTTCTAGACCGGATGTCCTTTATCCTTTCCTGGTCGTCACGTCACCCGCCCGTGACGCCCACTCTCGCCATTTGACTAGTTGATACAAATGCTTCAGACGCAATCACGCAGAAGCGTTCCCAAAGCGTCATCGACGCATCGCGAGTTCCCTCGAAAGGGAACTGTAACTACCTTAGTTAACATGAACTAAGAATGAGCAATATTTCTTCAGAATTTATTTATCTTAGTTAATATTAATTTCAACATTTACTAATACGTTATTAAAATCAAAGGTTGTATTAGTTAACATTAGTTAACGCACTGTGAACTAACATGAACAGACAATGAACAGCTGTATTTTTTATTAACTAACATTAATAAAGATTAAAAAATACTGTAACAAATGTATTGCTCATTGTTAGTTCATGTTAGTTAATACATTAACTAATGTTAAATGATGAGCCTTATTATAAAGTGTTACCGAAATTCCTTATACAATTTCTTATATATTCCATGATACAAATTACATGTCATAACAAAAAAATACAAATATATGTGATTAATTGTTTAGCAGTTGTGTAACTCACTCATTCTGTTTGTAACTGACAGTCCTTTAGTTAATCTTAAACACTCAGAGAGACTTCATCAGGTCGAGGTCCAGAATGCAAAGCTCTACGTGTCTGAGCGTCACATCTGTCATGTCATGTTCAGCCTAGTTTCCTCATCATGGACTTCTAGTTTGTTTTCATGTTCATCATGTGTTCGTTCAGTTTCCCCGCTCCTCATTATTAGTTCATATGTGACAGCTGTGTTCTATTAATCATCCTCATTTGTGACCCTGGACCACAAAATCAGTCACATGGGTCAATTTTTTTTAGATAATTTTAGATAATATATTATTTTAGATGATATATTTAGATGTATACATCATCTGACAGCTGAATAAATAATCTTTCCATTGATGTGTGGTTTGTTATGATAGGACAATATTTGTCCAAGATACAACTATTGAAATTCTGGAATCTGAGGGAGCATTAAAATCGAAACATTGAGAAAATCTCCTTTAAAGTTGTTCATTTATGTTCGCGATTGTGCTATGCTATGATTGTAAATGTTTTATATATTTACGGTAGGAAATTTACAAAATATCTTCATGGAACATGATCTTTACTTAATATCCTAATGATTTTTGGCATAAAAGAAAAATTTATAATTTTGACCCATATACTGTATTGTTGGCTATTGCTACAAATATACCCGTGCGACATGTGACTGGTGACGTGATCCAGGGTCACATTTGTGTTTGCTCTGTAAGTTGGTCCCTCACTATTATTCTGTGTCCGATCACCGTTGTGTGAGTGTGTGTTGCTCAACCTGTTTGCCTGTCTTCTGGACTGTAAATAAATCTTTGTATTGGAAGTTACAGTATCTTCTTCGTCTGCCTTCCTGCAACCCAGCGTGACAATATCGAACTGATCATGTCCTCATGAGCCACAGACAGGATGAGTGTGTGAGTGTGTGTTCTGCTGCAGGGCAGATGGAGTGTGTGCCTGTGAATCGGGACGCCCCCGCATATCAATACTGCAGTGCAGCAAAGCCCTCGAGAGATGAAGAGATGGAGAGGACAGACTCAAACCTGTGTGTCGAACATCAGCACCGGGGCTCAATGTGTCCATATGTGTGTGAGAAGACACTGCGTTCACATTTCAAATAGTTCAATAAAAGCCGACGCACAATACCCAGATCTTCAAAATCTACCAATGTCTTAATTCAGAAGCCATAAAAATACTAAAGTGCTCATCGCAAAATAAGCGTTAGGCCAAGACTCCGACTCGAGTAGAGGTTTAGAGGACAAAAATGTGTTCTAAGAATGTTCATTAAAGTCCCCCTGTAGTTAATAATTGTGTCCCTTAAAACTCATCTTTGATCACCAAAATGACATATTTAAAAGTTTTTTCCTTGAAAATAAATGTCTTCATGCCTTAAAATATCTTGAATGTAACTCGACACCCTTGCCTCATTCAGTATACGTGGTTCTATGAATATGCAAATGAGCCCCGCCTCCAACGCATGAGCCCTGTCCACCGACGCATGTATCATTCCTATTTTGCACCCGATGCACAGCGGACTTTTCCCTCCACAGACGCACGTCGGTAAATTAGGGAATGAACTTGCGCTCCCGGGGGCGGTTCAGCGAAAGAGGAGGCGTGTTCCGGCGCAAACGTTCCCTGGTGCTATTTTGCAGTTTCAGAAAACAATTCCGCCACTGACCAGGAGAAACCTAGTCTAAAGTCAGTTCAGATGCTATTTTAAGGGCGCATGCTTGGCCATAATGTAGCGTGAGCACAACACACACACACTTTGCTTCTCTCATCTACACAGACGCAGTTCACATTTTGCAAACCATACATAATTACAAGGAAAAAATATTCCACACGAGGGAAATCATTGTGGTGTCAATGAAGATGTCAAGTCAAGTCAAGTCAAGTTTATTTATATAGCGCTTTTCACAATACAGATTGTATCAAAGCAGCTTCACAGTATTAAATTAAAATAATACATCAATGCTTGTTTCTAGTGGAAAACGTCCACGTTTGGTAATGCTGATCAATAGTATTGTTGATTGATTAATTAAATTAAATATCCCCAAATATCCCCAACTGAGCAAGCCAAAGGCAACAGTGGCAAGGAACCAAAAAACTCCATCAGGTGACCTAATGGAGAAAAAAAAAAACCTTGGGAGAACCCAGGCTCAGTCGGGGGCCAGTTCTCCTCTGGCGTTTTTATGAACTAGAGGTCGGATTTAACTATAAGATTAAAAGTATTATATGAATGCCTGGCTGAAGAGATGCGTCTTTAGTCTAGTTTTAAACTGGGAGAGCGAGTCTGAGCAACGAACAGTATCAGGAAGACTATTCCAGAGTTTTGGAGCTAAATGTGAAAATGCTCTCCCTCCTTTGGTGGATCTGGATATCCTAGGTATGACCAAAAGCCTTGAATTTAGTGATCTTAAAGAGCGCGATGGATTATAGGGTGATAGAAGATCCGTTAAATAGACTGGAGCTAAGCCGTTTAGGGCTTTATAAGTCAGTAGCAATAAATTGTAATTAATACAGAACTTTATAGGTAACCAATGTAGTGATGATAAAATTGGTGTTATATGATCATATTTTCTTGATCTAGTAAGAACTCTAGCGGCGGCATTTTGGACCAACTGTAGCTTGTTTAATGAGGACGCAGGACAACCGGCTAACAAAGCATTACAGTAATCTAGTCTCGAGGTCATGAATGCATGAACTAATTTTTCTGCATCAGAAACTGATAGCATGTTATGTAGCTTAGCAATGTTTCTAAGGTGGAAAAAGGCTGTTCTTGTAACATATGAAATATGATTTTCAAAAGACAGGTTGCAGTCTAGTATAACACCCAGGTCTTTTACTGTAGAGGATAAAGTAACAGGACATCCTACTATGTTAAAGTTGTAGTGTAAGAGGTTTTGTGGGCGGTTTTTTGAACCGATGATTAGTACCTCTGTCTTGTCTGGATTTAATAAAAGAAAATTGCGCGTCATCCAGTCTTTTATATCTTTAACACACTCTGTCAATTTGGATAATTTAGCGTTTTCATCTGGCCGTGATGAAATATAGATCTGAGTGTCATCAGCATAACAATGGAAACTAATTCCCATGTTTCCTTATAATATTTCCAAGTGGCAGCATATATATTGAGAATAACAGAGGGCCTAACACAGATCCCTGCGGCACTCCATAGTTTACGGGAGTTATGATCGATTTTTCTCCATTTAAATAGACAAAATGGTAGCGGTCAGATAAGTATGATCTGAACCAACTTAATGCTTGTCCTTGAACACCAGTATAATTTAGTAGTTGATCTAAGAGTATTGTGTGATCTATAGTATCGAACGCAGCACTAAGATCAAGTAAAACTAGTATTGAGATGCAGCCTTGGTCAGATGCTAAAAGTAAATAATTTGTAATTTTAACGAGCGCAGTTTCAGTGCTATGATGCGGTCTGAATCCTGACTGAAACTCTTCATAGATGTCATTTTCTTGCAAGAAAGAGCCCAGCTGAGCGGACACCACTTTTTCTATGAAAAAGTGAAAGATGTGAAAGATGAAAGATGTGAAAAAATAGGCATAAATCTAGCTTACACATTTACCCAAATTATCATACGCCTGTTTAACCGAAGCTAATTTGGGTGTGTTTCTCCATCCCCAGTGTCACTTCTCTGTGTTTTACGGCCCTGACGAGAACGTCGGTCTCCTCGGCTGTGAACCGCTCCTGGCGTGCATCTGGCAAATCCGCCGTTATAATAGCAATCCGCCATGGAACAAGCGCGCCTGCTCTTAAAGGGAATGTGAGATGACCCTCTGATTGGTTTATTTCACGTTACGCCCAAACCACACCTATGAATAATGAAGCTACTTCAGACCAACACATTTTAGATTTGCGTCGAGCGCAAGAGTCATTTATCCCGCCGGTATAATAGCAACAGCGCCCGAGATCCGCCCACAAAGTTACTTGCGTTTCGCTTTCGATACTTGCGTTTCAGATCGTTAAAATAGGGCCCTCAGATTGTTAGAGCGTTTTCAACACAGCACAAGGGTTAAACACACACTAGACAAATGTTTTTGACTGCCGTATTCACGTCTTTTGCAGTTTCTTGCACATGACACACTTAAGTGCTCAAATTAAGACACAATCAACCTTTAAAGAACGTGTCTCTAGAGTTTTGCCATTGCATTAACCGCGGAAACGTGTTCTCCATGAACGGCTAATAGTATACAATCTAAAACTAGGAAAATAATTATAAATCCACTAATCCAAATGATTTTTCCGTGGCCTCTGGCTTCAACAATGGCACATGTTCCTCATGTCACAGGCTATTATTGGAGAGCGAGGTGTATTTTATTTATCGTGAGCCTGATTTGAGCTGCACCTCGACACATTTCAGCTGAATCATACAGCGCTGGGCTAAATTAGGATCTCAGCTTCACATCTCCTGCTCAACACACCCACATGTGAAGCATCAGAGACGTGTGCTGAACGCAAGGAAACTCAATCCAACACAAGACAGATGTGCACAAGTACGTCCCGGACGATGCATAACCAGTCCTCTGTGCTGTCTGTGCATCAGTGCATACATGTGTGATGCACTAAAACCAGAGATAACGCTCAAAGATACAATAAATACAATCAACACTTTATAGCACATGCATTGACCTTTACCAGTAGTGGGGCATGTTGTCACAGTATGCCTCAATGGGGTTAGTTGTCACAATGAAATCCATTTATAAACTACATTATAATAAAAATACTATAGCCATTTCAGCTAACTTTATATACCTAAAAGTTGGGGTCAGTAACATTATGTATATATATTGTATACATAGGTTAATAGCAGCTTTCTAGGGATGGCATCCTAGCTGAATAGTGTTGTAATCATAATAATTTCATATCATTCATACAAGCACAAAAAGCATAGAACACACATATACTTCAGTTCAGTGAATTAGTTCAAAACTTTGATTCCTTAGCATCAATACTCATTTTAAATTAGCATTTTAAAATTGTATGTTTTAGCAAGAATATAGGGCCTATGTAATGAAACATTGCTTCAAGGTGAAGTATGAATCATAAGAGATCACATACGAACTGCTTCCTATAATGAGTTCCTCAGAAGCAGCTAATGCACGGAGACATCGACACGAACCAATGCAGAAGAGTCGCTACACGAGGTCACGACAGTAGCTATTAGCCTTTTACACGCCGCAAACTCGACAGCTTCTCCAGAGTGTGTTGGTGTTTTAGTTAATTGGAGAGAGTCTTAAAGACTGTTACCCTTCGCTGAACCTTGTACCGCACACGTACGCCATGCTGACCACGACGCATTTAACACTAGAATCCATTGAGATGGGGCTTAATAACACACTTTTACAGGTACAATAATTAACAAAAGAAGGCATCTTCTGTTATAAAGTCAGAAAAACATGTAGTGAACCAGACATTCTGTGCATGATTGATTAAAATCAAGAGTAGTTTTCCCATAGACTGTAAATAAATATAGCGTAGTGTGCGTGACGTGACTCGTAGTGTTTCTGAAGAGCATTTTTGAAGCTCAAAGTGGGCGGAGCCGGCCGTCGCCATCTTGGCAGCGTCACTCCCGTATAAACGAAAATGTGCAGCGAGGCGGATTAACTGAGGTGACGTGACGCTAACAGACAAACGGCTAACATCAGCGGCAATCCACCTGTCACTCAAGTGGCCACGCCCTTAATTATGCACAACTTTAAGGCTTAATATAATTAAAACGGATGAGTTATAAAAACATTCACCCCCCTCACAGTCGTCATGAAGAGCAAAATTAGCTATTTAGTCCAAAACCACTTTTTGCACCAGGCTGTAAACATGTTTTTTTCTGCTGTAAAGTTGGGTATATTAACATGCGGGTCTATGGGATTGACTCTCTTTTGGAGCCGGTCTCTAGTGGCCAGTCGATGAACTGCAGTTTAAGTCACTTCTGTGTTGGATTCAAGACAGGAAGGTTGCCGCTTGGTTAAAACATGTTAAAAGTAATGCCCTAATTCATTCTAGTAACATGTTAAATCATGTTAGCAACATGCTAAAACCTACTAGCAACATGTTAAAACATGTTAGAAATTTGCTAATTCATGCTAGAAACATGCTAACAACTCATTATATTATGTTCATGACATGTTAAAACATGTTAAAATCAATGCCCTAATTAATGCTAGTAACACGTTAAATCATGCTAGCAACATGCTAAAACATAATAGCAATGTGATAAACAAATGTTAGCAACATGCAAAAAATATACTAGCAATACGCTAAAGCATGCTAGCAATGTCCAAATTCATGCTAGAAATGATAATAATGCTAACAATGTGCTAAATCATGCTAGCAACATGCTAAAACATACTAGCAACATGTTAAAACATGTAAGCAATTAGTGAATTAATGCTAGAAACTAATGCCCTATATTATGTTCACAACATGTTAAAAGCAATGCCCTAATTCATGCTATGTTAAATCATGCTTGCAACATGCTAAAAAAAATACTAGCAACATGTTAAACATTTTAGGATTTTGCTAAGTCATGCTAGAAACATGCTAACAACGTGTTACATTATGTTCACATGTTAAAACATGTTAGCATTGTGTTAATTCGTTCAGGAAACATGCAAAAACATGCTAGCAATGTATTAAATCAAGCTACAAAAAGACTTGCAATGTTAAATTATGCTTGCAATGATAAAACATGCTAGCAATGCTAATTCATGGTAGAAACATTTTAATAGAATGCTAAATCATGTTAGTGACGTTAATACATCGTAACAACGTGTTAAATCATGCTAGCAAACATGCAAGCAACATGCTAAATCATGATAGAAACCTGCTATCAACATGCTAAGCAATGTGTTAAATCATGCTACAAACATGCTAGCACTGTGCTGATTAACATGCATGCTTAAAATGCGCTAGCAATGAGCTAAAGCAACTGTTTTTCTGCACTGCCTTCAAATTCTTCATACTTTAAGCTTTTAGTCAGGCTTTCTCAAGCCAACATTAAAGTTTGTGTTTTAATCTAGTTACACTGAGGGTTCAGTTACACTGTTATATTTCCATACGTACTGTACCTGAAGAGAGGATATGAACATATGGCACATATTCATTAACACACATCTAGATTATTTAATTCTAATTACTAATAGCGCTTTCAATGCATCTGCTGTTGACAAAGCATCAACATCTGTATGATTTTCCATCCCTCTCTGATGTCGAAAAAGTCATTAAAATGCATACTGTGCTGTGAAGACAGTTTTACTGCTCTGATGAATTGCATCAATGAGAGCCAGGGTTGCAAACCCAAAAATACCTCAAACAATCAACAGCATTTACTCTGGTAGCACTTGACCTCTGACCAGTGTAACTCAGACTATCCTTCCTTCAAGGACTCCAGAGGCATGACTGCAAGATGGATGGGTTCATTTCGCTCACAAGGACAGTTTTAAAATGCAGTGACTTCATACAGTTGCCTTGACCCTTTCTGGAGACATTTCCACTCAGTTGCTGGGATTCTGAGCTTATGTTAGTAGCACATATGTAACTAGTACTTATTCCCTATTATGCATTTCTCAAAAGCATCATCTATATAGTATGTAAAAACACTTGTGAATTAACAAGTGCCTCAGATCACTTGTAAGTTCATTGTGTGTAAGGAATAATTCATCAATAAAAGCCTCGCCCAAAACCATATGATATGATGATAGGAACGATCATGTGATTCTTTTCCAAATAGTGACATTGAAGAAGAAGAACTGACGTTGTGAAAAAGAAGTGCACTTAATTATATTGAATGCATATGGTGATGCATTGCTGCAACATACATATTATTTTCCACACAATGATGTCATAATAACGAGATGTTATGTCATTTTAACGACATCTTTTCTCGTAATAACGAGATGTGACGTTTTAACAACATATTTTCTCGTAATAACTAGATGTTGTTAAAACAACATCTTTTTCTCATTAAAATGACATATTTTCTCATAATAAGGACATATGTTGTATAGTGACGTGTAATATGCCTTTATCAACATTAGAGAACTGACACATGAGATGGTGTTAATACGACATAACATCTCGTTATTACGACATAATTGTGGAAAAAATAATATATATATGTGGCAGCAATGCGCCACTGTAAATGCACACTTGAAGAGTAGGCATATTTTTTTTTTAAACTGTACTTGCAGATATGATATTATTGAAATAAAAGGTCACTTATGTGTACTTAAGGAGAGCACACATTCATGACTGCTTACACTTTGAAAAAGAGCACTTTATTCATAATGTCAAATTAAATGTTTTACTTTAAAGTACATTTAAAGAAGTGCTCTCATTCTGATGTGTTTGCTAGCATACTAAAGCACATGTTAAGTACTTGATTATAATTTTAACTGCAGTGAGTTCTTAGATATTACATTTAAAGTTAATATAGCATTAAATATATTTAAAAGCATGACGTACAAGTTTCAATAGAAATGATATTTTAGTTTACCATAAATGCATTCAGCAGAACACTTTAACCATATTTCAAAGACAAGAGAAGTAAAAAAATTACATATAAAGATGTATTACTTAGTCCTACTTAGGTGGGTCCAAAAAGTTCAGCTAATTTCATTTAATATATATTTGAACCATAATACATTTTCAATTTCAATTAAGATGCATTTAAGTGTCCGAAATCATTACATTCAGTTTACTCTTAAGTGTGTTTTTATTTTACCTCAGTTTACCTCTTCTTTTCAATAAGTGCACTTTATTTTCATTGCTGTAGCTCTTAATTACCATAATTATGATTGCGATTGCAAACATTCAAACTTGGTTCATCAAGCCAATAATGACTTATATATTCTATGTACTAGTAAACATAAAATGCAATTAAGTAATTATGAGTTATTAATGCAATTATACAATCAACCAACAACAACAACAACAAAAAACAATCTGAATGCAGAGTACACATAAATTACAATATTTTATTGTGAAAGCATGTCACTTTATAAAGTCTGTTACTGCTTTAATCACGTAATTTTGCTATTGCTGAAAGTGCAAACTCATAACTTCAGAGGATTATTCATATAATAGGAGCTAAAGAGCTTCTGTATTTGAGTATTAGTCACAGATTTCAACCCGTCAATGACATAACTGAAGTATTTTTACACCGGAAATCTGAAAAAATGCCTCTAATCACAGTGCTAGCATGCAGGTACAAAAGCTACTTTCAGTATGTTTGCTCCTTTGGGGCTTCCAGGAAAGGCATAAGGCCGATTTACTGAACACTTTTTGCTTAACAGCTTGTCTAAAGTAATAGGCATCGTGTGACAGGGTCACGGGCTCTCAGCACTTGGTCTATTAAACATGTTTTGACCCCTTTAGATCCACCTGAATTCTGGCCAGTGGTTACAGATGGACAGGTTATAAATGCCACTGCAATTACATAACAAATGACCTCTGACTGAACAGGCACCATTTAAAAGCCCTCAAAATATAGCCTTGGGGAAAAAAACACTTCTGTTTCAGACAATAGTGTGTTCAGTAAACGTGTGATTGTTGTCTTCATCTAACGAAGTGCAGCGCAGATGTCATTTCATTTTTTTGTCTAATACTTTGGTAATTCCAGCATTTTTAAAGAGCTTACAGGACCGCGTACCATTCAGTTTCACGGACGTCAGAGTCCGTCTGAAGGTTCATCAAAGTGCGCAATATTAAAAGTGAGGACTAAAGACATACAGAACGGTTGCACCATCCTCCCCCTGCAATGCTGATCTAGCCAATGAGTTTCTATTCATAATGTAATTTTTGCCTTCATGAAAACGGTAAATCCGGGCTAATCTCTCCGTCCCCCTGGGCTCGGGATTAGTGCGTTGCATTAGAGCTAGGTG
The DNA here is from genome assembly GCF_963993115.1 of Abramis brama. Classification (NCBI taxonomy): domain Eukaryota; kingdom Metazoa; phylum Chordata; class Actinopteri; order Cypriniformes; family Leuciscidae; genus Abramis; species Abramis brama. Next base: position 31,067,341 of record NC_139985.1, read on the forward strand.
GACATGCTGTACTTCAATTTCAGTGGGCTTTCAATTGATTGAGCACTGAAAAACACATCAGAAAACTAATATCAGAAAGTCTCTTATTAATGTTAATTATTTTGAATCAATGAGCAAGGTCAACTTTAGAATTCTTAGAATGGAAGAGTGAAGTTATGTCGGCTCCTGTAACACAATGTGTTGGGTAAAGCATGGCGGGTGTCCAGAGAGATTATAAGTATGATTTAACCTTTAGCACAGTGAGATGGAAAACACACACACACACACACCACTGCAAATATATTCAGCTGCATTCAGTGTCATTCAGAGCAGCGCTTCTCAAACCTTTCAGGTCAAGTACCACTTTTAAAATCAGAACATCAACACACTGATCAACACCAATGTTCTTGCTTTTCAGCACTGAGGAAACAGATATTTCAAACTTAAAGGGATAGTTCACCCAAAAATGAAAAGAAAAAATCATAATTTACTCATCCTCATGTCGTTCCAAACCTGTAAGACTTTCATTCATCTTCAGAAACACAAATTAAGATATTTTAATATCCCTGGAAATCCAGAGTTCTTGCGAGAGCACAAGTTGAATTTGCTCAGCTAGTTTACTCTGGTGTCGAGTAATGATGCTCATTAAATATGCCCTTGTATCTGAGCTGCACCAATCACATCGGGTTATCTGCTATAGGCGGGCCAGAGGCGAGCTAAAGATGATGACAGCGCTGTGACGTCGAAGTCATTAGTAAACATTGCAAGATGGCTATGGATGAACACCAGTTGTTTGAAACGTCTTTGGCCGCTACAATGAACGAGTTAGACTTGGCTTTTTATCTAAAAGAGGAACAGAAGACGGCGCTCGAATTGTTCCTTTGCAAGAAGGGTGTTTTTGCTGTTTTGCCGACCGGATACGGCAAGAGTCTAATCTACCAGTTAGCTCCGCTGGTAGCTAAGCGATAACTTGTTGTGATTTGTCGTAGTGTTATCCAATTGCGTGCAGTGAGATTTTCAAATGCATGCTTGGTGCCGCCCCTCGAGCTGGCCGAGTTTCATTAGTCGATGCCAGACCATTAATCTTTCAGATTTAGATCTGGATTTACAGGCTAAGAGATTTCTGTTCCTCCATTGACAATTCACATAACTATCATTTTGACGCTTCAAAATGAGATTGTAAAACGAATCCATATGAATCGAGCGGTTTAGTTAAAATTTTCTGTAGAGACTTGATCGCTTTATATGATGAACAGATTGAATTTAGGCTTTTATTCACATATAGGCATTGATCTGCGAACATAGACAGAAGCGCAACTGTACTTGCTTGACGACTAACACGAGAATGACCCTCACTGGTTCTTGCTGAAGCTCAAACGTGACGCGTAACACGAGAATGAACCTCACTGGTTCTTGAGAAGCTCAAACGTGCTGCGTAACACGAGAATGAACCTCATTGGTTCTTGCTGAAGCTCAAACGTGATGCGTAACACGAGAATGAACCTCATTGGTTCTTGCTGAAGCTCAAACGTGATGCGTAACATGAGAATGAACCTTACTGGTTCTTGCTGAAGCTCAAACGTGACGCGTAACACGAGAATGAACCTCATTGGTTCTTGAGAAGCTCAAACGTGCTGCGTAACACGAGAATGAACCTCATTGGTTCTTGCTGAAGCTCAAACGTGATGCGTAACACGAGAATGAACCTCACTGGTTCTTGCTGAAGCTCAAACGTGACGCGTAACACGAGAATGAACCTCATTGGTTCTTGCTGAAGCTCAAACGTGACGCGTAACACGAGAATGAACCTCATTGGTTCTTGCTGAAGCTCAAACGTGACGCGTAACACGAGAATGAACCTCATTGGTTCTTGCTGAAGCTCAAACGTGACGCGTAACACGAGAATGAACCTCATTGGTTCTTGCTGAAGCTCAAACGTGACGCGTAACACGAGAATGAACCTCATTGGTTCTTGCTGAAGCTCAAACGTGACGCGTAACACGAGAATGAACCTCATTGGTTCTTGCTGAAGCTCAAACGTGACGCGTAACACGAGAATGAACCTCATTGGTTCTTGCTGAAGCTCAAACGTGACGCGTAACACGAGAATGAACCTCACTGGTTCTTGAGAAGCTCAAACGTGACGTGTAACACGAGAATGAACCTCATTGGTTCTTGCTGAAGCTCAAACGTGACGCGTAACGAGAATGAACCTCACTGGTTCTTGCTGAAGCTCAAACGTACTGCGTAACACGAGAATGAACCTCACTGGTTCTTGCTGAAGCTCAAACGTACTGCGTAACACGAGAATGAACCTCACTGGTTCTTGCTGAAGCTCAAACGTAATGCGTAACACGAGAATGAACCTCATTGGTTCTTGCTGAAGCTCAAACGTACTGCGTAACACGAGAATGAACCTCACTGGTTCTTGCTGAAGCTCAAACGTGACGCGTAACACGAGAATGAACCTCATTGGTTCTTGCTGAAGCTCAAACGTGACGCGTAACACGAGAATGAACCTCATTGGTTCTTGCTGAAGCTCAAACGTGACGCGTAACACGAGAATGAACCTCATTGGTTCTTGCTGAAGCTCAAACGTGACGCGTAACACGAGAATGAACCTCACTGGTTCTTGCTGAAGCTCAAACGTGACACGTAACACGAGAATGAACCTCACTGGTTCTTGCTGAAGCTCAAACGTGATGAGTAACACGAGAATGAACCTCATTGGTTCTTGAGAAGCTCAAACGTGATGCGTAACACGAGAATGACCCTCATTGGTTCTTGCTGAAGCTCAAACGTGATGCGTAACACGAGAATGAACCTCATTGGTTCTTGCTGAAGCTCAAACGTGATGCGTAACACGAGAATGACCCTCATTGGTTCTTGCTGAAGCTCAAACGTGACGCGTAACACGAGAATGAACCTCACTGGTTCTTGCTGAAGCTCAAACGTGACGCGTAACACGAGAATGAACCTCACTGGTTCTTGCTGAAGCTCAAACGTGACGCGTAACACGAAAATGAACCTCACTGGTTCTTGCTGAAGCTCAAACGTGATGCGTAACACGAGAATGAACCTCATTGGTTCTTGAGAAGCTCAAACGTGATGCGTAACACGAGAATGAACCTCATTGGTTCTTGCTGAAGCTCAAACGTGCTGCGTAACATGAGAATGAACCTCATTGGTTCTTGCAGAAGCTCAAACGTGCTGCGTAACACGAGAATGAACCTCATTGGTTCTTGCTGAAGCTCAAACGTGCTGCGTAACACGAGAATGAACCTCATTGGTTCTTGCTGAAGCTCAAACGTGATGCGTAACACGAGAATGAACCTCATTGGTTCTTGAGAAGCTCAAACGTGATGCGTAACACGAGAATGACCCTCATTGGTTCTTGCTGAAGCTCAAACGTACTGCGTAACACGAGAATGACCCTCATTGGTTCTTGCTGAAGCTCAAACGTACTGCGTAACACGAGAATGACCCTCATTGGTTCTTGAGAAGCTCAAACGTGACGCGTAACACGAGAATGAACCTCATTGGTTCTTGCTGAAGCTCAAACGTACTGCGTAACACGAGAATGACCCTCATTGGTTCTTGAGAAGCTCAAACGTGACGCGTAACACGAGAATGAACCTCATTGGTTCTTGCTGAAGCTCAAACGTGACGCGTAACACGAGAATGAACCTCATTGGTTCTTGCTGAAGCTCAAACGTGACGCGTAACACGAGAATGAACCTCATTGGTTCTTTCTGAAGCTCAAACGTGATGCGTAACACGAGAATGAACTTCATTGGTTCTTGCTGAAGCTCAAACGTGCTGCGTAACACGAGAATGAACCTCACTGGTTCTTGCTGAAGCTCAAACGTGATGCGTAACACGAGAATGAACCTCATTGGTTCTTGAGAAGCTCAAACGTGATGCGTAACACGAGAATGAACCTCATTGGTTCTTGCTGAAGCTCAAACGTGCTGCGTAACACGAGAATGAACCTCATTGGTTCTTGCTGAAGCTCAAACGTGATGCGTAACACGAGAATGAACCTCATTGGTTCTTGAGAAGCTCAAACGTGATGCGTAACACGAGAATGACCCTCATTGGTTCTTGCTGAAGCTCAAACGTACTGCGTAACACGAGAATGACCCTCATTGGTTCTTGAGAAGCTCAAACGTGACGCGTAACACGAGAATGAACCTCAATGGTTCTTGCTGAAGCTCAAACGTGACGCGTAACACGAGAATGAACCTCATTGGTTCTTGCTGAAGCTCAAACGTGACGCGTAACATGAGAATGAACCTCATTGGTTCTTTCTGAAGCTCAAACGTGCTGCGTAACACGAGAATGAACCTCATTGGTTCTTGAGAAGCTCAAACGTGACGCGTAACACGAGAATGACCCTCATTGGTTCTTGAGAAGCTCAAACGTGACGCGTAACATGAGAATGAACCTCATTGGTTCTTTCTGAAGCTCAAACGTGCTGCGTAACACGAGAATGAACCTCATTGGTTCTTGAGAAGCTCAAACGTGACGCGTAACACGAGAATGACCCTCATTGGTTCTTGAGAAGCTCAAACGTGACGCGTAACACGAGAATGACCCTCATTGGTTCTTGCTGAAGCTCAAACGTACTGCGTAACACGAGAATGACCCTCATTGGTTCTTGAGAAGCTCAAACGTGACGCGTAACACGAGAATGAACCTCATTGGTTCTTGCTGAAGCTCAAACGTACTGCGTAACACGAGAATGACCCTCATTGGTTCTTGAGAAGCTCAAACGTGACGCGTAACACGAGAATGAACCTCATTGGTTCTTGCTGAAGCTCAAACGTGACGCGTAACACGAGAATGAACCTCATTGGTTCTTGCTGAAGCTCAAACGTGACGCGTAACACGAGAATGAACCTCATTGGTTCTTGCTGAAGCTCAAACGTGACGCGTAACACGAGAATTAACCTCATTGGTTCTTTCTGAAGCTCAAACGTGATGCGTAACACGAGAATGAACCTCATTGGTTCTTGCTGAAGCTCAAACGTGATGCGTAACACGAGAATGAACCTCATTGGTTCTTTCTGAAGCTCAAACGTGATGCGTAACACGAGAATGAACCTCATTGGTTCTTGCTGAAGCTCAAACGTGACGCGTAACACGAGAATGAACCTCATTGGTTCTTGCTGAAGCTCAAACGTGACGCGTAACACGAGAATGAACCTCATTGGTTCTTGCTGAAGCTCAAACGTGACGCGTAACACGAGAATGAACCTCATTGGTTCTTTCTGAAGCTCAAACGTGATGCGTAACACGAGAATGAACCTCATTGGTTCTTGCTGAAGCTCAAACGTGATGCGTAACACGAGAATGAACCTCATTGGTTCTTTCTGAAGCTCAAACGTGATGCGTAACACGAGAATGAACCTCACTGGTTCTTGCTGAAGCTTCCGTTTACCATATTTGATGTGTGCGTTGATGATTGTGTATGTGTGAATAAAAGCCTAAATTCAATTTGTTCAAAGTGACTGAGTCTCTTTAGAAAAATTTGACTAAAGTGCTCAATTCATTTGGATTAGTTTTACGATCTCTCTATGGACATTTTGAAGCATCGAAGAGGTGGTTGTAGACTGTAGATTTCATTAAAATATCTTGAGATTTGGTTTTCGAAGATGAACGAAAGTCTCACGGGTTTGGAACGACATGAGAGTGAGTAAATAATGACACACTAAAGAAAGATGAACATGGAAAAAATCATATCAGATCCTCTTTAAACAACCAGAGTTGAGTTAGTGAATCTGTGTGCAGACTCATGCGTTTCACTGCTATTGTTATTGACTAGTGAAATGGAGATGTTGTGACAGCGATCACTGTGATGCCCTTGAGTAAAACACTTAACCTCAGATTACACCACAGGGACCGTGCCGGTAATTTAAGATGATGATGTGCTATGGTAACGCTGTTTACAGTACAGTGTTCGGAAACTGTAAGTCGTGGAAACAATTTCCCTCGACCCTCGTCTTATGGCAAATAAACAGTCTCCTCTGTCCTGAAGTTCATGTTCATGAAGTGCTCTGCGTTATTAAGAAGCATGTGTTGAAAATCAGGAGGTGCAGGTGCAAAACAGCGTAATGTGTAATGACCCTCTCTCTCTCTCTCTCTCTCTCTCTCTCTCTCTCTCTCTCTCTCTCTCACACACACACACACACACACACACACACACACACACACTCAGTGGGGATTTCTTTAAGACTGCAAGGGAAGCTCGGCTTCCTATAATGTCAGAAAATTAATGGTCAAATATGTGCTATTGTGTTAACATTTTATTGACTAAAAATGCATTAGAACACGTTCATCTCGAAGACGAGTTGGTCCAGGATCAGCTCCATACAGCAGGTCGGCTGACTCGATTTCCTTCTCATGCATTCCCGTAGCATCACAGTGCATTTCCCTGTTGAAGTCCAGCGTCCATTGACTTCAATGCAGCTGCTCTGAACAGTTTTTTTTCAGTACTTCGAAACTAGACGGTCATTGGATAAATGCTGCGATTATGTCCCGCCCGCGGATGCTCAGCGTCTCTGGGAGTGAATGAGGAGTGGGCTGGCCTGGACTCCGGGCTTCTGCGTGATGATTGGAGGGTCTGTCGAAAGGCTGCGTCTCCTTTTGATTGACAGCGATTTCATACAATTAAAAGTCGCTGACACGGAAGGTATTCGAGCTCAGTCCCATCGCGGATTTTGAAAGTGTAGTCGAAAGACAAACAGCTGCAACCTATTTCTTGGTATTTGCTTGGCGAAATTGCTAACCAATTTTCATCATACTGTATTTCACACAATTATACACCACATTCCTTGTTTCAGTTTAACAAAAAAGCATAGTAAGTTTTGTGATTACTGTCCTTTACAACAAGCATGGTAACTACACCGTGTAGTAAAGGACAGTAATCACAAAACTTACCATGCTTTTACCACATTATTGGTAGGTTTAATGTGTCATTTGTTGTAAATGCACTGTAACCACAACATTTACCATGCGTTTACCACAGTACCACCTTAGTTGTACTGTGATAGGTGTAGTAAAAGGATAGTAACCACTATTACTTAGTGTGTGTGTTTTTTTTTTTTTTTTTAAATAAGCTTCCCCTCTTTGAAAGACCAGCAGCCGCCACTGACACACACACACACACACACACACACACACACACACACACACACCTTCGTGCACAAACTTTAAACATAGTGGTGGTTATCATATAGGATAAATCACTTGTGTAAAATGAATTCATTATATTTGGTAATCCATATCGGAAATTGCAAACAAGTTCTATAGAACCTGTCAATAGAATCAATATCTATGGAAATCTATAGGTTTACCAAATGATTTACTGAGTAACCATTAAGTTCAGTTGGTTTAAATAATAGACAAGTGTATTAAACTGAACGAGAGGAGATGCCCTGTGTGTAAGATGCAGGTGCATTGCTGATAAGATGACTCTCTCTCTCTCTCTCTCTCTCTCTCTCTCTCTCACTCTCTCTCTCTGTCTCTCTCTCTCACTCTCTCTCTCTCTCTCTCTCTCTCTCACTCCCACTCTCTCTCTCTCTCTCTCTCACTCTCTCTCTCTGTCTCTCTCTCTCTCTCTCTCTCTCTCACTCTCTCTCTCTGTCTCTCTCTCTCTCTCTCTCTCTCTCTCACTCTCTCTCTCTCTCTCTCTCTCTCTCTCACTCCCACTCTCTCTCTCTCTCTCTCTCTCTCTCTCTCTCTCTCTCTCTCACTCCCACTCTCTCTCTCTCTCTCTCTGCAGCACTTTCTCTGACCTTGCAGTTGAAGACGGTGATACTGTAGGAAATGAGCACCGCCACTATTGCCCACTTTATCTGTGGTCTCGAGGGAAGCTGTCAGTCGAGTGATAAAGAAATCTCCACTGGAGAGTGACAGAAAGCTCATCTCAGACATCTGTGAACTTCACACACTGGTCTAATGATCATCCTTTCTAACAATAAAACAGAGACAGGGTTTTTTGAGTGACATGCGGGTCCTTGTTAAAGAACTGCAGCATGCGATGCATCTTCTGTTTGACGATCAGTGTGAAGAAGTAGATCAGGGATGGGCTCCAACCTGAATCAAGCACACCTGAACAAGCTAATCGTCGTCTTCAGGATCACTAGAAAGCTCAGGGCGGGGGGGTTTTTATCGAGGTGGCAGCGAAATATCTAAGGCCACGCCTACATTCATTTGTTTTCGTTTAGAAACGCTCTCCGTCCACACTAGCGTTTTTAGCGTTCAGTGCGGATGAGAAACTTTTGAAAAACATCTGAAAACGCTAATTTCCCCTTTACAGCGCATGCGTAAACCCTCACTAAAGCTCACTGAGACGATACAGAGAAATAAATGATAAAGTTATCGCTCAATTCTTCAGACAGGATCATTTTATTGAGCAGAATATCTCCTCATTCCCTGATGGTCCAGGTCGCTCTCACTCACTATTATATGTTTGGTCTAAAACGCTAAAACTGCTCATGTTTCACCGCAGGACAGCAGATGTGAGTGTGTTCTGTCATCTCTGCAGGACTGTGATATGAAGAGTGTGTGAAGTCACATATTTCAGCAACAGTGTGAGAGTGAATAGCAGATAACAGGCGCAATACCGCTATAAACATCAATATCTATTGATACAATATGCGTCACATGACTAAACTTACGTCATCGTTCTCACGGTCCACACTACAACGAGAAAACACCGTTTTCAAATTTTTCAAAAAGTTTCGTTTTCATTAATAAAAACGCCGTTTCAGTGTCGACGGAAGACACAACTGAGAGAAAAAGATGCGTTTTCAAATGTGGAAAAGGCCTAAACTGTATCTATTAATCAGCTCCATAATGACAGTCACTTGCATTGAATTGCTGACATCTTTGAGCCACAGTCATTTTTATAATGCGTATAACCCTTTCCAAAACAGCTAACGAGCGGTTAAATGCTGCGGTCGTTGATGGGTAAGATGTGGAATAACATTTAATATTCAACAATATTATTGATCTCCTGCACTGACTCCATTACATGGGAACTGAACTGAGCTAGACGATGACATCACTGTTTTCTCCAGAGCGACTGTATAGATAAATGAATTAAATTAATAACTTCTTTACAACAAAAATGAACCATCACTGAACTTGATGTTATTTTCTTCTAGATCTGCTGTACATTATTTTCGTGTTATCTCTGTAAAGCTGCTTTGAAACACTCTGTATTGTAAAAAGCGCTGTATGAATGAAGCTGACTTGACTTGAATAGCCAATCATCTGACAGAAGATATCAACAGATTAAGTGATCATTAAAAGAGTTGTTAGTTGTGTTATCACAGCTTTCTGGACATTTACATGCGTGTCGTTCATCTCTGACAGTCTCTTTCTGGATGCTGGATTGAGCAAAATCACTGAACAAGCCGTCTCTGTTTTTGCTGAAATGTCTGGAAACACACCGAACTCACGAAAGACCCGCAGATCTTTACAACACCTCGATTCCTGGTGTGTGTGACGCGTGAGAATACGGACACTTCCCTCGGCTCCGATGTAAATCTGAGGACTTGTATAACTTCATAACTAGCCCTCTGGAACATCTGACATGCTCACTGTCCCAGTCATGGACACTGGGAATAGAGGGAAATATGTTAATCACTAATCACTAAAAAAATCGTTTTTTTGATTAATCGTTTTTTAAAATGCGGTCGATTCAAAATCGATTCTCAAAGGCCACAAATCAATTTTTTTTTCCATATTTATTTATCTATCAGCCAAAAGCCAGTATTAGTTTTCCTCCACTGTTCATATGTTACACTAATGCTGTGAGATTGTTTTATCTTAAACATAAAATAACCGGATCCTGTTTGATCGAGGCGTGCGACTGTTCCGACTCGTCCAATTCTCAGCATCAATTTTTCATCTTTTCATCAAAATCCTGTCTATTTATTGTATGCATTTGAAATTCGAATCGAATTGGAACATCTGAATCGATACCCAGCCCTAATAATCACTCGATTTATTCTTAAAGTCCCACTGAAGTGCCTCGGATGTTTGATGCGTTGACGTAATTTCCACTGAAACAGGAAGCTAAGGCGGGACAAATTTAACGGCTCCTCCCCCTTTTCAAATAGCCAATAGCGTTTAGTTTACCTCACAGACGGACAGCACCATGGAAGCGAATCCGAGCGCTGATGATACGCTGGATTCAATAGACCTAATGCGCCAGAGAAACGAGGCCGCCGCCATCTTTAGAATATTGTCTTTGAACTTCCGGTTTTGCGGTTGCTCTGTATATCTCTATGGCATCGCTGTCGAGGAGTGATTAGCTGGTGAAGTGGATTTACTTAATATAAAGTTAACGAAAGTTATCATGAGGATTGTAATGTTTAAAGCAGATGTCTTAACAAATGTCAGTAGACCGGGAAGATTTTAAAACGAGCCGTACATTCATAAATACGCAAGATCACTGTGAAAATACAAACCGGAAAGACAAAAGACAATGAGCGCAGCGCTGAAAAAGGGGCGGAGCTACAGAAGCTCTATAGGTGTCAATCAATTATAGCCATTTCATTCTTAACCAACATACAATTGGAAAACAGAGTAAAACTCGAGCGTTTGAGCAACCGAACACACATCTTGACTTTAACCTATATTGCTCTGTGTCTGTCAACGGTCGCTTTGGCCAGGTGGTGTTTATATCAGAGGGGGCGGAGCTTCAGATTCTAGAGAGCATTTGAGTGGACAGAAGATGTGATGAGAAGCTGAAGTCCACGGTGATGTCATAAAAATCCCTGATCCATTTTAGCGGACGTGAGAGACTGTAAGTTTTGAATGCTTATATCTGCTAAATGTGAATTTTGTCAGTGTTTCGGAACTCACCAGCTTATTCACAACCTTAAGGCTAACATATTCATACTAAAAGATAAAAAAACGTACATTTTGATTTCAGGGGGCCTTTAATACTGCCATCCTGAAGAGTGTATTTGCTCTACGGCCAGCATCAAGCTGATAGTTTCTGCTTAACGTACGGTCGACTTGCGAAGCAATAATGACCCGGTGCGCTCAACTCAACTCATGCTCACATCAGACCAAATGAGGCGTTGAGAAGCAACACATGCTTGGCTAAATGTGAGCAACTGAAATAATTGCAGAAGAACCAAATCATTATTAACAGAGCAGCATGATGTTTAATAAAGCGTCTGTGCTGATTCGTCCTCTGTCATCACTAGTGTGGCTCTGCTCTTGTTATTACATTAATAATCCAGCATTGCACAATACTGGGAATTATTCTTGCTGTACAAAACAGTGATATCTGGACTATATCAAAGCAAGTTTCATATATTTTAATTCCCCAAAGATAAAATAATAGATTTACTGATCAAAATGATTTGCTTGTGAAACATTAGTTGGTAGTTTATAAGACTTTTTAATATTTTTGAAAGAAGATCAAAAGTGCAGGAAATACAGTGAAATATTACTAAAGAACTACTTTAAAAGTTTTTAAAACAGCTGTGCTACTTCATATTTTTGTGGAAATCGTGATACATTTTATTTTGCAAGATTCTTTGATGAATAGAAAGTTTGAAAGTTTAAAAAGTTGCTGGAAATGTCATGTGATCTGCCATGTGATCGGTTTATTGGATATGTGTGTTAATGAGCAGTTAAACAGGTATATCAGTGACAATTTACAATAAGGTTCATTAGTTAACATTAGTTAAAGTATTAATTAACATGAATTAACAATGATCAATATTTGTTACAGTAATTATTCATCTTTGTTAATAAGAGTTCATACAAATCCAGCTGTTCATTGTTTCATGTTAGTTCACAGTGCATTAACTAATGCTAACAAATACAACCATTGATTTAAATAATACGGAGCCCCTGAAGGGACCTTTGCAAAAATAAAAAATAAAAAATATACATACTTTCGCGTGCTCATGAGAAACTATCGCGTGCTCACGCCGTTTTTGTGAGGAAATAGCTTATTTAATGAATCGACTGCCTGTCCACTAATCTTCAACATGTTTTGTGCTAAACAATACTTTTGTTGGGAATGATAGGCTATGTAGATTTTATTATGATAAAAAAGATTATTTTATGAGAGAATGCAAAGAAGGGAATGTGGCGACAGGTAGGATCCATTTGCAACATTACCATAGTATTTAATAGTAATATTGAGTGATATTGTAGGCTATATGGTCTAAAGAAAGTATAAAATACAGATGTTTTCTTTCTTTGACTTTCAGGTTTTACCAGTTTTGATAAGACATGAATTGTAACTGATGTATGCATATGACGTTGATATAACTGTTTTTTTTTTTTACTTTTTTACAGTGTACACATTAACTAAGAATAAACAATACTTCTTCATTAATTCTTCAGCATTTATTAATCTTAGTTAATATTAATTTCAGCATTTACTGATACGTTATTTAAATCAATGGTTGTATTAGTTAACATTAGTTAATGCACTGTGAACTAACATGAAACAATGAACAGCTGGATTTTTATTAACTAACATTAACAAAGATGAATAATTACTGTAACAAATATTGATCATTGTTAATTCATGTTAATTAATACATTAATTAATGTTAACTAATGAACCTTATTGTAAATTGTCACTGATATACCTGTTTAACTGCTCATTAAATATCCAATAAACCGATCACATGGCAGATCACATGACATTTCCAGCAACTTTTTAAACTTTTGAACTTTCTATTCATCAAAGAATCTTGAAAAATAAAATGTATCACGATTTCCACAAAAATATGAAGTAGCACAGCTGTTTTTAACTTTTAAAGTACTTCTTTAGTAATATTTCCGGTTTTACTGCATTTTTTATCTTCTTTCGAAAATATTAAAAAGTCTTAAAGGGGACATATCATGCCAAATGCACTTTTTTAGCCCTTAAATGCATTGTGTTGTATATTTGGAGTGTTTAGAAGTACAGAAAATATGAAATTATTCTCTTCATGTGCTTTGTTGATATCTTTATATTCTGTTTTGGTCATATTTTTCAACCTGTTATGATTTTTCTGTTATCTATGACGTTTTTTGAACTATTACGTCACAGTATTTGCAGCGGAACTGCCAAATAAGGTCATTGACTTCCGGCCCAACACTTCGAGCAATCCGCCATTTTTATTTCTCACTGCAATTTTGTAGTCCAAGCTAAAGGATGCAGAAGTTACGAGAGGGTAAGTTAAAATGTTCGGTTGTTGGATGTAGTAACCCACACGCTTCAATACACCGTCTAATGTAGATGAACTGCCGCGCTTGTGACAGGGCGCATGTTTAACTGAAAGAACGAGCAGAGAGAGAGACCCGGTCGCGCGCGCGCACTCTCTCTCTTCAGAGCCAGGCGAAAGTGTAAACAAGTCTTCACCGTCTCCAAACTAGACGCTGTCTTGCTCTCTCTCCCTCGCACATATTAATCAAAATAAATCGACACGGTGGTAAAAGGTCGGAAGACCAAGTTTCATGTGTAAATACAGTAACACACCATTGCGATACATCCATATGAAGACGTTGTTCTGCAGGTTCGTCGTCTTCATTTTCATCTCGCTCCGGCTCCGACTCTGGCTCGAACATGTAAGGCTGGCTGGACAAGTCTTCCGTTGTTGACATTTTGTTAATAACGTGTGAATGAAAAGTTTCTGTGCCGCTAGATAATCGTATCTCTGCTATCAAACTACAAAGATGGCCGAACGGGGTGGAGTTGAACCGAGTGTGGGCGGGGTATGAAGGGTCTCAATTGTATTTAAAGAGACCGCACCAAAACGAGTTGCTCTCAGACGCACATCAGAAAAGGGGTAGAAAAGGGGCCTGTGGAGCTATAATAATGAGGAATTCAGACCCAAGCATTGCAGTTCCGCTTTATATAGACTACAAATGTATGATTTATATGTAAAAAGGAACAATTTAAAAGCATGATATGTCTCCTTTAATTATTCTAAACTCACATGGACTACCAACTAATGTTTCACAAGCAAATCATTTTGATCAGTAAATCTATTATTTTATCTTTGGGGAATTAAAATATATGAAACTTGCTTTGATATAGTCCAGATATCACTGTTTTGTACAGCAAGAATAATTCCCAGTATTGTGCAATGCTGGATTATTAATGTAATGACAAGAGCAGAGCCACACTAGTGATGACAGAGGACGAATCAGCAACGGTGTTTACCGTTTTTTTAACAGGATTATTTTTTACAAGGTAGTTAACTAATGTTAAATAATGAACCTTATTGTAAAGTATTACTGGTATATCTAAATGGCCGGTGTGTGTATATTCCCACTTTAAACGCTGACATTCCCAAAGTCCTTCTCTGCACACAATGACTGAAATCTCCTTTAAATACTCCTTTAAAAACAGATATCACCACAAACCTGTAACGACACATGACACAGATGCTCTTGGTGGCAAAACAGCTCAAGAGACAAAGAACATTGAGTTTCAGCTCCACGGATGTCTACCTATTAGTCTTTTAGTACGCCTCATTTCCCAAGATCCTCTCTGCTAACCTGTCAGTGGGCTAATTTCACCCCGAGGAGAGCCTATTATTTGTAATGCTCAAAATGCAGACGGCTGGGCACATCTTGGCAGCCAAAGTACAGGCATTACATTCTACTGCATTTGTGACGCTAATTGTGTCACATTCAGTATCTGACGAATGACCAGAACAGCCTGAAACACACAAGAACTGCACTTAATCACACACTGAAACTTTCACATGTGTGCACACTGACAAGAGCTTTACATGGAGGACAGCGATGCCATATAGAGGTGGACAGTCACGAAGTACATTGACTTGAGGACACTTTTTGAGGATCTGCACTTTACTTGAGTGTTATTTTTTTCTGGAAACGTTTTACATTTACATTTCTGCATTTGGCAGACGCTTCTATCCAAAGCGACTTACGTTGCATTTCAAGTACACATTTACATTCTTATCAGTTCTTGCTTTCCCTGGGAATCGAGCCCATGACCTTGGCGTTGCAAGCGCCAGCGCTCTACTGTTTGAGCTACAAAGACAAATATCATACTTTTTACTCCACTACATTTCAATTTCTATAGGTTTTATAACACTCTAAAAGCTCTATATACTACGGTGGCCGAGAGAGCTCAACACGCTGCAACTGAAGAAAACACATGCAAATAGAAAAACACCCGCACATGAAGAAAACATCTTCATCAGTTTCACAACACACCAAATACTCACAACACACCCAAACACAGAAACACACTACAAATAACACAGACCACAATGGAAATGTTTCCAGGGGACCCAAATAAGTGACGAACCCGGCTGGGACGTGCTCCACGACGGCCTACGTCAAGCGGATCGTGCCAAAATCGGGCTAAAATCGTGTAATCTGAACCAGGCATAAGCTGTTCTAAATTCACTGTAAATCACGGCTTCAAGGGGCTTATTGCTTTTATAAAACGGTTTCTCCATAAAAAATATACATTTTAATATTTATTTTATTCAAAAAATAAACACCAGCAACAAAAAAATAACGTTTTATTACATGGCTTGGTTGAATTCTAATGTAGAATGCGGTGAGTTATTTCTTAATAACAGACGCTGCTAAGTATAACACACCGTTGCCATGAAGAACAGAGCGTTGCTATGGACGCAGGATTCTAACCGTAAAGACGGAACGGACTATTTTCTTTAGCGGAAGCAATACAATCGTTTTTAAATCAATAAACTCCTTTTTAAATCAATATTTTGTGTCAAATTATTGATTTATTTGGTAGGTAGCCATGTAATAAGCAGGATAATGTAGAGCGAGGCGGTTGTTATAGCGACAACCCCTTCAGGCTGATTCGAGACCCCTCCGCAAATCAGCCTGTCGGGGGTGTATTCGCTATAACAACCGCCTCGCTCTACATTATCCCTTACATAACACATGTATTCCTCCGCCGAGCAATGTAGTTCCAAAGAGGTTGCCAAGCAACACATGCAGCAACAAAGAGTCACGAACAGCAGTTGCGCAGTAACACTAATGTAATGCGGTCACAGGTGTGTGTGTGTGTGTGTGTGTGTGTGTGTGTGTGTGTGTGTGTGGAGTAACACTAACGTAATGCGGTCACAGGTGTGTGTGTGTGTGTGTGGAGTAACACTAATGTAATGCGGTCACAGGTGTGTGTGTGTGTGTGTGTGTGTGTGTGTGTGTGTGTGGAGTAACACTAATGTAATGCGGTCACAGGTGTGTGTGTGTGTGTGTGGAGTAACACTAATGTAATGCGGTCACAGGTGTGTGTGTTCGTCGAGTCATTTACAACGGCTTCGAACACGACTCAACCAATCAGAATCAAGGACCGGAACTATTTGTTTTATTACAATGAATTGACATTTGCTTTTAGAAACAAGTACTTATGCACTTTTACTTAAGTAAATATCGGTCTTTACTACTTTTACTTGTAATGGAGTAATATATGACCAGTAATAGCAACTTTATGGCCAGCATTTATCCGCTATATCTCTATAGTTACCATAAACTTCGCAGCTTTAAAAAAACAATCATCATTCCTAATGCCGAAACCTGACAGCCAATCCGAGTCAGAGTAGGACAGAATTGTTTTCAAAGTCTTTTACACCGCGAGTCTGACAACTGGACACACTGCCGAACAAAGAACCGCACGTCGGAAAGCAAGCCTGAGGTGAGTTAGCTTACAATGTTAACTGTCCTGTCAGATACAGAGAGCGATGTTGCCAATGTCATTCTTTTTTTTATTTTAGAAGAGGGCGGGATAATATCGCGAGTGGGCGCGGGCGCCGTGAGAGCTGAGCGAGCAGGAATGAGTAACGTTAGTGAGTTGTCGTCCGTCGTCGAAAAAGATGGATAACGCAAAAAAGCTGTTGGGGGCTAAAAATAGAAAAAGAAAGAGGGGAAAGGAGATGGCATGTCAATTGATGCGACAGCAGCTACTGTAAATAAGTGGATGGTCAAAGGCAACAGGTAGGATTTTGTTTTGTGTGACGTCCAGGCATCACTGTGGAGTGTAGTTCAATTCTATTAAAAAGTGGAAATTTTTTACTTATTTCATCTGTTAACTGTCACTCGTTCCTACTCACTCATTATATATATATATATAAGTTGATTGGATTGGATTTTTTGCTGCCACATCCTTCTCACCTTTTTTACCCCTGACCTGTTTTCATGCCTGATTTATATAGCACAATTAAAACAACACAAGTTGACCAATGTGCTTTACAGTGTCACACAGAACACAAAAAGAGAAAAGAGCATCACATAGGCAACACGTCTAATAACATTGTCACTGATTAAAAGCTACTGAAAACATGAGTTTTGAGTTATCTTTTAAAACCCTGTACAGTAGCAGCATCTCTGATATGTTTAGGCAAACTGTTCCAGGGTCAGTAGTACCAGTCTGTACTTTCACTCAAGTAAGGGAGATGTGTACTCGGGTCCAATGCGAGGCAGACTCTGAGTGGAATTAGATCTAGATGGTAAACAATATGCTAAAAATAATCCGCTTAATAAAGCGCATGGCATGTTTGATGGAGACACTGCTGGATTCTCCGGCACCGGATCCCGGCTCTCGGCACATCAGACCGGGAGTGTTTACTGACGCCGTATGACAGGACAATCAAACAGAGAGAATCTGTCAGCCGTGACATCTGAACGTTTGCGGCGTGTGTATCGGCACTGACGCAGAGATACCGGGGTGTGTGTGTGTGTGTGTGTGGCGAGGGGTGTGTGTGTGTGTGTGTGGGGGGGGGTGGTATTTGGCAGAGTGACATTTAAAAAGGTTTTAAGTTCAGTTTATTAGCAGTCGCTTGCTAAACAAATATCAATTTGTCAATACGGCAAAATCAGAAATGCCACTAAACTCACCTTTATACACTGTAAAAAAATATATATTTTGAAGTTGTAAACAGAACAATAAGAAAATTATATTTTCCAAAAAATGGCTGTCTTGTTGAAGATATTAACTCTTGTTTATTTAAAAGTATATATATATATATATATATATATATATATATATATATATATATATATATATATATATGAGAAATACTTTTCAATAAACAATTATTATTTTATTAAGAAAAATCAACTTGATTCAAATAAAGGGAAAAAGGTTACTGATTTTCTTTTTGTTTTAAGCACACACTCACTTGATTTTTCAGAAAACAAAACGTAATTTCGTAAAAAAAACGTCAAAAGCAAATGTATCTTGATTTGAGAATGTTTAGACATTTGTACTGGAAAACAAGACAAAAGTATTGAATGAGAAAATAATTTTTGGCAATATATGTCAAAATGTGTTTGCAATTCTTTTGTAAAATTCACTAGAAAACTTTTGGAGATTTTTGACATTCAGTGTAAACAATAAAAAATGTGTTTTGCTACAAGTTGTGTTCATGAAATGTTTACTTTCCATGAAAAAGGCATTGGAAGCGTCTCCAGTGAGGGACTGTGTTCGCTTTTACACTCCAGGAATTCTGGGAGCAACAGCTGTTTTTCCCAGGATTGACTGTCGGGAACATGTGCTTCACACAGAGGACCCAGCCAAAAACTGCTGATCCTTTCTATTGATTCAAAAACATTTATGGACGACAGTGGAGTGAGACGTCGCTTATGACAAGGCAAGAGTTAAACCCTCACAGGAGCTGGGTTCAGTGTTTCCTACAAAACTAATTATTAGAAAAACTAATAATGTCCTGGGAGAAATATGACCAGTATGTAAGTTTACACACAATATCTTCAACCCTAAAACACAATGCAAAGCGTAATTCAAAATAAAGATAAAAAGTGTATACAGAAAGTGTTAACACTGTACATTGTGCATTATTTTTACAGACTTTCCTTATAGTGTACAATTAATTTCTGGTTTTATTCTGTTATTATTATTGTCTCTCTAATCTCACATATTGTAGCTGTCACTATGTTGTGGCAATTATATCCATTACAGATTTGCCAAGTTAAGATTTGCCACTAAAACCCAGTGCATTTATTCATATATTATTTATTATCATATATTCATGTCATTCTCAGTGATTGCAATTACTGCCAGGATTTTAAATAAAAGCAGTGACGTGTGTTTGACAGGTGTTCAGATTCTTCTGAACGTGAGCATTCGACCAAATGCTGAAGGTCAAAGGTCAAAGGTCAATCCACAGTTCATCACAATCCTGATGGATTTAAAGCTGCCGTGTGTCAATTGCAAAAGGTTTCCGAGACTCGCATCATTGCTTGAATCGATGAGTGTGTTTACATGCACGTTCTTCACCTGATCATACTAAATAAAGATGACGATGCGTGTGTTCATGCGCTTCGGTCATAATACTGCTTCTGTAACTGCATGAAATGAGTCTGTAAGTTTTTAATGCTTTATTTAACATCACATCTCACATAACACATGCATTTCTCAGTCAGATGCACCAATGATTAGCTTTTGACGTCACTACCAGGAAATAACCTGATTTATTAAAGGGGTGGTATAATGCTCTTTTCACAAGATGTAAAATAAGTCTCTGATGTCCCCAGAGTGTGTGTGTGTGTGTGTGTGTGTGTGTGTGTGTGTGTGTGTGTGTGTGTGTGTGTGTGTGTGTGTGAAGTTTTAGCTCAAAATACCCCACAGATATTTTTATATAGCATGTTAAAATTGTCCCTTTTTGAGGGTGAGCAAAAACACACCGTTTTGTGTCTGTTCCTTTAAATGCAAATGAGCTGCTGCTCCCGGCACAGGGGGCGGAGCTTCAACAGCTGGTGTCCTTTTACCTCACACAGACATGCACTGAAAATGTCAAAAACTTGTAGCCTTTCATGTTCAAACCCGGGAGGAATGTCCTGTAGTCTCTACCAGCCGTTTGTTGTAGTTCTTAAAAAGTGATTTCTGTAGAAGCAAATATCTCCCTTTGCTTTGAACTTTGAGTGTCGTAACTTTGCAGATGTTGTTTATGATCAAACAGCAACATTACACACTAACTAAAGTTAGAAAAGTCAAATCTTAATCAACCACCCCTTTAATAAATCTTGTGAATGTGGTTTACCTGCGATCCTGGGTTTTTGGTTTGCATGTAAACCAGGACAACGGATTAATTCAATAAGCTGATTTTTCTGAGTTATCAGTGTCTCGATGTGCATGTACAAAACTGACACTCAGTTCAATAGCAGGTAAAGAACGAAAGGAACTGGTTATCAGTCTGTCATGTGACCGTATGAGATGCGTTTTAAACAGGTCATTAATTTTAGGAAACTCCTCTGAAATTATTGAATCGAGCTCTGAATATGTGACTGAAATACTAATGGCCTTTATGACTGTCACAGTGCTGATAATAACCAGAAACCGTTTCCCTTACAGTGTGTAATCATCAGCAATCAAATAAACAGAAGACAAATCCATAACAATACCAGTGGAATATCACAATATTTTCAACACCAATTTTTATACCAGATAAATATTAATGTAAATGCATGTGGTGTTTTTAAGACAAACCATGTGTAAATTCATAAGTCGACTCCATTGCTGAGTATTTCCTCCTTAAAACTGCAGTGAACCAAAGACAGTCTCAAAAACACGCTTTGAAATCGCTGGTGTTTCTGACGTCACAAACTACCTTGTAACCAATCAGATCAACGTGTGATCGTCAACCAGTGGATCTCTGAGCTGAGGGAGTGAGTGGAGGCGGGGCTCATTTGCATATTCATAGAACCGCGCATACTAAATGAGGCAAGGGTGTCGAGTTACATTCAAGATATTTTAAGACATGAAGAAGGAAAAGACGTTTAAATATGTCATTTTGGTGATCAAAGATGAGTTTTAAGGGATACAATTATTAACTACAGGGGGACTTTAAAACAACATTAAGTTTTTTATGCAAGCAGATTTTACAAGCTCATAGACTGCAACTTTTTAAAAATTCAAATAAACTAGTGAAGGCAAAAGGATCATTTAAAATAAAATAAAAACAGGGACCTAATATTGCACAATATATGCACTTTCATGCATTCATTGAAAAATGTCTCAACTATTATAACAGTGTTTCTCAATTAAGTTATTCGTGTAATCCTAACTCAATCAGTTCTGATGACACTGCAGATTTTAGTACCAGTATTTTTGACATTCCTCAGTGAAAATAAATGATGCTGTCACGAGTTGAGTTTCCTCTGGATTAAATGGATGTTGATCGGCACAGTTTGCATGTATTTTATTTTATATGTTTATTTTTTGTTGTTCGAAATAAAAATAAATTAAAGAAAAAGAAAAGAAAAGAAATGTATGAATAAAATGAACCAGCCGACCAATCAGAGCACAGTGTGCTTTTCAGAAGGAGGGGCTTCATAGAGACAGGAACTAAACAGAGCGTTACTGACAGACTGGGAAGAGAGGAGCCGCAACAATGGAGAATATGAGGAGAATAATCAACATTCAAGCAGGAAAACCTGTTCTAGTAGAGCCTGAAACAACATCAAGACTGTAAAAGGGCACAATAGCTCCTCTTTAAGACAAAGTGATCATTTCAGTCGGTGCACATCACGGCTACACTGTTGTAGCGTTTAACAGATGTACAGCTAATGTCCTCACAGGGGTTTCATCCAGATTATATTCATGGGTTTGACACATTCCACTGGTTCAGAGCCTGAAAAAAACAAAACCCAGTTGCTAAGCAACCATCCAGCCCAGCGCAGCGATGATGCTCGACCGGGACTCTTCACAGCAGCCAGCGCTAATACAATCAGCACATTATAGCATCATACATGTTTGTTTGGATACATATACTGTACATCACTGACACTACAGTACTGAGATCAGCCAATCTGCTTTATGGACATGAACAGCACCTGTGAATGTTGTTACCTGTTCTGAAATCAGTATCTGAAGAACTGATAAGACTGTAAATGTGTGCCTTGAAATGCAATGTAAGTCGCTTTGGATAAAAGCGTCTGTCCAATGCATAAATGTACATGTAATGTATCTCTGTATTTAGCAATCTCTGTCATATGGAGAAACTCCCTCTTTCATTATTTGCTGACTGAGTAAACTGAGACTGTCATGTAGAGTTGTGTTCCTGCGCTCTGATTGGTCAGTCCAGTGGTGATGTCATAACAGCTGTTCACAGAGATTAACCTCAGTTTACGACAACTTGATTTTATGTTAATGTTGCAACAATTGGTAACACTTTACAATAAGGTTCATTTATTAAACATTAGTTTATGCATTAACTAACATGAACTACAAACTATTTTCGTTAATCTTTGTTAATGTTAGTTAATAAAAATCCAGCTGTTCATAGTTTGTTCATGTCAGTTCACAGTGCGTTAACTAATGTTAACAAGATTTTAATAAAGTATTAGTACATGTTGAAATTAACATTAACAAATATTAACAAATGCTGTAGAAGTACAGTTCATTGTTAGTTAATGTTAACTAATTTAGTTAACTAATGAACATTATTGTAAAGTGTTACCCGATAGTTTAAGGCACACTTGCATGTTCACGGTTCTCTGATGTCAGTTAATGGTCACATGACATGCAAGTAAATAGATAAAATATTGAATATTTTGACTTTATAGCTTGTCTCTCAGTCCTCAGTGCATATTAAGAGACTATAATAATCACAGAATAAAATTAGAAATGAATTGCATACTGTAAAGAAATTCCAATGTACAGTGTTAACATGAAGGAACTTTCCGGATTGATTTTTCATCTTTATTTTGAATTATGCCTTGCATTGTGGAAACTTCTTCATCGTCTTCATCTTTATTCCTGCGACACCAATGTATGACATTGCACAAAAAAAAAGCAATGAAATAGCTTTAAAATGCCCTTAAATGATTCCACTAACCCCAGTGCATGTGTTCAGACAGACAGACTCGGCTCGTCTCCTCCAGGATTCATTCTTTAGGATTTCTGAAGCTGTTTCTGGTGATCTGGACACACTCATGTTCACAGCACAAACACTGCAGATACACACTCAGTTAGAGTCTGGTCGCATCACTATTTTGCATAATTGTCATGGCTGATAGCCTCTAAAGTGCTGCTATATTCATATCTAGAGTAATAAAAGTGTTTTTAAGTACCCTTAAACTTTTAGAGCATTCGTCATTCACGACCGGCTCGTGCAAAAGCGCAGCACTGCGGCCGAGAGAGATTACAGAGAGAAAGACTGAGCAAAGGTGTTACGCTGCACGTCAAAGAGCCACACACACACACACACACACACAGACACACACACACACACAGACACACACACACACACACACACACACACACACACACACAGACACACACACACATACACACTTACAGAGACACACACACACACACACACAGACACACACACACACACACAGACACACACACACACACACAGACACACACACACACACACAGACACACACACACACACACGCACACACACACACGCACACACACACACGCACACGCACACACACACGCACACACACACAGACACACACACACACACGCACACACACACACACACAGACACAGACACACAGACACACACACACACACACTTACAGAGGCACACACACACATACACACACACA
Organism: Abramis brama; assembly: GCF_963993115.1. NCBI lineage: Eukaryota > Metazoa > Chordata > Actinopteri > Cypriniformes > Leuciscidae > Abramis > Abramis brama. Next base: position 31,090,888 of record NC_139985.1, read on the forward strand.
CACACACACGCACACACACACAGACACACACACAGACACACACACACATACACACTTACAGAGACACACACGCACGCACACACACACAGACACACACACACACACACAGACACAGACACACACACACACACACACACAAGAGAGAGAGAGAGAGAGCCGAACCGCCAGGGTGTATGTGTGAGTGTGAGTGAGTGTGTGTGAGGTTGTGTGTGAGAGTGTGTGGTTGAGGGTGTGTGTGTGTGTGTGTGTGTGTGTGTGTGTGTGAGGATGTGTGTGAGAGTGCGTGGTTGAGGGTGTGTGTGTGTGTGTGTGTGTGTGTGTGTGTGGTTGAGGGTGTGTGTGTGTGTGGATCATGAGTGAAGGCCATCGCACCTGCGTCACATTAAAACACACACAGAAGAGCCTGAGTCAGAGTGTGTGTCAGTGCGGGTCGATGTTCACGTTTAATTAGCGTGAGTTTTATTATTTATCCGTCAGCGTGTCCTTAATTAGCGCGTCTCATCAGAGATCGTCGTCTTCAGTGTGTTCAGTGTCTCCGCGTCAGAGCCGCTTGTTTTTAAAAGAATCCTGACACATTATAAATGATAGTGTTGTTCTGCTGATGGCTGTGGCTGATTATTAATTAGTGCTGTTTTACTCACACTTTGGTGATAAAGTCATAAACGATTAGCTCATCCAAAAATGAAAATGTTTCATTGCAAACTTATTTGATTTGGAAAATGAATTGGAAAATGACTTCTGGAACCAAAGCCAATGAAAAAGCGTCCGGCACTGATGATCTTTATATACTGATGAACGGTCATGAGCGCGTGTTGCAGATGTTGGACAAAACTAGAGCTGGGCAAAAAAAAATAGATTTTTTGATTAATCGTTTTTTAAAATGCGGTCGATTCAAAATCGATTCTCAAAGGCCACAAATCGATTTCTTTCCATATTTATTTATCTATCAGCCAAAAGCCAGTATTAGTTTTCCTCCACTGTTCATAGGCTTGCGTGTTACACTAATGCTGTGAGATTATGTGTGTTTTATCTTAAACATAAAATAACCAGATCCTGTTTGATCGAGGCGTGCGACTGTTCCGACTCGTCCAATTCTCAGCATCAATTTTTCATTTTTCCATCAAAATCCTGTCTATTTATTGTATGCATTTGAAATATAGAGTTGGGTTCTGTTTTAATGGACCCAAGTGTACCTCAAATTAAAAGAGTTTAAGAGTTATAAATGAACCACTTGTAAACTTATGTTCACTGTTCTTTTTTATAAATACAGGATTTGTATTAACTCTATATTCATCGAGTCGAATCCAGAATCGAAAACAAAAATCGAATTTAGAATCGAAATCGAGAATTGAAATCGAATCGAATTGAGAGCTTGCGAATCGAAATCGAACTGGAACATATGAATCGATACCCAGCCCTAGTAATTATTGTGAGGAATATTCTGGATCAAATACTCATCATCATCTCCACAGAACACAGTTCTGACTCGTTTCATAGATAGTCCAATTATTAAATATGGTAATCTATAGCATGCCATAAATGTTGATGAATTTTAGTTAACCACAAATATTCCATTAATAATGATTAAACTTTATACCAGGGTTGTTAGTAACTAAAACTAACAAACTATTCAAAAATATTTCTGTTAATTAATAAGAGTTTAATATACAAGTTTGTGGCTCTTAATTTCTTTGTATTAATTAACCACTTGTAAACTTATGTTCACTGTTCTTTTTAATAAATATAGGATTTGCATTAAATCTTTATTCATTGAGTCGGATCGAGAATCGAAGCGGGAATCGAAATCGAAAATGGAATTTAGAATCGGAAATAGAATTTAGAATCGGAAATAGAATTTAGAATCGGAAATAGAATTTAGAATCAAAATCGAATTGAATTGGAACATGTGAATCGAGACCAATCCCGAGTCAAAGCCATGTTTGCCTGCAGATCATCGCCTGATTAATATCAGTCCTGTCGTCTTTATAGTGTGCAGATCTGTGGAGTGTGTGTGGGATACACACACGGATCTGGGATCGTGAACTGCTTTCCACAGGCAGAACTACTGGCACGACTTGCAGTAATTATACTAATTGGTTTTTATTTTGCTATTGTTCTACTTGATACATTTATTGTTTGTAATAATCTGATGGTATAATAATGAGCAAATTAGCCTCCCCCACATGTGAATATGAGCGGTTCGTACAGTGAGCACTTGTTTGGAGAGCAGTCGAAATACACAGTGTCCCTGACCTACTTACAACACCTCCACATACGCTCTCAATCCACACACACACACACACACACATGCTCCATTTAATACATAATACAAATCAGAGGAGCATTTCAGGCGTTTGAAACGCTGGAGCCACTTCTAAACTCTCCAGCACTGAGCCTGGCTGATGAAGAAACGTGGCCTTTCTCGAATCATCATGAATCCTCTCTTTACATTACATTTCATCATGATGTATCACAGTTTGAGGGCCTTTCACATTTTATGAAACCAAATATGTGCCTGCACCTTTTTAGCCGATCAGAAATGTTCCCTGTATGTCAATAATTTCATCCCTTAAAACTCATCTTTGATCACCAAAATTACATATTTAAACGTTCATGCCTTAAAATAGCTTGAATGTAACTCGACACCCTTGCCTCATTTAGTATGCGCGGTTCTATGAATATGCAAATGAGCCCCGCCTCCACTCACTCACTCAGCTCAGTGATCCACTGGTTGACGATCACACGTTGATCTGATTGGTTACAAGGTAGTTTGTGACGTCAGAAACACCAGCGATTTCAAAGCGTGTTTTTGAGACTGTCTTTGGTTCACTGCAGTTTTAAGGAGGAAATACTCAGCAATGGAGTCGACTTATGAATTTACACATGCTTTGTCTTAAAGCAGATTAAAAACACCACATAGACACATAAACAACATTAAAAGCTGGATTTTCACCACATGGGGACTTTAAGAAAAGTCATTTCACTCGGCGGCCATTTTTGAAATGCAACTATCATGAAACTATTTCAGTCATACAAGAAAACCTCCAATCTCTCTGAATGGGGAAACATCAAATTCTCCAAAGCTGATCACCAAACTTACGATTCAATTTCATGTTTTGAAATCACCAATGAAATCCGGCAACAACTGTCTCACAAATGTTGTTTCTGTACACATCAATCAAGACAAAACTGCATATGTGCAGCCATAAGAGTGTGTCTCAAAACACTGACTGTTTCAGTAGCAAGCGCAGCATCAGTGGAAGTGATTCAGTGTTTCGATGGAAATGATCTTGCAACTAACGTTGAAATTAAATGTACAATTATCAGTTTAAACTAAAGGTTGGACTCGATATAGTGTTTCTTACACCTTATCAAAGATCCAGTGATCATGGATATTGACATCGTGTTTCTGACATTTATATGAGCCTGATTTCAACGCTGAGGAAATACATGAAGCAAATTTGCCTGTGAACGCTTTATATAAATACAATATAAGTCTAAATCCATGTGATCACTCATATCAATGTTATATATATCATCATATCGCCAGCACTAAAACTTGTGTAGTTTTTTGTCAGTGTTTATTTAAAAACATCCGATTATGCAGAATATACGATGGTAAATATTTAATTGATGAGTTGTCAAAACAATATATAACAATACAATATATAGGGTGTGATTTTACCACTAAATTCATCATATTGACACACAATAATACACACATTTGACACGTTTGCTTCTCTGTTCTGTATCTTTCGGCAGTCTGTAAAAATATACCTCAGATTTAGTTGTACTCAAAGCTCTTTCCCGTTTTAGCTGAAGTTTTGTGTGTTTGTCGCATCACACTGTATAGCTAATTAAATTTCAGCGTGGGCAATCAGATGTCAGGCTCAACTTTACTTTATATCTTCTAGTGCCATGTCAACATGAGTCGCAGTATGCAGGGTTTATCCTGCAAATCGTTTCCATGTTTCTAGCACTTAATACTATAAATCAAGACATGCACAGAAACAGTTTACTAGAGACTGTAATGTCCCAGCGAGAGCCTGCGGGCCCTTCGGGTCACGGCCCTCGAGGAAGAGCAGTGTCTGTAAGGCCAGTGTTCAACACAAGATGCGTACTTTAAAAAACGCAATGTCATGGTAAAATTAAGGGCGCTTCTCAGCACAAACGTCTCTTAGAGTTATTACTACCTATTGGAGCATCCAGTCTTCTGCACTTAATGGCTCCCTCTGGGTGTTTAGAGGCCAAATAAACCTAATTATGCTTGTTTCATGCCCACTACATCTGAGACGCCAGGCTGCATGCTTTTTAATTGAAATAAATGGCTGGTGCGGATTTCCAATGCAGTGCCACTCGACCCGCTCAATTATCAAAGGACACAACGGCATGCAAACTTTACAGGCGCAGGGAAGAGGAAACGACTATTACATCACTTCCATGCAGGGCTGCCCGGTATATTGAATATGTCTGATATGTTTGATTATATCAAATTAACCAACAATTTTAATAATTGTGATGATTTAAATTTTTACTCAGCTCATTTGCATATTCATAGAACCGCACATACTAAATCAGGCAAGGGTGTCGAGTTACATTCAAGATATTTTAAGACATGAAGAATTTTTTTTCAAGGAAACATGTTTAAATACAGTGCTATGCATAAGTTTAGACACCCATGCTAAAGTTGACTAAAAAGAGGAATAAAAAATCAATTTGGAAATTGAACTTAATGCCTTAATTAAAAAAAATAGGAAAAATCCAACCTTTAAGGACACCAATTTTCTTTGTGAATGAATAATGTATCATAAATAAATAAATGTTCTTCCTTAAAATACAGGGTGCATAAGTCTGGACACCCCTATGTTAAATTCCCATAGAGGCAGGCAGATTTTTATTTTTAAAGGCCAGTTACTTGGCATGGAGTACTTTCCATAAGATCATCTCTCAATGCAAATCAAACCAGCTTTTAGGCTAACTGAAATAAAACCATGCCAATCTCTAGGTATGGTGAAGGCTATGTGATGATGTGGGGCTATTTTAATTCCAAAGGCCAAGGGAACTTTATCAGGATGCATAGTATCCCGGATCCATGAAGTAACTGGCCTTTAAAAATAAAAATCTGCCTGCCTCTATGGGAATTTAACATAGGGGTGTCCAGACTTACGCACCCTGTATTTTAAGGAAGAACATTTATTTATTTATGATACATTATTCATTCACAAAGAAAATTGGTGTCCTTAATGGTTGGATTTTTCCTATTTTTTTTAATTAAGGCATTAAAGGAGCCGTATGTAAGATTGTGGCCAAAACTGGTACTGCAATCACTTTCAAATGACTGTAGAGCGGTGTATCCCCTCCCCCCCCCCCCTGACTCGAGGTTGCCAGATAGGCTGCAGAATCCAGCAGGAACGTTTGTAGCTGTAGCTGTGGCAACTAGAGCAGAGCTGGCAACCCGGATGCAGAAACACTACTGACTTCGTGATTGGTAGATAGGTGGAGGGTGGCGCTTCAGGCCAAAACACAACATGACAACAGCAACATCAGTTGAGGGCTGCAACTTCACTTTTTAAATGACAATATCCTAGCCATACTACTATTGTCAGTGATATAAGTATTTGAAATGAACATGATTTCTTAATGTCTAGTGACATATCAGGGCCATTTTATGATTAATTGAAATACATTTCTTACATACAGCTCCTTTAAGTTCAATTTCCAAAAGATGATTTTTTATTCCTCTTTTTAGTCAACTTTAGCATGGGTGTCTAAACTTATGCATAGCACTGTATGTCATTTTGGTGATCAAAGATGAGTTTTAAGGGATAAAATCATTGACTACAGGGGGACCTTAAAAGGTTAGTTCACCCAAAAATGAAGGTTCTGTCAGTAATTACTCTCCCTCATGTTGTTCCCCGTAAGACTCTCGTTCATCTTCAGAACACAAATGAAGATATTTCTGATTAAATCTGAGAGCTGTCTCACTCCTCCATCGGCTTCTCTGTTATTGAAACTTGCCGGCCCAGAAAGTTAGTAAAGACATCGTTAAAATAGTCCAGTGACTACAGCGGCTCAACCTTCAGTTTATCAAGCGGCGAGAATACTTTTTGTGCGCAAAAAAAACACAAATAACGACTTTATTCAACTCTTGATTTTCTTCTGTGTTTGTCTGAGTGAGTTCACGTAGTGTAACAGCAGCGCTTCTGGGTTTACGTCAGAACGGAGGCTCACTATTGGCCGACACTGGTCATGCGTGTGATGCTGGCCAATAGTGAGCCTCCATTCTGACGTAAACCCAGAAGCGCTGCGCTGTTACACTACGACACTTCCGTTGAAATCGCAGTCAAATGCACAAAATCAGAGGCAAATCAGTTCTCGTTCACAAAACGCGTAGTGTGTGCGATCAAAGACGCGATCTGAGAGACACATGATGCATCACTTCTTTTTTTATTCTTATATGAATTCCTGTATCACTTCTCACGTGTGTTTGGCTGTGAAACGTAGTTTGTAGACCAGGAAGGGATGCCTGGGATTTTTCCCATTGAAATGTTGTGTAATGAGTGACTCCCTGTCGCCGACGTTCAGCCACCAACAAAAATAAATACAAAATACTCAATATTTTATCAGATTTTGATGTTTTGAAATGAAAATGTGCTATCATTTACATCATTAATGTAATTCATAACTGAATGTGACGAGACAAGAAACGTTTTGCAATGCGACATGCGAATAAAAGTGAATAGACTTTCAAAAACAGCGTGCATTGTGGGAGTCTCATGGCTGGTGTTGCACATTAGAAAAAGAAAAAAAAACATAAAAGCCCAAACACAAGCCATCATGTCAAATGATCAGTGTATTCATCTTGATGATAGAGTCGTCCCTATAGGGCCACAAAATGATATTGCACGATGCAGCTCTCAGACTCCCAGGGGCAGCACTTCACTACTTATGTAATTATTATAACAGGCAATTAATTAAACAGCCTAATTGAACCGAGTAACCCCGAGAGAGCACTAGTTGAGTCCTATTTTTAGGAGGTAGCCCTCCTTCGGCCGGCTGTGCATTGGTTAGTCCCGTGTCCAGGTCCCGTCTGTGTCGATAGCATCTAGCGTGGCACTTCTGTGGAGTCGGCCATTAACATTATCAAGTTATTTATTCTCAGAGCCTCTTTCCACTGGCCTGCATTTTCCACTGCTCTGAATGTCAGAAAGCTGTGCTAGCTGTGATTTTCCATTATTCTCAACACTGTAGACTATGCATCCAGCGCCTGTCCCGACTCAATGAACGCATGCGACACAAACATCTTCAGTATGAACAGCACATCATCTTTGAGGATTCAGGGTCTTTGAGGGCGTCTGGTTAATGCGATCTCAGATACACGTTTCTTCAACTCCATGTGCTTTCATGTCAGTCACAGGGTTTTTGTACAGATTATATACAGATTTCAATATTAAACTACAAAAATACATAAGAATTATTAAATATTTTAAACTATCATAACAAAAATAGAGTTTAATGAACAAACAATTTAAAAATGGAATTAAAAAATTCCATAAAAACAGTTGTAGTGTCATTGACCAACAATTTTGCCAATTTTTTACAATTTTTATCAAATGTTAGTGTACGTAATTGGAGGGCTGTGAAATTAATGGCATCCAAAAATAAAAGTTTGTGTTAATATACACTACCGGTCAAAAGTTTTAGATCGGTAAGATTTTTTATGTTTTTAAAAGAAGTCTCTTCTGCTCACCATGGCTGCATTTATTTGATAACAAAAATAATAATAAAAAAGTATTATTGTGAAATATTATGACAATTTAAAATGATTGTTTTCTATTTTAATATATTTTAAACTGTAATTTATTCCTGTGATCAAAGCTGAGTTTTCAGCATCATTACTCCAGTCTTCAGTGTCACATGATCCTTCAGAAATCACTCTAATATGATGATCTGATGATCAAAAAACATTCGTTATTATTATCAATGTTGAAAACAGTCGTGTACACTTTTTTTTTCAAAATTCTTTGATGAATAGAAAGTTCAAAAGAACAGCATTTATTTAAAATAGAATCTTTTCTAACATTATAAATGTCTTTACTGTAACTTTTGATCAGTTTAACTCATCCTTGATGAATAAAAGTATTGATTTATTTTATTTCTTTCCCCCAAAAATTAAATAAAAATTCTTACTGACCCCAAACTTTTGAACGGTAGTGTTTAATGTTACAAAAGCTTTAGATTTCAGATAAATGTTGTTCTTTTGAACTTTCTATTCATCATAGCATCATGAAATAAAAAATATGAAATATGAGACATGATGTGATGTGAAGATAATAAAGAACAATCAAGGTTAATAGCATATTTCCTATCAAACTGTTATTCTGGGCAATAATGCTAGAAGTGTGCAAATATTTGTATATTTATGAACTATGGAATTAGTCTTACATCATTTATTGAAGAAAAATGACTGTAATGCATTGACTGTGATGCATAATACATTGTTGGACTAACTAAGTGTTTTAAGAGAACAAAAAGAGCTCATATTTGAAGAATCCCCCACACATAACTCATTTTAGCACAGTTATATTTGAAAATTTTAATTTCTATTTTCAGGATAAAGAAATGCATCAATATTGTCAAAAAACATATTTTGTGTTGCAATATCTCCCAGTCTGCCATGGGTGAATGAGTGCTGGAGGCATAACAGTCTAGCCACCGGAGCACAGCTGAATGCAGAAAACAACCAATCAGCACGGAGCACGCAGGTCATGTGATCACCAGGTGCCCATTTACAACATAGGCACTCGCTGTGTTCTGACTCACAGGGTCCCTACGCAGTGTACACCGCTCCTTCATCATCATCACACACAGATGAAACTTGAGTCGTGCATATTACAAGAGTTTGGAGTATAATAATATATATTACGTCTGTAAATATGCCGTTTTGGCGCTCTTTAATGTGGCGTGACAGATCTCGTCCTGTTTACTACTAGTTACAGCACCAAATAAACATCAATGAACATCAGGAGGAATGTTGAAAGATACAGGACAACTTAGTGAAATCAATCATGTCTCATGTAATCGATCAATCAGTGTTTCAACCGCAGAAAGACGTCAATAAAACAGCTTGAGAACAATGTCACCTAACGTCACATTTACCTCAGAAAAGCCATTCAGTGACCATAAACTCGATAGTTAGCTAGAAAAATTAAAGCAGCATTTACATATTCATTATATATTTTACTGTTCTACAACATGTCGTATGTTTAAATAAATTCATACATTTTTTATGACTGCCACCAATGAATGTTATTCGCCTTTTAACCTTAAATATCATAGTAATGTAGTTCCAACTGACTTTTACCATGAACGGTACCTAATATATATATGTATATATATCAAAATGAATCGATATCTATTTGAATTGAATCAGAATTTAATTGCAAGCTTGTGAATTGAAATCAAACTGAAATGTGAAATTTGTGCCAATAATAAATGTTATTATTATTGTTATTAATAACAATAATAAGTTATTAATAGCACCATCACCATTAGCACTATTACCAAATAGCAAAAGTTATTAATAACAATATTAAATGTTATTATTGGCACAATGGCAATAATAAATGCCATAATAAATGTTAAGCACCGGTTCTACAATTATCCAGTTCTGAGGAGCTCAATGTTGTCAGTATCGAGACAGGAGATACTGCAGTCTCGTCACTTTAGTCTCCTGCATGTGAGGAGCACATGGAGGTTGTCACTCGCGCCGTAGCCAAGTTAAATATCGATTGGCCGGGCGAGAAACATGAGCTTTCTTTGAAAAGTAAATTAGACGAACGCTTTATGCCGTCTCATGTGCAACCTCTGCGTCTGGGCTTGCCGTTCTTTCCCTTTCCTTTCATGGAAGAGAACAGGTTTCATACCGTATTTTTAGTCCTCAGACCTCAACGTATTCTAACATCATGGGACTAAAACAGCACGGTTATGGGGCGATGTCCAGGGCTGAAGAGATGCTTGCAAGCTATCTCTCCTTCAGTCTCGTCCCTTAACGCCCAGACATTACCCATCAAGCCTTTAAGAGCTACATCTTCACTGTTGGGTAAAGCTTATTCGGCGGCAGGTCAGGCACACTATATCTGCATTACAGGCAAAGCAGGGTGACCTGGGTGTCAGCGAGGAGGTCAGCACTGACGTAATCAGTTAGATGGACAAGTCAGTGGTCTGTTCTATGGCTACGGAGAGACATCTGTGGCTCAACCTGACTGAAATTAAAGAAAAAGTCCTTTCTCTTCAACAGTTCATCCTCCATTGGGATGCGGGCGCCGCTCTCAGGCGAAGCCTTCGAAGGGCAAAACGGATCTGAGGACTATTATTGTTGCTAAGAGGGCTTTGTCAAAGAAGTCGTGTCAGGCTTCTGAGGGCAGACGGTTTCCAACTCTTTACACGGTGCCCGTCTCCCCTCGGTGCCTTCAAGGTCAAGGTCACTTTTATTTATATAGCACCTTAAAACAACATTACTGCTGACCAAGGTGCTTCACAAAAACACAATAAAAAATAACAGTCGTACAAAAATACATGGTGTAGAAATTGAACTCACTAAGACTACATATACACAATTATGAAAAGGCCTGAGAAAAAAAGATACGTTTTCAGAGATGACTTAAATGCATATAAGGAAGGAGATAACCTAACAAACTGAGGTAACGAATTCCACAGCTTAGGACCAAACACGGAAAAGGCTCTGTCACCTTCAAAGCGAAACAGTGGAATGGTTAAAGCTGCCGTCGGCAACATTTTTTTGATCATATTCAGTGAAATCGACACTATAATCCGACAGAACAACATAAATAAGGTGGTTTTAGAAAAAAACCCGAGCTTCTAACTCCACCTGGAGCGTGTTATTTGTTTTGCAAAAATCCACCGCTCCCGGATCATCGGGTCCAATCAGCGCAGGGGGGGGTGAGATCTGACTGTCAATCACAGGTCGTGCACACGCCACAGCAGATCCCCCCTCCTTCGCGCACGTTATCACATGCACGCGACACGCCTGAAGTTCGCCTGAAGATTGTACGAAGCGTGATGGACGGCGGAGAGAAAATCTACTAACAAGCTTCCAATTCCTCGGTTATTGCTATCTATGGGTAGATTAGCCAGGGCAGCCTACCTCCGAGTCCATGGTGTTGATCGATGCTGAAGAGACGGACGCGTTCACAGAAAATCAGGTACACACGCGCTGACGAGCACGACCTCGATGGGAGGGTGCTCGCTGGTAGTGGGGGAGGGGCATGAGAGTTGTAAACATTCAAAATTTTGGCTAAGTCGATCCAATCTGCCAGACTTGCCGACTGCAGCTTTAATAATTTGTCAGAGGATGATCTAAGAGATCTTCGGGGAGAGTATGGACAAATAAGGTCTGAGATATAAACTGGAGCCAGACCATGCAAGGCTTTAAATACAAAAGTTAAAACCTTGTACTCAATTCTGTATTTGACCGGTAGCCAATGTAAATGTGATAAAATAGGGGTGATATGCTCACGTTTTTTCTTCCCCATTAAGAAGCGAGCTGCAGCATTTTGAACCAGTTGCAAACTCAATAGTGAAAACTGGTTTATACCGGCATACAGAGCGTTGCAATAATCAAGCCTTGTTGAAATGAAAGCATGAATGACTGTCTCTAGGTCACCAAAAGATAGAAAAGATTTCAATTTCTGTAAACCCCTAAGTTGGAAAAAACTGGCTCTGACAACAGAGTTTATTTGCTTGTCGAATTTTAGCTCAGAATCGACAACAACACCCAGGTTCTTTACATGAGGTTCTTTACATTCTTTCCATCCAATTCTTAATGTCACGTTGGCCATTCTGCCAACCCCGTCACCTCGTATGTCTCGGGGCGCAACGGTTCCCAGCGAGTGTTTATCCGATCATCTGCCCGGATACGTAGCGCCGTGGGGGTTGTTCGCTCCCTTGGTCCCCTGGTCCTTCCCACAGTATTGGGCCCTAAGTAAGCTCTGGTGATGTAACAAGAAGGCTATAAGGCAAAGTAAGCTATAGAACGGGTTCCTCCTCCTGGGTTTTACAGCCAGTACTTTATTGCTGTTGGGTCTGATGGCAGCCACATCCGACGTGATCCCTTTTGGCCTGTTGTATATGAGACCCCTGCAGTGGTGGCTCAAAACCAAGGAGTTTTCCCCGAGGGTAAATCCGCTCTGCATGATCAAGGTCAAGTGGCGATGCCTTCGTGCCTTAGTTATGTGGAAAAAACCTTGGTTTCCTTCCCAAGGACCTGTGCTGGGTGCTCCATGTCGTCACGTCATGCTAACAATGGATGCATCCCTCAAGGGTTGGGGGGATGATCATGAGTGGTCGCTCGACTCAAGGTCTGTGACGGGACCAGCTCCTGTGGGAGAATTTCGTTAGAGCGGAAGTAGATCTGTTCGCATTTCTAGAGATGGCATACTGTCCACTGTGGTTCTCCCTCATTCATCCAGCTCTTCTTGGACTGGATGCTATGGTACAGACATGGCCGACGCTACGCCTGTACGCCTTTCCCCCGATCGCTCTGCTCCCGGGAGTTCTGGAGAGAGTTCGCCGGGAAGGGGTCCATCTGCTATTGGTAGCCCAGTTCTGGCCGGCCCGAATATGGTTCTCGGACCTTGTGTCTCTCCTCGACGGATCTCCTCTGGAGATTCCGCTCAGGAGGGACCTTCTTTCTCAGGCGAAGGGGTCGATCCTTCACCTCCGACCAGAGTTATGGGAACTGTGGGCTTGGCGGCTCAACTTATAAGATCAGGGGCTGGCTGCATAAACTACTAAGACTAGTCTTAAAAGTTAGTCGTCACATTTTTTTCTTTAAGACTGTTCATAACTGTTTAAAGTAAGTTATATAAAAATGTAGATTGATCTACTTTAATACTAAAAAGTAAAACTGATTGTCCCTTGATTAACCGCTAGTTGGTCATACTAGTACTTAAGTCTTAACATAATGGCTATGTTCATGCAACTGGCCCCAGGTCTCTAAAACGAGGTTGTTGAGGTCATCCTCAACACCAGAGCTCCATCCCTGAGGAAACTCTATGCCTTGAAGTGGAGATTATTCACTTCATGGGGTGGAAATCATTAGCTGGACTGCTCAGTGGTCGCAGTGCTGGAATTCCTGCAGGAGTGATTCTCCGCAGATCTATCACCCTCCACTTTAAAGGTGTATGTGGCAGCCTTAGCTGATTACCACACTCCTTTGGGTGGTGTGTCTTTGGGGAGACACCCTCTAATAACCCCTTTCCTCCATGGCACCTTGAGGCTTGGGCCTGAAGTTTGCACGAGAGTACCGGCTTGGGATTTGGCTGTTGTGTTAGAAGGCCTTTCCTTGGCTCCCTTTGAGCCTATTGAAGATGTTCCACTCTGGAATTTGCGCCTGGTATGGTAAAGGCTTGACTTCACCCCAGACCGGGTTATATTCCCAAGGTTCCTACTAATATTTTAAGATCTATCGTACTGCAGGCCTTCATTGGCCTTCATCACGCAGAGCCGTTCCCAAAGCATTTTGACGCAGCGTCTTGTTCCCTCTTCAGGGAGCTGAAGTTATATACCTAACCGAGACGTTATTAATTTAATTAATATGGTTTGGCATAAGTGCAAAACTGAGTGATAAATGTCTATGGCAAAGTTTAATATGAAAATACATGTAATTTTGTTATATTATGTGTATTTTATCTTATTTAACATCTGTTACATCTTGCACACTTTATACCCACAAAAAAACGCGTACGAAACACACCTGAGACTAACTAGGGACTAAATAAAAATGCTCGAGCCTCAACTTATGTTAAAACAAAGAATCCTAGTTCAGAGAAGAAGTGACGAGCAAAAAGAGAAAGAGTCATAATACAACTACCAACATCAAACTTCTTTTTGGAGACAACTCAGAAAATGTTGAGGCTTTAATAAACGCTCCTGGGGCCCTATCTTGCACCCAGCGCAATTGACTTTGTACAGCGACGCATGTTTCATTCCTATTTTGCACCCGACGCACAGCGGACTTTTCCCTCCACAGACGCACGTCGGTAAATTAGGGAATGAACTTGCGCTCCCGGGGGCGGTTCAGCGAAAGAGGAGGCGTGTTCCGGCTCAAACGTTCCCTGGTGCTATTTTGCAGTTTCAGAAAACAATTCCGCCACAGACCAGGAGAAACCTCGTCTAAAGTCAGCGGCGCGTTATTCAGATGCTGTTTTAAGGGCGCATGCTTGGCCATAATGTAGCGTGTGCACAACGTGCATAACTTTACTTCTCTCATCTACACATTTCACATTTTAGCAAACCATACATAATTACAAGGAAAAATATTCCACACGAGGGAAATCATTGTTGTGTCCATGATGATGTGAAAAATAGGCATAAATCTAGCTTACACATTTACCCAAATTATTATACGCCTGTTTAACCGAAGCTAATCTGGGTGTGTTTCTCCATCCCCAATGTCACTTCTCTGTGTTTTACGACCCTGACGAGAACGTCGGTCTCCTCGGCTGTGAACCGCTCCTGGCAAATCCGCCGTTATAATAGCAATCCGCCATGGAACAAGCGCGCCTGCTCTTAAAGGGAATGTGAGATGACCCTATCATTGGTTTATTTCACGTTACGCCCAAACCACACCTATGAGTAATGAAGCTTCTTCAGACCAACACATTTTGCAAGAGTCATTTATCCCGCCGGTTTAATAGCAACAGTGCCCGAGATCCGCCCACAAAGTTACTTGCGTTTCGCGTTTGATACTTGCGTTTCAGATCGTTAAAACAGGGCCCACTGTCTTATTGTCAAAAGTGCGCACTATTTCAAAGAAAATAATTGAGTTACAATTGGGATACATCAAGATGAATATCCCGTTTAACTTCACATACTTCACATTACACAAGTAAAATGGGTTTCATGTGTACTTTAACAAACATGTTGTCTATTTCACTGAGCATCAGACTGCATGCCATTAGATCAGTCCTGTCATCAGATCTGATGTTGACCTCTGACACAGGTGTAACCCCTGAAATCTCATCAGGAGGGTCATTCATATCACAACAGAGACCGAACCTCCGTTAGCCATTGGTGTACACTCGATCACTGCCATGAGGAAAGAGGTTTCTCTGGCCAGAGCTCAGATTACAGATGCGATTCACTCTCTCTCAGTGTGCTCGTGAGTCTCAGGGCTGTGTGGTGCAGGCAGAAGGCAGTATATGGTTTGCCTGATCAATAAACACACACCTGTGACTGAACATCAGTGTTTAATGAGCCGTCAAACACACCGTTCATACAGTGATCTTTGGGCAGTGACCTGCATGACAATCTTTGTGGAAAAGAAGTGCAATTAATTGTATTGAATGTGCACTTTTAGTGTACTTCTAATCTTTAAGGTATATTTATAATATAATTCTAACTCTAAAACGGTGAACTGACAACTGAATTAAACTGCAGTGTGTTCGTGCCTTTCAAGTCGCATTTATTATAAACAACATTTATTAAAAACGCCAAGCCCATTTTGACAAAATGTTGAGTGTATTTGGCCTTTTAATCTCAATAAGAGTACTATTAGTTTCTAGTGTTTTTGGGTCATATTTTACCGTTAACAAAAGTCGTGAGGGAAATCGTACCAATAAATCCATTTTGTACAGTGTACAAAACAATCGTCCAGACAAGATGATCACTACAAATATTATAGTAGTGTTAATACTAAAGTGCTCTGATTTCATTTTCAATACAGTCAAAAACTGAGACACAAGACGGCACGTTGCATATGAATGAATTTGAAGAGCACGTCCGCAGTGATACAAGAGATGTGCTGTTTTCATAATAATGTGTTGCTATTAACAACGGTCAAATAATTTAGTTTATGCTTAAAAAAGTGCATAGAGCTGCTAATTTTATTTGTTGTTTGTTGATTTTCAAATATAAAACTAGTAAAAAAATGTTTTCAGTGTGTGCATCAGTTCATTTTTTAACATTTTCATCTCATTTTAACAAAACCGTGAAAATATTGATAAACATGATAATTTTGGTCACTATAATCATGATATGAAATTTTCATACCGTTTCACATCTAACATCTCAAAGCGAGTCATTTCACGGGGACTGGCACACAAAACACAAATCTGCCATTAGAAACCGCACATACCTCACAAAGCTTTCATTTTAATGGCATTATGAAACTAAACTGGTGAATCTGTATGCCGCACGCAATCCCAACTGTTTCTAGAAAGATCCCACTAGAAATTAATCTGCTTAAATCAGCAGTCAAAACACGTTTGGATCAATGAACATGGAGGTAAAGTAAACCACAGCAGTAAACAAAGACATATGATCTGCTGCCTGAGAACATTCATGCTTTCAAAGTGATATTAAACAGAGAAAATGAGACAAAGACCAAAGCAATCTCACACGTGTCTCTTCTATAGAGACTCAGAAATCTCAATCGTGTCTCAACTGTGCTCAAGATACCAAAGTCGGCTCTAAAAAGAGATTTTAATGTAAACTTCTGTTAAATTAATTTAAAACCAAATGATTCACCCCACAATAATGTTATAGTGCAATAGTCCTACTGTGCATGAACAACTGAGGCCAAAAATGCATTTAAGTTAAACAGAACTCCACAGGGAGAAAAGCACAGAAACCCTCTGTATGTTAAGCATGAAACGGTATCGTATAGCTTTCTAACTCGACAACAGCATCATCAGAGCGTGCGATTCACTAACACACTCAAACACAGCAGGCTGAGACAAAATGACGTGCTAAAAACGTTGTCTGAACAGTGGTTTGCAATGTTTCTAAAACATTCAAAAGTCCAGTTTCCTTGTTGTGATCAGAACATTACGATAATGTTAGTACAATATTCTTCTATCATTATTTTTACTCAGAATATAACATCCTTTGAACGTTTATTTGCAATATTCCAAGAAAATTAACATTAACATTCATCATGTACAAATAACAATACAGGGATGTTTCCTCTGAGAACGTAATGACATCGAGGGTTCAAGGTTCAAGGGTCTTTTATTGTCATTCCATACACATTTTTACATGAAGGAACGAAACTAAGTGCAAAGGTCCCGGTCAAAACCCAAGATAAAAACATTAACCAATAAAAACATCAGAAACTAGAGAGTATGTCTAAGCAGCTTCGCCAATAAAGAGCACAATAGACAATGCAAGAATAAAAACAGTGCAATAATTAGTAATAAATTAGGACATATCATTGTTCTCTCAACATCATAACAACACATCTCAAATATGTTAGAATTTCTATAAATGCTATTTAAAGAAGGTTTTATCTTAACACGTACATGAAAGTTTGCTGGGCATTAACTGATTTTAAGGAAAATATCATGATAATCTCCTTTAAATGTCTGACCAACCTAAACTAACAAACAAGAACAAAATAACTAACTCATTTTCAGAAAGAAAAGTGAGAAAAGCACTTACTTTGGAGCAACTGAGAGCCATAGTGGCATTTACATGAACATCCAGCGGCTGCACGACTAAAAATAGAGCGGTTTGCACTTTTCCATGCGTTTTTCCCAATGGATTTGTCCTGAGAGCGGGACGCTGGGAAGACCCAACCAGACACGCGGTCAGATCTGAGATCGAGAGGTCAAGCAGGAGTAACAGCTGTGTGTGTATCCGTCCGCAGGTGTGTGTCGCAGGAGAGAGAGTGTGTGTATCAGAAACACCACCGCATAATCCCCGCAAATCCTGCACAATCTGTGCCTCAAAAGTCATTACGCCATACCTATTGAGCTCTCCGTTTGAGCTGTGGATGAAGGGTATTCTCGATCATATGGAGTGTTTAGAAGGATCTGCTTCCGGGGATTTATGGAAACTCATTTGAGCCGAGAAGATAATTGGCACAAAAAAAGTTCAATGTTTATCTGTAAAAGAAACATATTCTGTCTGTTTCATGTATGTTCTCACTGAAGGACTGGCAGAGCTCTGTTTGTGGCACATTTTAATTTAATATAACGCTGAATATTTTGGCCCTCTAGAGAAAAAAAACTAAACTGCAAGTATTTTGCAGAAGAACATTGTTGTGGTTGTGCTTCGGCTCTGAGCGGATGAATATGATTCTTCTGCTGATCATAAAACATTCACTGCTAGAGATATAACCAGTTTAGATGAAAGATCTCATCTCGGTCTTATATATCTGCATACTGTTGGGTACCACATTTCCAAGTAAATACAATACTTTTTTAAGTTTACTTTAGCTTATTTATTGAAACTGTTATGTTTCGATGAATAATGTTTTAATAAATTAGCCTGACAAGCCATACCCACATCATGATGTTGGGTCTGGGAACACACCATTGGCACGGCTCAGTCCGAGGGCCGGGATAAATGGTGGTCTTTCAGATTCCCTCTGCACTCAATAGGACAGCGCTAAACCAACCAGAGCGTTTTCCCTCCAGCGGAGCTAGTTGATAGGTTAAACTTTTGCCGTATCTGGTCAGCAAAACTACGAACACATCTTCCTTTTTAAAGAATGACTTCAGTGCCGTTCTTTGTTCTTTCCTCAAAGAAAAGCTTAACTCCAAGTCCTCCAGAGTCGCGGCCAAAGCCGATTCGAAAGATCATTCTTTGTTTTCAAGTAGCAGGGAATTCACGCGGAACCGTCCAACGCTATCTCACAACCAATTCGTACGAGTGATAAAAAGGTGGCTAATTTGTATGAATTCGTACGACCTCACTCGTACAAATTTGTACGATTTGTCTAAACCCACGTGATGGGTAGGTTTAGGGGCGGGGTCAGGGGTATGAATTCATACAAATTAGTCACCTCGTAGAATTCGTACGAATTGCCGTGAGATCAGGCTGAACCGTCACAACTCTGTCGTCATTGTGTTAAGCCCGCCCACCGACTCTATACATGAGTTGATTGGCCTGACTAGAGTTTGGTTTTTCCAGCTCGAAAGCCAACGGAGAGTTGCTAGACGACACTGGCTGCAAAATAAATTTTTGATTTATCTAGATTTCTAGGCTATCAATAAATAAGCTAAACCCCCAAACCAACCCACCAACATTCACTGCTAGATAAATAACCAGTTTAGATGGAAAGGATCTCAAGCTGATTAGTTGAAGACGTTAATTTAATTTTCTTTATGCAAAGTATAATTTCATATTTTTCACTTTGATTTTTGGGTTTAAGATCTCTGTGTGAGATCCCCCCAGTACGAGATCCTCCTCGGTCTGAAGCAGCGGATCATACGAGTCTCCCTGTAGTGAGTCATTTAACCCGATGACAGAGGAGGCATCAAAGTGAGCTTGCGATGTGTGGTCCGGGTCTGGATGGAGAAGGCATCTGTACACTGGGAATCTCATGCCCTTTGGTCGGAGCGGGACGTCACCCACAGGCCAGGACAACTTTAAATAGCATGCCCTCCCACCACAGATATTATTAGTATAAGATACATGTGCTGTCCAGAGCTCACGATGAGCAAACCCAAACCCTGGACCTCCTCGTGGCCAAACTCCTGTCTTTACAAGCCTTTTATAGTACAAAAACCACACACCATTTCCCACAATCGCATGCATTTTTATAAACACAGTTTGAGTTGCTGTCTTCATAGTGGAGACCATGGCTGCTTCCCAGTTCACACACACGTACTAACCCAGCTAACAAAAAACACGTTCTAAGAACATTTTGCTAATGTTCCCCATTAAGTTATGAAAGCTGAATGTTCTCAGAAAGTTCAAAACGTCCAGTTTTTTTAGATGTTCTAAAAACTTTTTTTCTTGGTTAAATTAACATTGTCAACATTCCAATTTATAACTCTTTAAACATTATTGGAACGTTACTTTTGAATGTTCGCTGAACGTTCCGAAACAAGTAGTTCCATTTTAAGAATGTAAGACGAATGTCCAACTAAAACTTTCCATGAACAAAAACCTTCCATGATCGAGGTGTAGATTATGTTTTGAGAACATTATTTAAGACTAGATAATCTTTAATACTGTAATCTTTAATAACCTTATTAAATGCAATCTTTGTAATCTTTAATAACTATAACTATAACTATAACTATACGAGTTCTGAGAACGATCGCTGGGAATCTGGTGATGGGAAAGAACATCCATGAGACAGTAGAATATGAAACAGCAGGAGACATGATCGTAGAAACAATTAAAACTGAATCTTGAAACCACAGACTCTTTTGTTTCAGACTGAGCAGAGCTGATCATTTGCAGAGCATTTGCATATTCATTTTTAAAAGCATTTTAATAATATTTCATGCCATTTTTGGATGCAAAGCCCTTGATTCTACTTTATACCCTTATAATAACAACTCAAAAGTAAACACAAATTACAAATACATGATTATGTTGATTATTAATTAAATGCGATTGTGCAATCAGTCAGGTTTGCAGATGTGCAGGAAAACCCTGACAGTACGGCATCCAGAGACCTGTGGGTTATTATTATCAGTGAAGTATGATTTTAGACACACTAATTATCTAATCTCACATATTTCGGATGGATTAAATGCAAATGGACATTATGTGTGTGCGATATGTATCATCCACGATAATATACTAATTAGAATAATATACTAATATGCTATATTATAATATAATATACACGATAATATACTAATTATAATATACTATAGATAATGTTTTAATGTTGTGGAACCTGACATTATCGAGTATTTCACTTTACAAAAACTCTAAAACAGTCCTTGCGAGTGCACAGGTTTACTGTGATGTAGACTAGCAAAGCGCAGTGAAAAGAGGATGACGCTCAGTGTATGGGGGTAAAACGCTCTTGTACAGTATGAGTGCTTTTTCCCATTTACATATAAGCTTGATTGCAAATGTTATATGCTATTGATTTTATAAAAAACTTTAATAAACAAAAAGTTAACATCGTAAGTTACATTTAAAACAGTATTTTCAATATTGCCTGTTTTTCCGCCAATGAAAACAGAACCGTTGTGCATCTCTGAGGGGTTTCATTCTTCAATGAATCAGCGTTTTTGAACAAATCAATGATTCAATGATCCATTCATAAAGACAGTCACCGTTGCTTTGCTCCTAAATGAATCAGCCATTTGAACGAATCAGTTGCGTTATTAAGCTCCGGCCCTAGAACAAACTAGATTGTGTCTTGATTGTGTCCATGGGGAATTGATTGGATGATTGGATGGTTGTGGTTTGCTATTGGCTGATCTCATGTGAGTGACAGGTTAAAGCCCCGCCCTCGTCATCAGAGAAGAGAAGAGATGCTGCAAGAGGAACTTATTCTGATTCAAGATTAGAACATGAATTTAAAACAAAAATGATTCGCACAGATAAATCATTTAAAATAAATACTGCAAAATTTTAGTGCTGGGCTTCGATTAATCGCATCCAAAATAAAAGTTTGTGTTTACATAATATATGTGTGTGTACTGTGTATAATTATTTTTGTATATATAAATACACAACATATGCATGTGTATATTTAATAAATATTTGCATGTATATACTGTATATATCTTTATACATAATTTATATATAAATATTTTATACATAACACATTTTTCTTAAATAAATACATGCATATGTGTGTATTTATATATACAAAATAATTATACACAGTACACACACATATATTATGTAAACACAAACTTTTATTTTGGATGCGATTAATCGTTGCCCAGCACACACACACACACACACACACACACACACACACACACACACACACACACACACACACAAAACCCTGTCAATTTTGATTTCATGGTGACTTTAAAACACACGTTCATCATTGTATTCGGAGACCGTACACAGAGCATCACACACTGCCCTCTTCTGAACCTCTCGCCCAGAAACACACACTCTGTAATGGACCGTTGCGGGCTACACGTCGACGGACTCCTGTCGGCTCTTGATATTAAGTCTCAGCAGGGCTTCAGAAGTCATTAACACTGGAGAAAAAGGCTTGGAGAGAAACGAGAGCGGGCCACAGAAACTTCTTCTTCAGTCTCGATTCTTCAGTCGCTTTGCCTTGAGCTGCGCGGCGACATCTGGACGCTTCTGTTCAAACAAACTCCCGTCTAACTTTGACTATTCATTAGCTGCAGATTTCTCAGGAACGACTCGTTATAAAAGAGTCCAAGCACCTGCTACATCAATATTGGCCTTCAGATGCTCGTTTAATTAGCCGGAATCAAACGCTCTCCTGCTCCAAAAACACTTCCATACATCAGAGGAAACATTGCAGAGAAAGAGTTCGACACACCACAGTCTGCTGGACTTCAGCTCATCTATACAGAGTCTGATGATAGATTTATGATTATTCAGAATGATATCTGCCCATACGAACACTGATATTTAGATTTTCTTAAAGTCCTCTTGTGGTGAAAATCCAGCTTTTAATGTTGTTTATGTGTCTATGTGGTGTTTTTAATCTGCTTTAAGACAAAGCATGTGTAAATTCATAAGTCGACTCCATTGCTGAGTATTTCCTCCTTAAAACTGCAGTGAACCAAAGACAGTCTCAAAAACACGCTTTGAAATCGCTGGTGTTTCTGACGTCACAAACTACCTTGTAACCAATCAGATCAACGTGTGATCGTCAACCAGTGGATCTCTGAGCTGAGTGAGTGAGTGGAGGCGGGGCTCATTTGCATATTCATAGAATCGCGCATACTAAATAAGGCAAGGGTGTCGAGTTACAGTCAAGATATTTTAAGGCATGAAGAAGGAAAAGACGTTCAAATATGTCATTTTGGTGATCAAAGATGAGTTTTAAGGGATACAATTATTAACTACAGGGAGACTTTAAGGGAAAAAAAATCACTTCCAACTAATGCTGTAAACTATACAGGGACCCTCTCAATCGGCACATTACTATAATATTAGAGGTTAAAATGAGCAACAGAGCCTAAACTATTATATTCAACTACTGTTTATTTTCAGATTTATATGAGACAGGATCTATTCCGGTAAGCTGTACTGTATCCTTCAACATTCCTTCTGATGTTCATGCATGTTTTTCCGTGCTATAACTTTTATTTAAGTGGAAGAAAAGACACATTTAAGAGCATCTAAAGGCATTTATTGTTTGAATAAAACCACGGATCTGGCAACCCTGGCTTGAACTATGGCTGATTCATTGGGTCAAACAGAGCCTTCTTTAACATTGCTTAAAAAAAAAACTGTTTATGCATTATTGTCACGTTAAATTCAACACAAGACATTTTCTTCACACACAGTGTGAGCTGCAGTCTGACACGCCCCCTTTTGATTGACAGGATAAAATTGGCCCTGATCATCAGCTGTGAATTAAACACTTTCCAAAAGTGCTGTCGAAGAAGGAAATTCACTATCAGTTGCATGAAATGCTGACTAGGTTGGCAACTCAAAGATTCTGACATATGAATGTCCAAAACAAACCGTGCTTATGATGCCCAAAAGTGCTGACAGGTAAGAATGTTCACACTGATTTTACCTCGTCATTCACTCCTTTCCGACAGGCTTGAAAAGAAGTGCTCCTGCAATCGTGCATGAGACGGGGGTTTAATGAGGTAATCACGTTATCATTCTGAAAGTAGTTTTATACTGTAATGGAACTGAATTTAAATTAAAAGATGGAGCGGTTCAGTTAAAGCAACGTTCAATGTTGATGTTTGCTTGATGATGATGATGATGATGATGATGATGATAATGTTTCATTTCATTACACAAATAAATCAATAAGCCAATAATATTTTCCGTGGTAAAATCACTGTAATGAGTGAATTAACAATACCATAAAATATACCAGTTAATAACTACATGTATTGATGATAATAATACTAATATTTGTTCAATTCTCTAAGATGCATTAAGTATCATAGATAGCTCAATATCCTACATGAAAATCACATAGAACTGAAAAATTATTTTCATTTTGAATACATTTCAGTTTTATGTATATCAACCTCCTAAAGATCATTTTTGACCCACATCAACAGCCGAAAACTGCTGAAAAATTATGCATTATTCAACTATACCATATCCATAAAGGGCATTAATATAAAAATAGGCCAAAGTGCAAACATGTCAGGCTCTGGCTACTGAAGATCCATGCTTTCTAAAGTGTGAACAAACAGTTAGGTCTAAACTAAATCACTGAGAGGAAGATGATGGCCTCGTTCGGCCTCTGATGGAGTGAGAGAACAGACTGAAGCGAAATATTTCTGAGAAACAAATCAATATGTATAATTGCAATACATCCCTTGCTGATATAGTGTGGCAGTTTTTAATTAGAGGTCATTCAACATCAAACCATTTCAAGAACAATGTAAGCTTAAAGCCTTTATTAGATGGATGGATGGATGGATGGATGGATGGATGGATGGATGGATGGACAAACATGTTCATTTTCCAGCGCTCAAGCGGTCAATCCATTACAAAACATTGATTTTCAGAACAATGCATTGTGGGATATTCACAGAACTTCAGCCAGGAGAGAAAAGAACTGACAAACATTTCTTAGACATTTAACAATAGCTGTGTTTCCGTCCACTTATTTTTATGCACATTTTGGGATGTCACACATAAAAACGCTGTATGGAAACGCCAAGATGTGCATAAATTGCAAAAACATGCATGAAAAACGCATGCGCTCAACTGATGCGGATAATGCTTTTATCCTAAAAGAAGACATGCACATGAACGACAATGGCAACACATTTACTGAATAAATCCCTTGATGCGTAAAACCTCATGTGACTTTGGCTCAGCGTCCGCTGTAATTGGATAACTGGAGTAACCAGTGGACCAATGGCATTGCAGCATCTCAGATGTTGGTTTGGTGTTTCTGAAAGTCAAAGGGCCCTATCTTGCACCCAGTGCAACTGACTTTGTACAGCGACGCATGTTTCATTCCTATTTTGCACCCGACGCACAGCGGACTTTTCCCTCCACAGACGCACGTCGGTAAATTAGGGAATGAACTTGCGCTCCCGGGGGCGGTTCAGCGAAAGAGGAGGCGTGTTCCGGCGCAAACGTTCCCTGGTGCTATTTTGCAGTTTCAGAAAACAATTCCGCCACAGACCAGGAGAAACCTCGTCTAAAGTCAGCGGCGCGTTATTCAGATGCTGTTTTAAGGGCGCATGCTTGGCCATAATGTAGCGTGAGCACAACACACACACACTTCTCTCATCTACACAGACACAGTTCACATTTTTGCAAACCATACATTATTACAAGGAAAAATATTCCACACGAGGGAAATAAATCTAGCTTACACATTTACCCAAATTATTATACGCCTGTTTAAGCGAAGCTAATCTTGGTGGGTTTCTCCATCCCCAATGTCACTTCTCTGTGTTTTACGGCCCTGACGAGAACGTCGGTCTCCTCGGCTGTGAACCGCTCCTGGCAAATCCGCCGTTATAATAGCAATCCGCCATGGAACAAGCGCGCCTGCTCTTAAAGGGAATGTGAGATGTCGCTCTGATTGGTTTATTTCACGTTATGCCCAAACCACACCTATGAGTAATGAAGCTACTTCAGACCAACACATTTTAGATTTGCGTCGAGATCCGCCCACAAAGTGACTTGTGTTTCGCGCTTGATACTTGCGTTTCAGATCGTTAAAATAGGGCCCTAAGTGTGTGATCAGAATGATTTGGTTTAATTCCCTCCAGAAGCGTCTGATTGCAGAAACTTTCAGTTTTATTGCTGATATTTTGTTTTACAGTTTTCCAGGAAGTGACGATTTTGTTCTCTTGAACACATTCACAAATGTTTTATGCCATATTCCAATTGTGCACACAAGTTAAATTCGCAACTAAGCTAATGACACTTGCTTCTTTCCCTCACAGATGAGATTCACATCTGTAACACACAATCACATCGCTCTGAATTCACACACACACCATCTTCATTCAGCAACAGACACTTTCAAAACCACTTTATATCAGGTGTCCTTCACTACTACTGTACTTGCATAAAATATTAAGACAATATTCGTATTGTGTGTTTGTACTTTGCTTGTTACATTGTACTTGTACATGATACAAAAATAAATAAATAAATAAATAAATAAATAAATAAGGACACAATTTTGAGGGATGGAGAAGCATCACTGGCTCTCCATCACAGCTCATTTTACCAGTGGTGAATTACAGCTTAAACTGATGACTAAAAAAAATTGCCAAAATTTAGATTCTGACTCTTGTTTTATGATGTCATGCTGAAACCAAACATGAAATAGGGGCTTTCATGTTTAATGTAAATGTAATGCTAAAGTACACCTGAAAAGCACACTGCCAACACATGAGCAATGTCCGCCTGATCGCTGGAAGACAGTAAACCGTGAAACAAGTAGCATCGGCACCGACATTGGCAGATACATGTTCATTTTTAATGTTATCGTTATCGGCCCGATAATTTTTTTTTTTGCTAGATATAGTAAAGCCTATACATAATGTATTACTTCCTTCAGCTGAGACGCTTCAGATGCGTACTGTTCACACTGTTTGAATTACTTGAAATATGATTGGAATCACTTTTAAAAAAAGAAAATAATAAGTGCAACAGTTACGTCTGTCATATAGGTTACATAAAATTATAATGAGAACCATATAATTGTGTGTTTTGGTTATGACTTTAAATGATGAGACTTGATTTTGTAATCAGGCTAACAAATAATAAATCAATATTTAGATTTATTGGCAAATATATCAGATATCGGCTTTCAAATATAAAGAATTATCGGTTATCGGTCAAAATGTTTATATCAGTGCATCTCTAGAAACAAGCATACTTTACTGCTTCATACTAATCATAAAGGCATTTCAATGATTTCTGCTTTGATCAGATTTGGCTACATGGCACAAATGAACAGCTGAACGACTCTTTTGGTAATATTAAATATAAACTCAGCAAAACATTGTAATGTACTGCCAATAAAGACGAAGCAATGCACTTAAAGGACGTGTTCATGATGTCAGATTGAGACATTAAGCACTCTATTTCAAGTGGACATCATGCATCTATCCTGATATGCACATATTCATTATTCAACAGTATTTTTTTTATTTTATTTTGTTCATCCAGATCTAAATATTTAATAAGCCTAAAAAATGGAACAATCTAGAAAAACCATGGTTGTTTGGACATGTACGAAGTACTTTTGTGATCTTTCAGAGCCTACAGGGCACATTACACAGTGAATATTACTCAGTGAATATTACTCAGTGATTATTACACCGTGAATATTACTCAGTGAATATTACACAGAGAATATTACACAGAGAATATTACTCAGTGATTATTACACAGTGAATATTACACAGTGAATATTACACAGAGAATATTACTCAGTGATTATTACACAGTGAATATTACTCAGTGATTATTACACCGTGAATATTACTCAGTGAATATTACTCAGTGATTATTACACAGAGAATATTACACAGTGAATATTACACAGTGAATATTTCACAGTGAATATTACACAGTGAATATTACACCGTGAATATTACTCAGAGAATATTACACAGAGAATATTACTCAGTGATTATTACACAGTGAATATTACTCAGTGATTATTACACCGTGAATATTACACAGTGAATATTACACAGAGAATATTACTCAGTGAATATTACTCAGTGATTATTACACCGTGAATATTACTCAGTGAATATTACTCAGTGATTATTACACAGAGAATATTACACAGTGAATATTACACAGTGAATATTACACCGTGAATATTACTCAGAGAATATTACACAGAGAATATTACTCAGTGAATATTACTCAGTGAATATTACTCAGTGATTATTACACCGTGAATATTACTCAGTGAATATTACTCAGTGATTATTACACAGAGAATATTACACAGTGAATATTACACAGTGAATATTACACAGAGAATATTACTCAGTGAATATTACTCAGTGATTATTACACAGTGAATATTACACAGTGAATATTACTCAGTGAATATTACTCAGTGAATATACTCAGTGAATATTACACAGTGATTATTACACAGTGAATATTACACAGTGAATATTACTCAGTGATTATTACACAGTGAATATTACTCAGTGATTATTACACCGTGAATATTACTCAGTGAATATTACACAGAGAATATTACACAGAGAATATTACTCAGTGATTATTACACAGTGAATATTACTCAGTGATTATTACACAGTGAATATTACTCAGTGATTATTACACCGTGAATATTACTCAGTGAATATTACTCAGTGATTATTACACAGAGAATATTACACAGTGATTATTACACAGTGAATATTACACAGTGAATATTACTCAGTGATTATTACACAGTGAATATTACTCAGTGATTATTACACAGTGAATATTACTCAGTGATTATTACACCATGAATATTACTCAGTGAATATTACTCAGTGATTATTACACAGAGAATATTACACAGTGAATATTACACAGAGAATATTACTCAGTGAATATTACTCAGTGATTATTACACAGTGAATATTACACAGTGAATATTACTCAGTGATTATTACACAGTGAATATTACTCAGTGATTATTACACAGTGAATATTACTCAGTGAATATACTCAGTGAATATTACTCAGTGAATATTACACAGTGAATATTACTCAGTGATTATTACACAGTGAATATTACACAGTGAATATTACTCAGTGAATATTACACAGAGAATATTACACAGTGAATATTACACAGAGAATATTACACAGAAAATATTACACAGTGAATATTACACAGTGATTATTGCACAGAGAATATTACACAGAGAATATTACACAGAGAATATTTCTCAGCCGGGGTTTATTTGTGAAAGTCAGTATTTCTGTAATCACATCTTGATCCAACAGCGGGACATGCCTTCACACAATACACTACACACTGCCATCAAA
The DNA here is from genome assembly GCF_963993115.1 of Abramis brama. NCBI lineage: Eukaryota > Metazoa > Chordata > Actinopteri > Cypriniformes > Leuciscidae > Abramis > Abramis brama. The sequence continues at coordinate 31,119,802 of NC_139985.1, forward strand.
CTACCTAATATTGGCTTTTCAGCATAACTGAATCAGTTACTATGAAATACAATAATTCATGACACAGCAAAAATGGGGAAAGGTTGCAGTTTCTACTGGCAAAACAATGTTTTGATGTTTCTGTAAGCAGCAGAAATGTCCGATCATGTGTGAACGCTAGTGATGTTCCTGTGCTTTTAACAGTAGAGGACGGTGCTAGCAACACCAAGGTCATGGGTTCAATTCCCAGAAAATGCAAGACCTGATGAAATGTACACCAGGCAAGATACATTGGTTAAGAATGTCTGCCAAATTAAATCAATAAAACTTGAGGACATTTAAAATGCATAAAATACGTGTATAAAACTTCAGACATGTCCTGACCTGACATTTATGAAAAACTTGACATGCAGAAGCACTTCTAGAAAACACTCGCATGTGTGTGACTGTGCTTTAGAGATGCACAATCAGCCCTATACTACAGTACAGTGGAGTCACAACCTATTTCAATAGGGATATTCATTCTAACATAATCCAGTGTCTTGTGTGCAATAATAACCTTCACAAATCACCAAACTAAAATTAAATCCCACCGTTCAGCATATTCCAGCATTGTCCATGCAGCTCAATGACCTTCGTACAGTATAAGAACAGCTTGCTTTATACAGGTACATTTCAGCCCAGAATATGAGGCAATATCTAAACAAAATGCACCAACTCTACCAGTCAAGCGCAAATTCATAAAAAGTGCACGTTCTCCTTTTATGCATTTGACATATTAGAGCCAGCTTGATTATAATTATTGCTCTGTAATGTTTCGTCGAGGTCTGATTCGTTATGAAATATCCATAATGCAACGCTGTTCACATTTCGAAACCACAACCAATACACACTCCCATGAACAATACAGACATATAGCGAGGCTCTTGTCAGAATGTCATGCTGATTATATATTCATTTGATTCCAGCCATCTGAAAGTTATATTCATCCTCCAATCATCAGTCATAATGGTTCCCAGTGATGCTCGATCAGGTCGCGCGCTCTCTGAGGCGCGTCACCGTAACGTCAACAATATATGATCGATATATGAACCATGTAAACGTACCTGGTGTGGTCCTCTGGCGTGTGTTTCGAGCTCCACAGCATTGGGTTGGCAGGAGATCCGGGGGCTTTGAGTAGATTGAAGTGACTGAGATTTTTCCATTACGTCTCATATGTGTGTGTTACCCCGAGGGGAAGAGCGGCTTCACAACACATGGCGAAGAAGTTTTCATTCATTCACAGAGACAAATGCCGTTCGTCTGTAAGCATCAGTGTGTGAATTATACACTCAACCTCCTAACAGACCCACGAGAGAAGAATCCGGGATGTCCTGAAAACTACGCGCTACACGCGTTAAGATTTTGGATAATTAGTTATACAGGAGGATTTCCATTAGAAATAAACATTTTGCTGCCCAGCTAACACAAAAATATGTTCTAAGAACGTGTTGCTGACGTTCCCAGTAAGTTATGAAAACGTCATTTCGAATGTTCTCAGAATGTTCGAAAATGTTTTCTTGGTTATGTGAACGTTAGAGAAAACGTTAGTCGACGTGAAAGAGAATTCGCTATTGTGACGTAATGAAGGCTTTTCGAACAAGAACAAATGAAGAGCGGCGTTACTTAGTTTACCTCAAGTAGGCTACTATATTACAAGTTTTTTCAATGAATCCCAAATATGTTGTTTTGGGATTTTTTGGAGCGAATGCAAATTCCTGCTTTATAATAAACTTAATTCTCTTTCTTATATTCATAAATGTAACTTTTCAAATTGTAGACCTATTTTTGTAGTATTTTTACAAGAGATAAAACATTATTTACTTACAATTTCACTCTTGCTTAGCAAAAAAGCTCTCAGAACGTACAATTTGCACGGCCTACAAACTTTTTACTTTATTTAATGTGTCATTTTTATTAATTTGTGTAATGCCCTCTTGAAGGGATGTCAATTTTGATTGCATGGTGATTATAAATTTTGTCATTTTGCAAACATTATGGGAATGTTACTTTTGAATGTTCTCTAAACATTTACTTTACTGTTTTCTATTTTGTGCTAACGTTTTGATAATTTTATTAAAGGAGATATAATTTAGATTTTTTTATAATTACCAGTGACTTAAGAAAATTTACCGGCCATAAATATGATTTTACCAGCCATGTTTTCGGGTACAGAAAATTTCATAAATTAATCAAATGTAAAAATATCACTGCAAAGTCTTCACTGTATAGATTAGACAGTTTAATCCTTATTAAAGTTAAAAATAGTTATTCAGAAAAGATCAGTGAGTGATTTTCTCTTTGTCTTTTGTTGTTTGATTAACTTTAACGATAGACAGCGGCAGGAATATTAGACTGCTGTCACTTTAAGATCGAACGCATGGATACTGATACACATACGCTTTCTTTCTCAACTATTTATGGTCACTTAAGACATGAACATAAAGCTTAAACTTTTGCTTTTTTTGTTTGTGGGAGCTTTTTGCATAAAGCTTAAACTTTTGTGGGACGATGAAGCACTGGCCCGCCAACTCTATGTTCACATTTGTTTACATTCCTGTTCTCACAATATTGCATTTATTTAAATTCATAAAAATGTCACCGGCCAACTGGTGACTGACACCATTTCATACACTCGCCAACTGAGATTTTTACTCGCATTTGGTGAGAGTTAATTTTATGCCATGTATGTATGTGTACATATACAGTATGATTATTTAAAAATGGGTGTGATAATATCAACATTTGAAAAGATGCTTAAAATATGAAAATGAACTTCAGGTTGATGTCCTCATGCGAGTGAACAATCACTCACTGAACAATATCTATCTTCAGCTCTTTACAGTGGACAAAACATCAGACATATTGAAAAATCTGTACAATAACAACAGTATATCAGGTTGTATGCAGCATAATATAAAGGAGTTAATGAGCAGATCCAGGTCTGTGGCGTCGGAAGGCTCTCAATCCATCATGGAATGTGTGTGTGTCACTCAAGTGTGTGTGTAGGGAATTAAAAGCGCAGTGGTTTCTGGAGGTGAAGCAGGTGTTAATCTACAGCTCGCCCTGTTCCTCAGAAATCACTTCAGTAATCCTGTAAAACCAGTCTCAACTCTTCAGCAGTGTGTGCGGGATCATCTAGAGGAGGACGGTGGGAAAACAGCCAAATATAATTGGCTAATTGACAGTTGACATCAATCCAACAGTGTGTTTAAAGTGCCCCATTATACTTTTTGGGATATTACCTTCACTAGCGTGTAATGTACAGTAGCTGTTTATGAATGTAAAAGATTGTAATGTTTCAAAGATCAAAGTGCAGATAAATGGAGTTTTTGTCAACAAGTCATCAGTAATTCAGTCTCACTTCCTGCTTGTAGGTTTGTAACTAATTTGCATAATGCCAGTCTATGGTCTTGATTGGCTGAGCAGTGTCTCTTTGCCCCGCCCTCAAACACTGTAGTGTATCTGAGACTGGAAGAGTTTGGTTCATGTTGTTCGTGTCGAGAAGACGCTGTTTTCTGAGATTGATACGGTAAAACTCACGCCATCGTTACTGTTCGTATCACTGTGATCAAGAGCTGAGATTCAGATATGATAATGAGCGTTTGCTTTCTGACCAATCACAGCAGAGCAGCTCTCAGAGAGGCGGAGTTTAGAGAGACTGAGTCTCCGATGGAAGCGTTTTAGACTCTGAGAGAAAAGAGCTGATGCTGCAGTGCGGATTATGAGGACAATAAAGTGTTTTTTGACCTTGGATGAATGTGAACCTGTTGAAGGAGACGCCAAAACAACATTAGGAATCTTTAAAATAGCATTATAGGGCACTTTAAAAAAATCTCCAACCAGCAGTGGCCTAAACCAGAATATGCATCTATGAGCATTGACCATGGATTGGAAAGATTTTCAAAAGATGTGCTTTAATTTCCAGACACATAAAGTTATAATATAAAGGATATAAAGTTTTCAGATACAGATTGTGAGACTTGATCATTTTCGAGGCCAGTGTTTAGCAACTATTTTAAGAAATGTGCTTTACACCCATTGCTGATTTTCCATTGGTTGAAAACTTGTTCTGGGTTCAGCATAAGGCAAGCTGTATCAACAGAATCTGTTATATGCTGTTAAAAACACATTATACAGTACTGCACTTACAGTGGAAATCATTCCAGAGCATTTAAAGGGATAGTTCACCCAAAGAAGAAAATTCTGTCATCATTTACTCACCCTCAAGTTGTTCCAAACCTGTGTGAATTTCTTTCTTCTGCTGAACACAAAAGCAGATATTTTGAAGAATGTCAGAATCCAAACAGTTGATGGACCACATCATCAAATCTTTCTCCGTGTTTCAGTGCTATAATCGGGTCCCTGATGCTTCTACCAACCCAGAAAACGTGAAAAATGAAACCCAGTAACTTTATTTGGCGAGCCTTTCTCTGCAAGCATTTCGCTCCCCTTCTGATGTACGAAGAGGATCTTATTATAATATTACCGGCCCTTAATCTGCACGTTTACACACACGGCGCCGACATCTGGTTTCGCAAGCGACAACAGTGACCAGTCCTAACGCAATGGCAAAAGTTCCAGCAAAGCATTTCATTTCTCGCTCAGGCTTCATCCTTGTGGTATTTTGACCAAAAAATGTCACAGCTGTCTTATAAAGATATCTTATGTCTTATAAAGACCTCAACTGTCAACTGTAAAAGTTAAACATGACAACATGCAAGTCGATGAGATGAATTAATGTAACTCCACAACAACTACATAAATGTCTCCACTAACATTCAGAAACGTCCAGGAGCGTCTAAAAGTGAAACTCTCTCCGTAAGGCTGCACTCGCTACTGGTGATTCTGGGATTCTGGATGAGGGAGATTGGCCTGTTTTGTTTTTGCCCGAGAATCTGAAGCTCGTGTAAAGGCTCCGCCCTCTTCTGAACGGAGGCGGAGCTAAAGCTCATTTGCATTTAAAGGGACACACACAAAAACGGCGTGTTTTTGCTCACACCCAAAAAGGGGCTAATTTGACAAGCTATAATAAATTATCTGGGGGGAATTTTGAGCTGAAATTTCACTGACACATTCTGGGGACACCAGAGATTTATATTAAATCTTGTGAAAAGGAGAGTAATTTGTCACTTTTAAAGGTGCATTGTGTTATATTTAGGAGGATCTGTTGACAGAAATACAATATCATATACATAACTATGTTTTCAGTGGTGTATAAACGCCTTACATAATGAACCGTTTTTTTTATTACCTTTGAATGAGCCATTTCTATCTACAAACACCCTTACACATTACATATTATACCCTGGGTCCCCTTACACGTTAAGTCGCCATTTTGCACCACTATGTTTCTACAGGAGCCCTAAACGGACAAACTACTACAGAGCTTGTTTCATCACAGTTGTTCTTTGTGCAAAAACGCTAGCTAAACTCAGCAAATAAAACACTGACACAATCATGAACAAGTAACAATAATATTTGCAATAACATTGTTTTACTGAATACTTAAGTATAATTTCTTAAATTATCTTTGTAAAGAAACCTCATTGCTTAACTGGCTACTCTCTGCTGTCTCAGACGACGACATCACTTCCTGTCGGCCATCGTAACTTCTGTTGGGTGCAATTCACAACCTCACCACTAGATGCCGCTAAAACTTACACACTGCACCTTTAAGTGCAGAAATGTGGAGCTCATACTTTGGTTAACACTTTAATTCTTCCATAAACCTGTGGTGAAAGAATGAAGAGCATTTTGACGCTCATCTCAGTGTGATGTCTCCAGGCTTCCTCAGTAAATCCGTCACTGTAAACACAATCCAGAGGTTTTCGAGGACACTTGAAGATGTTCAACCACCGGATCAGAGACCGAGGAGATTGGCAGGTTTCTGTCCATGCGGGATTCTCTCAATAGTTGAATTATAAGCGAGTGTGTGTAGCAGATGGAGGACTGGCCGCTCTGAGCTCCTCCAGAGAGAACAGATGGTGAAGGTTTGTTTAATATTCACTCAGCCACAGTGGCAGCAAAAGACCAAGTCACTGCGATTCAGGGATAATCCCACTCAAGCGACGGGCAGGGGAGATGGCAGATGGACAGATGAGGTTTGGGTTTTGGGCCTGTTTGGTGGCGCCGTCAGAGAACATCACATCTTCAGAGATTTCATGGAGTCTCAATGGATACGTTTACATGCAACCAAATAATCCGTCAGTAATGGGACTGACGGCTCAATCGGACTGAAAAGCCTTCATGTAAAACACCTCAATCGATCAGATTGAGCTCGATCCGACTGGGATTCCGATCGGATTGAAAGGGGGTTTATTCCTTTTCTAACCCGATCGAGAGAACATGTGAACACTTGATCGGACTGAAACCGAAACTGAAAGGACTGCGCACGTGCAGTGATGTAGAAATAGCGTAATGCCGTGTGGCAGAACGAGCTGTTCTTCCTGTAGAATAAACGAGTGTCCCGTCCTTCTATAATCCTCCTTTCCCTGCGTCTGTGAAGCGGAGCAACGTCCCACCAGTGTTCCAGACTCTCATCCACATACGATCAATATTAGCAGCGGCACATTTGCTCATCGTCTCCCAATTATGGCCAGAAATGGATAAATATTAAGTCTGCTGTTTAAAACAAATAAAGAATCAATGTAGGAGAATAGTTATTATGCGCAAACAGCGGGAAACTCTGTATATTCGTGCAGTGTGCGTGTGTCAAAAAATATATATCCCGATCACGTCATCATCATCAACCCGATCACGTTTAGTGTTCAGATTCATCAATCGGAATGAATTCAGTCCGATTGAAACAGAAGTTATGAATGTAAACATAGCCTATGTTTTTCAGCATCTTTCAGCAGTTTAAGACACTGTGAGAACTTCAAAAGTTTAACCTTTACAAACCAATCTAGAGTCCACATGCTCACTGAATTAATGTGAATTTATGAGAAGAGCAGGAATGAATATGAGGTGTTTTTAGCTGAAAATGCCATGAACTCTTCTGAAAACATCTAGCTAACATCAGGCTTTCAGTGCGCTTTGGGGAAGCAGCGTTTTTTATCCAGTCGAGATGCTTATATCCGCGGAAGTGTTACTAATGATGCACGATATATCGGCCAACATATCGGTATCGGACGATATATGTTCATTTTTAATGTTATCGTTAGCAATAAGAACATTTGGCCGATATATTAAAGGCACACTGTGGAGAAATTGTTTTTGTCAAACAGCGACCCCTAGAGTCGCTGTGGAATACTTGCACTGTCGTAAATACACTTCATGCGTTTTCTCAGATCGGATTTCTAATTTATCAAAACGATTCCATTTACACCTGGTCACATAAATGTGTTTTTGGGAGGAGTACAATTTACATATGTGGTTTCAACAACCAGATGCATTTACACTTGTCCAGTTTCGTCTGGAATGCGTCTCAGATCTCCTCCTGAAGTGGTTTGAGCGATCGGATTCAAATCCGTCTCGAATGCGTTTCGGAGGGCATTTACACACGGTCTCTTCACGATCAGATAGCTATCCCATCTGAGAAAACGCATGAAGTGGCCAGGTGTAAACAGCCCCATGACAAAAACATACGCACGAAAGCCGAAAACAAACGCTGGTTGGCCTCTCACGTAGACAGTATATAAACGCTCACATCCAAATTTGAGGAAGTGGTGGGGGAAGTGACGTATGCTGTAAAGCAGTCGAATTTTGTAGTTCTTTTTGTGCTCGGGTTACTACCCGAACCCCGAAGTTACGTAGTGCCAGTAAAAGCGATACAGACCCCGTCAGGCTATGGCAGACGTGTCATTCAACCTATTGTAAGTCGATGTACCATCACAAGGGTCTTGGAAATATATTATGAAGGTTGAAAAGCTACATAGTGTTCCTTTAAAGCCGATAAATAATGTATTATTTCCTTCAGCTGAGACACTTCAGATTCGCACTGTTCAACATGATGGTTTTAAACTGCTTGAAATATGATTGGAATCAATAAAAAAAAATATCGGCTACATCAAATTATAATGAGAACTTTATAATTGTGTGCTTGGGACATGACTTTTAATGGTGAGACTTTTGTTTTTGTAATCAGGCTCTCAAAAATAATATAAAAACTCAGATTTTAGATTTATCGGCCAATATATCGGTTATCACTTTCAAATATAAAGAATTATCGGTTATCGTATCGGTCAAAAATGTCATATTGGTGCATCCCTTGTTACTAGCATCTGATTTCGTAGACACTAGCCGTGTTTCCATTACCCTTCAAATTGCGCAAATTGAAATTGCAAATTGAAAATACGCCAAATGGCAAAAACTCCCATTTATCGCAAAAAAGTGTTTCCGCTTGCATGAGGGTTTTTTTCAGGCAATTCGAAAAATAAATATTTCACAAAACTGCAATGGAAACAGTTTTTGCGCATTGACAGGTCACCTGACGTAGATGATGCAGTGTGTTTGGACATAATACGAGACAGAGTTCTTTATTAAATTCATATAAGACAAAAGAATTACAGGAATACTGGATTCTAAACCTCAAATAAATGCCACAATCAAGACCTCGAAGCAGATCTGAGGGAGAAACACCCAGAAACTCCTCATATGTGCCGCTCACAAGTATAATAAGGGTCTTTCCTTGCCATTAATGCTGGGATAACACACATACATCTCCTTTGATTAATAATAATGGCCAGTGCAGTGGCTGAGATGCATAAACCACCAACGTCCGTTGCCATGATTTTTGGAATGACTTTACTTATCGCGAGAGGAAAAAATTAAGTTTTAGTCGCATAACATCAGTCAATGGAAACGCCGTCATTTCGCAATAGTTTTTTGTCGACATTTAGAAGAAAAAAAATCGCAAGAGTTTTGCGTAAATCTGTAATGGAAACGCACCTAGTGTGTTTCTGAAAATAAAAATGTGGACACAAGGCTCTGGCCCTGGTTTTGGATAAAGAGATGGCTGATGTTTCTGCTGCATTTAAACAAAGAACATTTTTCAGCTCTCAGCGACTAGAAGAAAAGCTAGCTAGCTCTCTAAACAACGCGAGTCTATAGAAGTGTCAGCTTATAATAAACCCATGTAAATGAGCAGAGAAATCTAGGCATGTATTTTTCCTGACGCTAATATTAAAATGGTCAAGTGTCAGTCATTTGGCTCTCTTTTGATTGCATCACTTCTTCGTCAGGTGCAGTGTGCAGAAGATTAGCGTGCAGAAGCGTTGGGTAATACATTCGGACGGGATTAGATTTCATTGGCAGAAAAACAGTAGGTGATTTGCTCTGGAATGTTTACAGAGGTTGCATGAGAAAAACAGACCTGGCAGATTCAGACAGGATTAAAGTCACAAAGTACGTCTGTGAAATACGAATTTTGTCCTCCAGGAAATCTAGTCCTGCCCGAAAACAACTCAACTCAGAAACAACTCACTCACCTCTTAGAGAAATGATCAGTTTGATCAAACCTTAAAGGGACAGTTCACCCACAAATATAAATTCTATCATTTACCCGCCCTCATGTCGTTCCAAAATCACAACTTTCTTTCATCTTCAAAACACAAACGCACATCAAATACGGTCAATGGATGCTCAAACACTCCCGTTTGACGAGCGAGAACCGATGTTTGTTTTTATGCATCAAGCAAGTACAGCTGTCCTTCCATGTCTCCAGTGATCCATGTTTATATGTGAATAAAAGCCTAAATTAAATCTGTTTAACATAAAGCGATCGTGACTCTTCAGAAGCCACAAGGATTACTTTTACCATGTCTTTGTGAATTTTTGAAGCGTGAACATTTCGGGTGAATGGACTTCCAACAGAGGGACAGAAATCTCTCAGTCTTGTGCATTTTGAAACGACATGAGGGCGAGTTTAAGACTGATCTACCACTATATATTAAGAAACACTTTTACAGCATTTGTTCACACTGATCGGATGCACGTGTTGCGTTGTCATCGCAGTGCCGTTCTGAAGAGAATGATACATGAACGATTCACAGGCTTTATTTGCACTTAAAGGTTTATTAAAAGCTTTGCCACATGCTTTAGTAACAGAAAGTGTCTGAATCTTCAATACTCTCAATCAGCAAACATTGATTTATCTGATCATTACATTCTTTCCCTTTTCCAACAGCAAACCCAGAAAGCAAGAGGAACACCAGGACGAATAGACGTGATCAGGACCTTTATCTGATCTGGTTACGCTTCGGCTGTAGTGGGAAGAACTTTGACATACAGGGTCTTCGTGTTTAGAGTCTTCAGAGAGGACGCCATCAGCTCTGGAAACACAGAATGCAAAAAAACTGAACATTAGTACTAATTATGCGAGTCTGAAATCAATGACCCTAAAAAACAGTAGCGAAAAGTTCCCGGACGTCCTTCTACTTCTGCTGAGATTCTGAAGTGCGCATCCATTGGACAGGAGGAGAGGATTTGAGAATGGCAGTGAAGCGACGCAAAGATACAGGATGGATGCAGTACATCTGGATTTCATTCATATATACACAGTTATACTATATAAAACATACTTTTTATAGAGGTTATGAGTGTGACGTCACCATCGGCCGGAGTGACTGTGGTTACACACTAGGGCTGGGTATTGACACAAATTTCACAATTCGATTCCGATTCGATTCAATATTGATTATTTTGGATATCAGGTACAAGGAAAACAAATCTCTTAACTAATGCTGTAAACTATGGGAGTCAGTTGTAGCCTATAGGCTTCATTAGCCTACTATAATATTGAAGGTAAAAATTAACTGATTTGTATACAAACACTTAAATTACACTTTTATTTATTTTTATAATAATAAAGTTACATGAAATATAAACATTTAAATGGTGGCTGTCATAAAAACCTGCCAGATTTATTCAAACATGCATTAAAAATTGAAGAACATTAAAAATTATAATGAATATGTAATATGGTGCATATATTTAGCAAAATGCTCCTCTCTAGAGTTAATTTTTCTCGCTGACTGACGAGTTTATGGTCACTGGATATGGTTTTTCTGAGGTAAATGTGACGTTACATGACATTGTTTACTGACGTCTTTCCACGGTTGAAACACTGATTGAGCGACTCCATGTCACATGATACGGACTTCAATAAGTTGTGCTCTACCTTTTAACACGCTTTCAGACGCTCATTCATGTTTATTTCGCGCTGTAACTGGTGTTAAGGCGGAAGAGAAGATCATGTGCTTCTCTAGAGCTGAGCCAGAGCGATCTCACGCCACAGCGCCAAAATGGTATTTATGTTTTTGAATTTCGTAAGAAAATGGACGTAATTTGAAATCTGAGTCAATAGTAGTATCAATAGTATCAACAGTAACAAGCACAAAGATTACTGTGATTTATTGGATGGGATGCGCTACAATGTTCCATTCATTCATCAACTGAAAACAGGATGACTAATCGATTCTTGAGATTTAAGAATTGATATCGTTTCGTAAAAATGAGAATCGATTAAAATCGAGAAATCAATATTTTTTTACCCAGCCCTAAAACACACACACTGAGTGGCATCATTAGTTTTCAGTGTGAATGACGTGAAAAACACGTTTAAAACAGGAAAGAGCTTTGAGATCGACCGTACAACTAGATTTGACAAGAAATCTGAGATATATTTTTACAGACTGCTGAAAGCTACAGAACAGAGAAGCACATTTATCGCTGTAATTCATAGAAACAACTGGATCCAGGCAGAGAAAGGTGGATTTGCAGTTATTATTGTGTGTCAATATGATGAATTTAGTGGTAAAATCATACCCTATATATTGTATTGTTATATATTGTTTTGACAACTCATCAATTAAATATTTACCATCGTATATTCTGCATAATCGGATGTTTTTAAATAAACACTGACAAAAAACTACACAAGTTTTAGTGCTGGCGATATGATGATATATATAACATTGATATGAGTGATCACATGGATTTAGACTTACAGTGAGGAAAATAAGATTGAACGTAAGAAAAAAACAACATGTGGTGATGTAGGTGCTGTTTGATGTTTTTATTTGTATTATTTAGGAATTCTGACCCTAATACTCAACGAATCTCTGCAATTCTCCATATGTGATCCTTGGAGAGTCTTTGGCCACTCAAACTTTCCTCCTTGCATTAAAGCAATGTAGAGACACGTCCTCTTCCAGGCAGATTCTTAACATCTTCAGTGGATTGAAACTTCTTGAATTATTGCCCTGATGGTGGAAGTGGGAATTTTTAATGCTTTAGCTATTTTCTTACAGCCACTTTCTATTTTGTGAAGCTCAACAATCTTTTGCTGCACATAAGAACTATATTATTTGGTTTTTACTCATTGTGATGATTAAGGGAATTTGGCCTTTGTGTTTCCTCATATATATTTAAAGGTGCCGTAGAATGGATTATTTTATTATTTTATAATGTTTCCTGGGGTGCCCTTATAATGTTAGTATGTTTTTTAGATCAAAATTTGTTATAATTTAGAAATAAAAGGCATATTTCCTAGCCTGATTTCATTCCCTGGATTGAACACTCTGTTTGAAGGGGCGTGTCTGCTGTGAGACTTCAGTGTAAACGCCCACTGCTGTGATTGGCTGACATGCTTGCATATGAAATATCTGGCATTACATGTATAGCTATCTGGAAAACTTTTACTATTACAGCTTTTATACGTTTTTACTATTACAGCTATCGGGATTAACGAATCATGATAAGTTTTTTAAGTATTTAGATCTATTCCAGCATTGAGCAGATGACAGCCTGTTGATCGCGTGAATGAAGATCTTATCACTGCAACGCGATTTACTGATGCATAAACAGTGTTGAACGACTTTGAGAGAAAGATTATCTGTCTGAACTTGAACAATTACACATCAGAAATTCACATAACCCACTGGTTCTCCAGAGGCTCGGATGAAGGAGCTAAAAAAATACTTTTGTGTTCATTTGTACATCCAAACACTGAGCAACTGCCATGCTTCGTTCGCTCGTTTGCAGGCCACGATGTCTCTCGAGGAAAAAACAATATCGCGCTGGATCTAGATAACACAGTGTAAATTATCGTTAATAAAATCACTACTTACCGCTTGCGGGAATATAACGTTAGTTGAAATTGCCCCCTTCGTCCGTTTGAGACGCCAAGAGAAGCCTGGCTGCTTGATATTGTTCCAGGTTAGAAAAACAGTCCGTGGTGAAACGGGCAGAGCAACTAACAACTTCGAATTAAACTGTAGCGGTATCAGATTATAGATAGATCTGCCATTTTCCCTATGATCCTCCTCCTGCTTGTTTCTTCACCTGCAGAACTTCCGATGATTCGGCTGCACAGTTCCGCCTGGCACTGAGCATGGGCTGGTATATGCACATTTTTAGAGGCGTACATATTAATGATCCCAACTGTTGCGTCACAGTTGGTGTTATGTGGAGATTCGCCTGTTTTTCAGGGGTGTTTTTAAAAAACGAGATTTAAATAAGAAAGGGAAAACTATGGTGTTTGAGACTCACTGTATGTCATGTCCATGTACTGAACTCTTGTTATTTAACTATGCCAAGATAAATTCAATTTCACATTCTAGGGCACCTTTAAACTCCTGTGAAACAAGAAGTCATAGCTAGACAATTTCATGTTCCTAGTCACCCTGGTGTGCTAAAAATTTAAATATGAATGGGAATATACTTCAGATATATTTTACTCAAAAAATTCTAGGGGTGCCAATAATTGTTGCCAATTTATTTCATAATATGATTTACCTCCTACTTTCAATTCTTTTACTTCAATGAAAGGTTAGATATTTGCAAATTTTTTAATGAAAGATCAAAGGGATAAACAATGAAGATTTATTTTTACAGCCACCTTTGATCATATTTACCAGGGGTGCCAATAATTCTGACCACATTTGTATATCATTTGCAATCCTTCATGAAATTGTAGTTCTTTCCTTTTATCTTCAAAGTAAATGTTTGTTGGTTGGTCTTTGCTCTTTAACAAAGACTTTAAAAAAAATTCTTATGAGAAAAATTAATGGAAAAAATACTTCCAGAACCAAGACCATTGAAAAAGTGGGTCGGCACTGTTGCACTTTATTAGGAGGAGGGACATTCTCGTTTTAGACCGCATTTGATTGGACAAAAATCTGTAGTGCAGGATGAGTCATCAGTACTTTTGGACTTTTTTCTGAAGAGGAAGAGTATACATCTGTTAAAAGCCACAAAACCCAATTTTTGACTTCATATGGTGTGTTTCTCTCTTCCTGTAGTGTCCTAGAGTGAGGCCCAGGCTCCAGCAGGCCTTGGAGAGCACCGGCATGATGGAGGGGGGTATGCAGCTGCTGAACCGGGATGGACACAGCATCTCACACAACTCCAAACGCCACTACCACGACTCCTTCGTGTCCATGAACCGCATGCGGCAGCGCGGCCTGCTCTGTGACATTGTGCTTCATGTGGCCAACAAGGAGATCAAGGCACACAAGGTTAGGGATGGGAACCGAGAACCGGTTCTTCTTCAGAACCGGTGCCCAGTGAATCGATTCCTTGGAACCGTTAGCATACCTGCTTAACGATTCCGCTTATCGGTTCCGCTCGTTCAAATGTGACACGACGTCACACACGTGCTGCGTTGTTTTGGTTCAGAACGTAGCAAACACTATGAGCAAACATGGCATCGAGGCAGAAGCGCTCTGACCGCGTCCTAACTACATGCGACGCGACACGCGATAAAAAGTATCATTTTCCATGTTAATCAAAGTTTAACCAGCCGCGACACGCGACGATTCTATTTGAAACGGATCCTATTTTACTGCGACGTCGCGCTGGAACAACAATCTCAAAGTGTGGCAATGATAATATCAGGTACTATTTTTGTGCTTTATTTAATGTTAAAAGCGTGTATAATGTGCCTGAATATCATTTAGTGCTCCCAGCTTTGTAGCTGTAAAAGCAACAATGGATAAGTCACATCAGATCTTGAAATTAAACAAATGGAAACAAAAACGTTCAAAATGTGAAGAAAACCCGTGTATTATTTGACAAAGATTGGTTTAGTAACTCAATAGCCTAATCCAAATGAGCACTGTTAATATTCAAAAAGACACAAGCTCTTCCTAAACTGTTTTCAGTCTGTGTTTTTAGTTTTTATGGCACATAAATGGCAGTTTTATTTATTTTTTTGTCCGGACCAATGAATGTGAAAATTGTCAATTTCCTAATCCTAAGGCACTCTTGATAATCTTTCAAGGCACACAGGTTGAGAAACACTGCCCTAGGCTATAGGTCCCTGGACTTTACTTTGAGAAGTAGCTCACCTACATAGGTTTGTTCTGAGGTTGCTACACATAATTTGTGTATACTCTGTGCTGTGTCTTCTGATCAGATATTAAAGCGAGTTAATACAAACAAATTTGTACTTATTCCCTCACCCAATAAGAATCGATAAGAGAATCGATAAGGAATCGGATCGATAAGCAATATCGATAATGGAATCGGAATCGTTAAATTCTTATCAATTCCCATCCCTACACAAGGTGGTGCTGGCCTCCTGCAGTCCATACTTCCACGCCATGTTTACAAGTAGGTCTTATTCTACATTGCTATTTTAGAAATGAAAACGGTTCTGGCCAATATGTCTTAAATAGGGCTGTCATGTATCAGATGTTTTTTGTTTGTTTTTAGCACTCCATAATGCCCTATTTTGGGTAAAAATATAAAAAATACTGCTCTCTAAAGATATTTGAAGTAAACATACGATAATCCATAAGTATAAGTATGTCAACCAGATACTGGCATTGGATTATTTACGTGCTATATTATCATACGTGTCCTATTCATACCGTCAATACCGGTATATTGCGACACCTCCAATTAACACGATAACAATAGTTAATTTTTTTAATATCACGGTTATCGTCAATACCGATATATTGCGAAACCTCTAGTCTCAAAGAGAACTTTTTTTTTGCCTAGTAATGTTAGGGATGGGTATTTTTGTACATTTTTCATTTCGAGTACTGATAGGTCTTTTATAGACCTGCTACAAAAATAAATGTTGACAAATAAAAATATCACATGAAAATATTTCTATAAAAATACAAAAAAAATGACACTGCTAGATTATCAATAATGCACCAATGTTTTCGAAAAAAAGAAACATCTAAAAGGAATAGCTGCATGGAGTGAAGCTGAAGAGTGTTAGACCGTTTCAAATAACACATCCTACATGAGATTAATCATAAATCCTAGATACACAACATAGCTGTAACATTACAACTTATATCTGCACAAAAAGA
This sequence comes from Abramis brama, assembly GCF_963993115.1. Taxonomy (NCBI): domain Eukaryota; kingdom Metazoa; phylum Chordata; class Actinopteri; order Cypriniformes; family Leuciscidae; genus Abramis; species Abramis brama. The sequence goes on from NC_139985.1 coordinate 31,136,094, forward strand.
CGCAAATGCAAGTGAACTTGAACTAAGTTACGTTCAAGTAATTAGGTTATGTCTCTCACAGTGGACATGCACCTACGATGACAATTTCAGACCCCTCCATGATTTCCAAGTGGGAGAACTTGCAAAATAGCAGGGTGTTCAAATACTTATTTTCCTCACTGTATATTGTATTTATATAAAGCGTTCACAAGCAAATTTGCTTCATGTATTTCCTCAGCGTTGAAATCAGGCTCATATAAATGTCAGAAACACGATTCCTGACGCATGTCAATATCCATGATCACTGGATCTAAGGTGTAAGAAACACAATATTGAGTCCAACCTTTAGTTTAAACTGATAATCGTTCGTTTTACTCGTGTTTTCGCAGTTTTCCCCATTAAATCCAGTCACTCAGCAGCTCTTCTGCCACTCAGTCCGGATGAGGGAGTGTGTTCCCGCGGGAAAGCAATGCCAATGCATATTCCCTCTATATGGGTCACAAAGTCTGAAACCGAATCTACACAGTATGTGATTTCTGGCACAGTGTCTGAGATATTTCAGTCTCTATATACGCTTATATGAGCGTATTGGGGTATTTTCACAAGTCACAGTATGAACAACTGAACACGTTCCTTTATTCACTGGCCGGTGATGGAATCATGGGAGTCTGGCGTCTGCGGTGTGACAGATATCTGCCATCTTCATCTGTATGTCTAGGAGAACAGAAGAGGCTCCTGGGATACGACCCACTTCCTTTAAGACACCAACAACAAAACAAATACAAACTCTCTTCTGATCCGTTAGGTTTCGGACAAACAGCACGAGTCTGATGTCTGCAGACAAAACGTGTTCTGGCTCCGAGATGAGAAGAAAAATGAGGAAAAATGGGCATCGTGTTTTTCATCTCCAGATGTTTTACAGGAACAGTGATCCGCTGATGAAGAACATGAGCAGGATCACACTGGCTCTTTCAAACTACATTTTCCAGGCTTCAAGAAGTCAGGAATCACATCAGTCAAATGAGCGTGTACATTTTGTAGTGAGATATTGCTGGTAAAACTTGCTCACAATCCACAGTGACATCTAATTTTAAGGCTAATTTAGAAAGGCTATGCATGTCAAGGTTATGCGTCTTATACTTCGTGTTATTTTAATTTGTTAGTAGGCCGAGATTTAAGAACTGAAACATGACAGTGAAATAAATTAAACTAAACAATCGTAAAATTAAAACATTGCCAGGACTTGCTAACCGGCAGCATTTGTGTTTTAGCATTAATTAAGAATTAAATAGGCGTAGAGTAGGTTGTTATGATTAGCATAATTTTCTTTAATAAATTATAAAAACATTTCAACATTAAATATTGCAATAGAAAAATGCCACATCAATGAGGCTTTGCGTTAAGCTCATGCTCATGAGACCGCGTTCAGACGATAGCTGTGTGGTCAACACTTCAACATGAGCCTCGCGGAGCTTCAAGCGCTCTGAGTTTCAATCAAAAATCAAAACTTCTGAAAATAGTCCAGTCATTTTAAGCCAAAATGGGGGTCAACCTTGAACAAATTGCAACAGAAGCAAACTCAACTGATTTTGTATCCTCAATATGTCCTGAGTAAGGAAAAAAAAGTCCCGAAGAATCCCATTAGGGGAAAGTTTCGAAAAAGACCCAAATATAGCCTATTCATACGCCTATTCATTATTTTTCTTACGTGAATAGGATAAAAATTTTAACCTTTAGATATCACCATGAAAATTACTGAGTTGATTACTTACATCAAGACAAATAAAAATTGTATTACAAGTTTTTTGAAATTGTTTGTTAACATGGACAAACGGTGCATAATCTAATTACGTATGTGCTAATTTGCATAAATACCACAACAGGTCTAAACATTGGGTCTTGCCAGGTGAAAATGTCTTGTTGAATCTTGTTGACACATAACAGTAAAATACTTAATGTTAAGGTCTGAATGGGACCCATTTAGGCTACCCATGAGCATTAATACATAGAGGCAGGAAGAAGTACTTTAAACCAGCCTTTATTAATTATTATTGCATATAGATGGGGTTTGGGTTTGGGTCCGTGGGACTGTTTCTGGGGATTCACTTTTTATTTTACTTACCTTTTGTCTTCTGCATTCTCCTTACTATTGTCTCCTGTTCTTCCCTCAGACTCGTCCCCCAGAAACAGTCCCACAGACCCAGCCCCAAACCCAATCTCTTAAAAATTAATAAAGGCTGGTTTAAAGTACTTCTTCCTGCCTCTATGTATTAATGTTCATGGGTAGCCGTAATGGGTTCCATTCAGACCTTAACATTAAGTATTTTACTGTTATGCGTCAACAAGATTCAACAAGACATGTTCACCTGGCTAGACCCAATGTTTAGATCTGTTGTGCAGGTCTGCAGCCAGACCCTTCTCGAAATCTCAGCGAAGTCTCGTTTGTTAGCGCTTAGTCACGTGGTAAACCGTTTCGCTAGTGAGGCGTGGCCTAAGCCGGCTCGCACTATTTATACAGTGTTTTGTAGCACTTATTAGAAACTTTTGATTCTATTTTTCTGTTCTAAAAGTTTGTTCTATTCTGTTTAAAATTTACTAATACATATTTCATTTTTTCTTTTGTTAAATTTAACCAATTCTGTCGTAGCCTAACAGGCATAGGCTATTTATTTTTTTGTTTTGTTTTTTGTTCTATAAGTTTGTTCTATTCTGTTTTGTTTGTTTATTTTTATATTTAATCAGTCTCATTCTTGTTGAAATAATGAACAAAAGTTTTTTTTTTACAATACGCTGTGCGTTTTTTTTTAAATAAACAGATAGCCTACAAACAGATATATAATAGTTCACTGTTCGTTCAAATAATAGTCTATATGTATGTATTGTTTGTTTAAACAACATTAACCAAATTTTCTTTCTTTATTTAATAATAAAATTATTACTATAACATGCAGTTTCAACTGCACCAAACATTAGGTTGTTTTATTATTGTACAGCAAATGTCAATAGCTCTTTTTTTTATTTTTCATGTTTGTTGTAGGTTTATTTGGAAATAAGCTACTGTTAATTGACATTAGCCCCACTCGCGTTTCAAAATGCAGCAATTGCAACTGTTTTGCAAAATGTCTCTTAGCGCCACCTGGCGGTCATTTCGTGAACGACTTTGAAATGCGACTGGTTTATTTTTGCAGCTAGCGCAGCGGTAATAGGCATTCTGGTTGACTACCTACTGTATATATTAAAGCTGATAAATAATGGATTATTTCATTCAGCTGAGACACTTCAGATGACTTTTGTTTTTGTAGTCAGTTTCTCAAAAATTATATATAAATTTTGATTGAGATTTATCAGCCAAAATATCAGTTATCGGCTTTCAAATATAAAGAATTATCGGGTATCGGTATCAGCCAAAATATTCATATCGGTGCATCCCTTTCTAATTTCACTCAATAAATTCATAAATCTCTCTAAATGTAAGTGCTTTTTATTCACTAATCACAACTGACTAGAAAGGTCAGGGAAATTCAAAAGGACCTGCAGAACCATTTTTCAAACACAGTGAAACCATAATCACTGTTGCATGTTAATATTTAATAAAGTGTGAGCATCTTCTCACTCTGTGTAACATCACTTCTTATATCCTGACAACTGTACGGTTATGCAGAATTGCCTGATAACTCGAGGTGAACAGATCGACCTTGACCTCGTCTCTCCTGCTCAACCCTAATCTGAAGGTGAAGCACGTCCCGCACTAGAGCGGCGCTGTAACCCGGCACACAGTCACTGGGTTGTGATTATTGACTGCTCAAGTGAAGGTCTGGAGAGCAACAGTGAAGGTTGTCCTTGGGTGGAATAAGTGTGTGTGAGCCAGTAAACCAACCCTCAACAAATGGAAAATGGAAAAGGACTGTAATTCAGATTAGAACGTTGGGAAGTACAATTGCAATGGAATTGACTTTATAGCACTTTATATCCTTTTAGTATTTTTTCTTAAATATTTAATTATTGATTTCATTATGTATTATCTATTAAGATATTTTCACCAAATATTGCTGTATATTATATTATCTTCATGTTTGTTCATCTTCTTTCAGTAATTTTGGAGCTCATATTATATTTGGAATTGCATTCCATTTACCAGCAGAGAAATACTGTTGTGTAGTAGACAATTCACTGATAAACACTTATTATTAGGGGTTCAAGCATGAAATGCTGAAACCCTATTGTAATTGTAAGGATTCGTAAAACGCATCGTGCAGGACAAACCGTAAGGCCTAGAGACTTGAAACCTGGCCAGATGGTAGGCCTCAATTTGGGGACAACCTATCAGAGTATGACCCCGATTGGCCCATAGGTGGCGCTACAGCAACCAAAAGTTCAAAATCGCTCATAACTCTTAGACCGTTTGTCCCAGGGTCAGGTGTCTTATATCGTTGGAATCCTTGGCTCAAGGCGGACAAAATGGCTAACTAGTCCTAGGTTTTTCGCCCGATCGGAACCAAACCAGTGCAGAAATGTTCTCTGGAGTTTGAATATCAATAATTATCGAAAAAAAGTTGAAATTTCGATTCACGGTCGCTAAGGGGCGCCAAAATGTATGTTGTGGGAGGAGCCTATTTTACTAAAACGGCTATAACTCCGGAACTCAATGAGGTATAATCAAAATACCTCAAACTCGGTACACGCGTGTAAGAGGTCACTATGAGGTCACAGTAAAAAAATCGCGGCGATTGGCCACATGGTGGCGCTATAACATGAAAATAACATAAAACAGGCTATAACCACCTGACCGTTAGTCCGATTGACTTGAAAATTGGTATGCAGTGTCTTGGTCCAAGGTGCCATGTATGTCTATGAGGACATTGGTGTATCTCAAAAAACATGGCCGCCATTGGCCAATAAAGTTGAGCACCTATTAGACAAGGTTAACGGAGGCCGATCGGAACGAAACTCGATGGGCATGTTTGTCTCATGGCCCTAGAGGTCTGTAAGAATTTTGAAAGAAATCGGCCACTAGTTGGCGCTAACGAGTTTTATGGCTCTGTAATCACGTGGTGTTACACATATTGTCACAAAATGCATATCATTTGATAGATCTGCTCATGCTGAACAATTTTGCCTCTAGAACCATTGCTGTCAATCAAACCGTTCATTAAATATTCGCGAACATGTTAAAAACCTACTTTTGCGAACTAGTCCCTGGTTTTTCGCCCGATCGGAACCAAACCAGTCCAGGACAATTCTCTGGACTCTCTAGATCAATAATTATCAAAAAAAAGTTGAACTTTTGCATTTGCCTGGCTGTAATAGGGCCATTTATAAAATGGGCGTGGCAAAATACATTAAAAAGCCTATAAATCCTAAATAAAAACTCAGAACTTCACAAAAATTGGTGAACTTATGTGATATAACATCATTAACAAGCATGCAAAATTTCATGGAGATCGGACCATAGTTGGCGCTATAACTGTTAAAAACCTTTAAAACCATATATTTCCTATGGTACATTGCCTGTATTGGCTGTAAATGGTGTTTTCCATCTATTATGTCAGTGGTTAAATGCTTGCTAAATAAAACTTGATAACTTTTGATGCTATTGTGCTTAAAAACCCTCAAAGGCCTTAATAGCTTGAACCCCGATAAATGCTGCTTGCAGCTTTAATTATTATTATTATTAGTTTACTTGTGTGGCTTGTAGTGCAAAATATTATATATATATATCTCAGTTTACTGTTTAATTAAAAATCAATTATTTATGCTTTTGAAAAGACGTGTTGTGTCTGTTTAAACCTCTTGTGCTCTTCGGTCATTTTTGACGAAAACATTTTATGTTTCATTACTGGATGAATCCGCACTTTTGAATGAATCTCTTGAATAAATTATTCTTATTCAATGACTCACTCATAATCACTTCACTTGTTTCATTACTGGATGAATCAGCGTTTTTGACCGAATCTCTTGAATGAATGATTCAATGACTCACTAAAGACTTGTTTCATTACTGGATGAATCAGCGTTTTTGAACGAATCTCCTGAATGAATGATTCAATGACTCACTAAAGACTTGTTTCATTACTGGATGAATCAGTGTTTTTGAACGAATCTCTTGAATGAATGATTCAATGACTCACTCATAAAGACTTCACTTGTTCCATTACTGGATGAATCAGCGTTTTTGACTGAATCTCTTGAATGAATGATTCAATGACTCACTAAAGACTTGTTTCATTACTGGATGAATCAGCGTTTTTGACTGAATCTCTTGAAATAATGATTCAATGACTCACTCATAAAGACTTCACTTGTTTCATTACTGGATGAATCAGCGTTTTTGACCGAATCTCTTGAATGAATGATTCAATGACTCACTCATAAAGACTTTACTTGTTTCATTACTGGATGAATCAGCATTTTTGGTCGAATTATCTTAAACAAATGATTCAATAACAAAACGTTTTTTTAAGACCTTTATCTTTGTCGCCACCTACTGGTGTAACAATGTAATTAATACAGTCTTTATTTGAAGAGTCAAATTATTTTCAGAAGGTGATTTGCTCTATTTTGATCACTACCTCAGTACAAGACATTCATTCAAAAACACTGATTCATCCAGTAATGAAACAAGCCAAGTCTTTATGAGTGAGTCATTGAATCATTCATTCGAACCAATGTTTCAAACAAATGAATTCAAATGAAAAAAATATTTTTTAAGTAGACTGCAGCAACTAACATTTTGTCCAAACTTACAGTAAATTACGTTATTCTGTTTGGTTGTCTATTCAGAATCATGATCTCAGTTTATCCAGAATCGTGCAGGTCTATTGCATACAGTATGTGAAGACTTCTGTATCCTAATATATGAATGTTTTAATGATGGATGCTGCTGTCAGATACACTGATGACTTCATTCGTATCTTTTTTTCATGTTTACTTGAATCGATGCATGAAACGACTTTCTTGCTGACATTAATCCTGATGGATGAAATCAAGCCCTTTTTTGGAGTCTCATTTTAGTAACAGCGGTCAGTTTCGCTAGGATTTATATTAATATTTCACTTTCTAAGTAAAGGAGTGTGTTTTTGCTGTGGCATCATCAAATAAAACTTCACTGGTGTTGAATATCAGTATAGTGTTTTAAAGCGTTCAGTGAAATGAACGTGTGGGAGATTTAATCCTCATATCTATACATGTGGAGTACAGACTGAGTGAAGGCTGTTATCATGTGTTATCACGTGTTCCTCACCTTCTGTAAGCTCTTCATTCACGTACAGCATCAGTCTCCTTCCTCTCAGGCCGAAGACTTTGGCAGTTTCACGCAGCAGATCAGGGTAAAGTAAAGGGTTTTTACCCGCTGGGTTCATTAAAAGCAGTGTGGCCACATCTCCCTTCTGACACTCTGCAGGACAAAACACACACACACACACACCAATAACACACAAATTCAACATTTCATATTGGATGAATTTTTCTCTGAGCTTATTAAAATGCATCATGGGATTGTCTTTGTGAAAGATGTACACTGCCGTTCAAAAGTTTGTGATCAATACGATTTTTAATGTTTTTCAGTGCGTGTCTTGAGTGAAGAGTGAAGCTCACCCGCTGGACTGGCGTTCATGAGCTTCAGGTTGACGTATGGACACAGAAGAGAGTCTGAGCTGCTCAAATCAGTAGGACTCGAACCCGAGGTCACCGTCAGCGTCTTCCCGCTCAGAGACATCAGATCAGCGTCGGCACGCAGCGCTGGAAGAGACAAACACACACCTGACTGAACACAAATGGGCTTCTAGCACCTTCAGAGGATGAAGTCATTCAGTAAGAGTTTCAACTGTTTTCCTTATATACAGTCAAACCAAAAATTATTCAGACACCACCAGATCACTAGTGTGTGCAGGACACTATAGTTCATTTATGTAAGTGAGGATGGCAAAATAAAATAACTGACATATTATACCCAAAAATTCTTCATACAGTGGACGACCAGTAAAAATTTGGGACAAAAAATTCAGACACTTTGACCTGAGAATGTTTTGCTTGGTTGAGCTAAACTGGTATTATCTAATTGTGTAGTTAAATTTAACAGCTGACAGATATTCAACATAATTCATGTGTGAGACAGTCTAACAGAAGGACGGACAAAACCACTGAAATATCCACTGATTTCATAACTCTGAGTTCTGCTCATATTTTATTAGCATTTTCTAAACTATAGCGAATAAACTGTGATAATGTGAGAAATGTTGAAGGAGTCTGAATAGATTTGGGTTTGACTATACAGTAGGGCTGCCCTCGACTAAAGAATTTTCTAGTCGACTAGTAGTCATTCATTTAAGTCATTAGTTGACTATTTGCACGTTTATATTAATAAAGCATACATCATAATAATGCGCCTTTAATTGCCTATATAAAATACATATAGCCTAATCAGCACACAAATAAAGCCTGCACTGGAAAGCGTAATGATTATGAATGTGTCGTGAAAAAAACTGAAGGAGACCGTCTAAACATTTAAATAATTTATTGATAATGTTTTCTGTGTTTTCGGCTGCAGAGATTAAATCAACGATGCTGACTTGTCATCTCCGCAGTAGTGGACGTTTCATACGGATTCTGAGAATATTTATTTTCCATTGGAATCTGCCCATTCAAATGTAGACATTTCAAGCTTTCTATAGATATATTTCTCATGTCTGTGAGGCAAGTATACGCCGAGTTTCGGTTCATTTATGTGATGTGCTCAAGTTCACTGAGACCGAGACGGTAGAAAGCAACACTATTTTACACAAGCACAGCGTTTTGTTGTTATTGTGAGTTTACAGAAATAAAAGTAGAGCCTTTAAAGTTGGCATTACTCATCTGAATGACCAAAAATGAGGGAGTATTTTAAGTTAAACTCAAGAGATCGCGCCGGTGCCTGTATGTCATGCTCTCCACACAAACACTTATGCGCCTGATAATAGCACACATTTCTCTAGGTTAGCGTTACTGCGAGCGGACTAGTAAAGTTGCTACTACTTACACGTTTCAAGTGATGAGCCATATTTGAGGTCGATAAATGACGGGCGAATGTGTGGATTTCCTGCCGTTAACGATCTGTCCATTACAGATTTTGCCACTTCCTGTGGAGTTTTTTTTCTAATAACATTTTGTAAACGCCTCTTCTAGTCGACTAACGGTTAGTCAGCTATTAGGGAGCAGCCCTAATATACAGTACATCTACGAAGCAGGGAAGTCAAAATTACCAGAACCTCACTAACAAGTCAACACTAAAAAATAAATACATTAGTTAACATGAACTAATAATGAACTGCACTTATACAACATTTATTAATCTTTGTTAATGTTAATTTCAACATGTACTAATACGTTATTATAATCAAAGGTTGTTTTTGTTAACATTAGTTAATGCACTGTGAAATAACATGAACAAACAATGAACAGCTGGATTTTTATTAACTAACATTAACACAGATTAATAAATACAGTAACAAATGTATTGCTCATGGTTAGTTCATGTTAGTTAATACATTAACTAATGTTAACTAATGAACCTTATTGTAAAGTGATACCAAAATAACAATCTTTCATTCTTATAGTACCAGTTCTCTGAATCTGTGTGTGATCTCACCTGTCTTCCCGTCGAATATGGCCACAGGCGCACTGTTGAGTCCGAACACACTGACACACACCGTCTTCAGCCGCTCCAGGTCCAGGATCCCGTCGCCCTTGGGATTCTCCAGCAGAACTACTCCCTCTGAGAGACACATTTACATTCATTCATTTAGCAGACGCTTTTATCCAAAGCAACTTACAAATGAGAACAATAGAAGCAGTTAAAATTCAAGTGCGACGACCATTCCCAGTTTAATCTAACGCATGTAGGCCTACTTTTTCTTTTCTTTTCTTTTTATAAATGGATATAGAATGCATAAATCAATTTGTGGCGGGGGGGGGGATTATTAATCTCCGTTAATAATCTTTTACACAGAACTTTATTATATTAAATATTAATCAAAAATGATTCACACCTTCACAAAATCCAAATATTCAGTGTAAGAGTAAAAATGACATAACATTATTTATAGTAAGTTTATTGATTCACATCTTATTTAGAGTTTTGACCTCGACAACCCAACTGCATTTACCGCAAACAGTAAACTAAAAGATTGTTCTGGTTGAATCGGTTCAAAGGAGTCATTAGTTCGCGAATCGGACGTGTCATTAGCGGACTTGTACACGTTGTGTGATTATCCCGGCAGTTTAGGACATCGCACAAGATTTGTCAACACAGAAAACATTTCATCATAGTTTTGTTTTGTTTACCGCCACGAATTAGTCTATGTGTGGGAAACACTGGAATGGAAGAGAAACACGTGAACGGATCGAGAGTAAACACGGCTCAGAGAGACAAGCAAACACGGTACAAAAACCGGAAAATACCGGTATTTATTACACGGCTCTGTGGAATACTTGATTGTACAGTTGTGATTGTGTGATGGATGAGGTGTACAGTTGTGATTGTGTGATGACTGAGGAGTACAGTTGTGATTGTGTGATTGTGTGATGGATGTGGTGTACAGTTGTGATTGTGTGATGAATGAGGAGTACAGTTGTGATTGTGATGACTGAGGAGTACAGTTGTGATTGTGTGATGAATGAGGAGTACAGTTGTGATTGTGTGATGACTGAGGAGTACAGTTGTGATTGTGTGATGAATGAGGAGTACAGTTGTGATTGTGTGATGACTGAGGAGTACAGTTGTGATTGTGATGAATGAGGTGTACAGTTGTGATTGTGTGATGAATGAGGAGTACAGTTGTGATTGTGTGATGACTGAGGAGTACAGTTGTGATTGTGTGATGACTGAGGTGTACAGTTGTGATTGTGTGATGAATGAGGAGTACAGTTGTGATTGTGTGATGACTGAGGTGTACAGTTGTGATTGTGTGATGACTGAGGAGTACAGTTGTGATTGTGTGATGAATGAGGAGTACAGTTGTGATTGTGTGATGACTGAGGTGTACAGTTGTGATTGTGTGATGAATGAGGTGTACAGTTGTGATTGTGTGATGAATGAGGTGTACAGTTGTGATTGTGTGATGAATGAGGTGTACAGTTGTGATTGTGTGATGACTGAGGTGTACAGTTGTGATTGTGTGATGAATGAGGAGTACAGTTGTGATTGTGTGATGACTGAGGTGTACAGTTGTGATTGTGTGATGAATGAGGAGTACAGTTGTGATTGTGTGATGACTGAGGTGTACAGTTGTGATTGTGTGATGAATGAGGTGTACAGTTGTGATTGTGTGATGAATGAGGAGTACAGTTGTGATTGTGTGATGACTGAGGTGTACAGTTGTGATTGTGTGATGAATGAGGTGTACAGTTGTGATTGTGTGATGAATGAGGTGTACAGTTGTGATTGTGTGATGACTGAGGTGTACAGTTGTGATTGTGTGATGAATGAGGTGTACAGTTGTGATTGTGTGATGACTGAGGTGTACAGTTGTGATTGTGTGATGAATGAGGAGTACAGTTGTGATTGTGTGATGACTGAGGTGTACAGTTGTGATTGTGTGATGAATGAGGTGTACAGTTGTGATTGTGTGATGACTGAGGTGTACAGTTGTGATTGTGTGATGAATGAGGAGTACAGTTGTGATTGTGTGATGACTGAGGTGTACAGTTGTGATTGTGTGATGAATGAGGTGTACAGTTGTGATTGTGTGATGAATGAGGAGTACAGTTGTGATTGTGTGATGACTGAGGTGTACAGTTGTGATTGTGTGATGACTGAGGAGTACAGTTGTGATTGTGTGATGACTGAGGTGTACAGTTGTGATTGTGATGAATGAGGTGTACAGTTGTGATTGTGTGATGAATGAGTTGTACAGTTGTGATTGTGTGATGAATGAGGTGTACAGTTGTGATTGTGTGATGAATGAGGAGTACAGTTGTGATTGTGTGATGACTGAGGTGTACAGTTGTGATTGTGTGATGAATGAGGAGTACAGTTGTGATTGTGTGATGACTGAGGTGTACAGTTGTGATTGTGTGATGAATGAGGTGTACAGTTGTGATTGTGTGATGACTGAGGTGTACAGTTGTGATTGTGTGATGAATGAGGAGTACAGTTGTGATTGTGTGATGACTGAGGTGTACAGTTGTGATTGTGTGATGAATGAGGTGTACAGTTGTGATTGTGTGATGAATGAGGAGTACAGTTGTGATTGTGTGATGACTGAGGTGTACAGTTGTGATTGTGTGATGACTGAGGAGTACAGTTGTGATTGTGATGACTGAGGAGTACAGTTGTGATTGTGATGAATGAGGAGTACAGTTGTGATTGTGATGAATGAGGAGTACAGTTGTGATTGTGATGACTGAGGAGTACAGTTGTGATTGTGATGACTGAGGAGTACAGTTGTGATTGTGATGAATGAGGAGTACAGTTGTGATTGTGTGATGACTGAGGAGTACAGTTGTGATTGTGTGATGACTGAGGTGTACAGTTGTGATTGTGTGATGACTGAGGAGTACAGTTGTGATTGTGTGATGACTGAGGTGTACAGTTGTGATTGTGATGAATGAGGTGTACAGTTGTGATTGTGTGATGAATGAGGAGTACAGTTGTGATTGTGTGATGACTGAGGTGTACAGTTGTGATTGTGTGATGACTGAGGAGTACAGTTGTGATTGTGATGACTGAGGAGTACAGTTGTGATTGTGATGAATGAGGTGTACAGTTGTGATTGTGTGATGAATGAGGAGTACAGTTGTGATTGTGTGATGACTGAGGAGTACAGTTGTGATTGTGTGATGACTGAGGAGTACAGTTGTGATTGTGATGAATGAGGTGTACAGTTGTGATTGTGTGATGACTGAGGAGTACAGTTGTGATTGTGTGATTGTGTGATGACTGAGGTGTACAGTTGTGATTGTTTGATGACTGAGGTGTACAGTTGTGATTGTGTGATTGTGTGATGACTGAGGTGTACAGTTGTGATTGTTTGATGACTGAGGTGTACAGTTGTGATTGTGTGATTGTGTGATGACTGAGGTGTACAGTTGTGATTGTGTGATGACTGAGGTGTACAGTTGTGATTGTGTGATGACTGAGGTGTACAGTTGTGATTGTGATGACTGAGGAGTACAGTTGTGATTGTGATGAATGAGGAGTACAGTTGTGATTGTGATGAATGAGGAGTACAGTTGTGATTGTGTGATGACTGAGGTGTACAGTTGTGATTGTGTGATTGTGTGATGACTGAGGTGTACAGTTGTGATTGTGTGATGACTGAGGAGTACAGTTGTGATTGTGTGATGAATGAGGAGTACAGTTGTGATTGTGTGATGACTGAGGTGTACAGTTGTGATTGTGTGATTGTGTGATGACTGAGGTGTACAGTTGTGATTGTGTGATGACTGAGGTGTACAGTTGTGATTGTGTGATGACTGAGGTGTACAGTTGTGATTGTGATGACTGAGGAGTACAGTTGTGATTGTGATGAATGAGGAGTACAGTTGTGATTGTGTGATGACTGAGGTGTACAGTTGTGATTGTGTGATTGTGTGATGACTGAGGTGTACAGTTGTGATTGTGTGATGACTGAGGTGTACAGTTGTGATTGTGATGAATGAGGTGTACAGTTGTGATTGTGATGAATGAGGAGTACAGTTGTGATTGTGTGATGACTGAGGTGTACAGTTGTGATTGTGTGATGACTGAGGTGTACAGTTGTGATTGTGATGAATGAGGTGTACAGTTGTGATTGTGTGATGACTGAGGAGTACAGTTGTGATTGTGTGATGACTGAGGTGTACAGTTGTGATTGTGATGAATGAGGTGTACAGTTGTGATTGTGTGATGACTGAGGTGTACAGTTGTGATTGTGATGAATGAGGAGTACAGTTGTGATTGTGTGATGAATGAGGAGTACAGTTGTGATTGTGTGATTGTGTGATGGATGAGGAGTACAGTTGTGATTGTGTGATGACTGAGGTGTACAGTTGTGATTGTGTGATTGTGTGATGGATGAGGAGTACAGTTGTGATTGTGTGATGAATGAGGTGTACAGTTGTGATTGTGATGAATGAGGTGTACAGTTGTGATTGTGATGAATGAGGAGTACAGTTGTGATTGTGTGATGACTGAGGTGTACAGTTGTGATTGTGATGAATGAGGTGTACAGTTGTGATTGTGATGAATGAGGTGTACAGTTGTGATTGTGTGATGAATGAGGAGTACAGTTGTGATTGTGTGATGACTGAGGAGTACAGTTGTGATTGTGTGATGAATGAGGTGTACAGTTGTGATTGTGATGAATGAGGTGTACAGTTGTGATTGTGTGATGAATGAGGAGTACAGTTGTGATTGTGTGATGACTGAGGAGTACAGTTGTGATTGTGTGATGAATGAGGAGTACAGTTGTGATTGTGTGATGACTGAGGTGTACAGTTGTGATTGTGATGAATGAGGTGTACAGTTGTGATTGTGATGAATGAGGTGTACAGTTGTGATTGTGTGATGAATGAGGAGTACAGTTGTGATTGTGTGATGACTGAGGAGTACAGTTGTGATTGTGTGATGAATGAGGTGTACAGTTGTGATTGTGATGAATGAGGTGTACAGTTGTGATTGTGTGATGAATGAGGAGTACAGTTGTGATTGTGTGATGACTGAGGAGTACAGTTGTGATTGTGTGATGAATGAGGAGTACAGTTGTGATTGTGTGATGACTGAGGTGTACAGTTGTGATTGTGATGAATGAGGTGTACAGTTGTGATTGTGTGATGACTGAGGAGTACAGTTGTGATTGTGATGAATGAGGTGTACAGTTGTGATTGTGTGATGACTGAGGAGTACAGTTGTGATTGTGTGATGAATGAGGAGTACAGTTGTGATTGTGATGAATGAGGTGTACAGTTGTGATTGTGTGATGACTGAGGAGTACAGTTGTGATTGTGTGATGAATGAGGTGTACAGTTGTGATTGTGATGAATGAGGTGTACAGTTGTGATTGTGTGATGACTGAGGAGTACAGTTGTGATTGTGTGATGAATGAGGAGTACAGTTGTGATTGTGTGATGACTGAGGTGTACAGTTGTGATTGTGATGAATGAGGTGTACAGTTGTGATTGTGTGATGAATGAGGTGTACAGTTGTGATTGTGATGAATGAGGAGTACAGTTGTGATTGTGTGATGACTGAGGTGTACAGTTGTGATTGTGATGAATGAGGTGTACAGTTGTGATTGTGATGAATGAGGTGTACAGTTGTGATTGTGTGATGACTGAGGAGTACAGTTGTGATTGTGTGATGAATGAGGAGTACAGTTGTGATTGTGTGATGACTGAGGTGTACAGTTGTGATTGTGATGAATGAGGTGTACAGTTGTGATTGTGTGATGAATGAGGAGTACAGTTGTGATTGTGTGATGAATGAGGAGTACAGTTGTGATTGTGATGAATGAGGTGTACAGTTGTGATTGTGTGATGACTGAGGTGTACAGTTGTGATTGTGATGAATGAGGTGTACAGTTGTGATTGTGATGAATGAGGTGTACAGTTGTGATTGTGTGATGAATGAGGAGTACAGTTGTGATTGTGTGATGAATGAGGAGTACAGTTGTGATTGTGATGAATGAGGTGTACAGTTGTGATTGTGTGATGACTGAGGTGTACAGTTGTGATTGTGATGACTGAGGTGTACAGTTGTGATTGTGATGAATGAGGTGTACAGTTGTGATTGTGTGATGACTGAGGTGTACAGTTGTGATTGTGATGAATGAGGTGTACAGTTGTGATTGTGTGATGAATGAGGAGTACAGTTGTCATTGTGTGATGACTGAGGTGTACAGTTGTGATTGTGTGATTGTGTGATGACTGAGGTGTACAGTTGTGATTGTGTGATGACTGAGGAGTACAGTTGTGATTGTGTGATGACTGAGGTGTACAGTTGTGATTGTGATGACTGAGGAGTACAGTTGTGATTGTGATGAATGAGGAGTACAGTTGTGATTGTGATGAATGAGGAGTACAGTTGTGATTGTGTGATGACTGAGGTGTACAGTTGTGATTGTGTGATTGTGTGATGACTGAGGTGTACAGTTGTGATTGTGTGATGACTGAGGAGTACAGTTGTGATTGTGTGATGACTGAGGTGTACAGTTGTGATTGTGTGATGACTGAGGTGTACAGTTGTGATTGTGATGACTGAGGAGTACAGTTGTGATTGTGATGACTGAGGAGTACAGTTGTGATTGTGATGAATGAGGAGTACAGTTGTGATTGTGTGATGACTGAGGTGTACAGTTGTGATTGTGTGATTGTGTGATGACTGAGGTGTACAGTTGTGATTGTGTGATGACTGAGGAGTACAGTTGTGATTGTGTGATGACTGAGGAGTACAGTTGTGATTGTGTGATGACTGAGGAGTACAGTTGTGATTGTGATGACTGAGGTGTACAGTTGTGATTGTGATGACTGAGGTGTACAGTTGTGATTGTGTGATGACTGAGGAGTACAGTTGTGATTGTGATGACTGAGGAGTACAGTTGTGATTGTGATGACTGAGGTGTACAGTTGTGATTGTGTGATGACTGAGGAGTACAGTTGTGATTGTGTGATGACTGAGGAGTACAGTTGTGATTGTGTGATGACTGAGGTGTACAGTTGTGATTGTGTGATGAATGAGGAGTACAGTTGTGATTGTGTGATGACTGAGGAGTACAGTTGTGATTGTGTGATGAATGAGGAGTACAGTTGTGATTGTGTGATGACTGAGGTGTACAGTTGTGATTGTGATGAATGAGGTGTACAGTTGTGATTGTGTGATGAATGAGGAGTACAGTTGTGATTGTGTGATGACTGAGGAGTACAGTTGTGATTGTGTGATGACTGAGGAGTACAGTTGTGATTGTGTGATGACTGAGGTGTACAGTTGTGATTGTGATGAATGAGGAGTACAGTTGTGATTGTGATGAATGAGGTGTACAGTTGTGATTGTGTGATGACTGAGGAGTACAGTTGTGATTGTGTGATTGTGTGATGACTGAGGTGTACAGTTGTGATTGTGTGATGACTGAGGTGTACAGTTGTGATTGTTTGATGACTGAGGTGTACAGTTGTGATTGTGTGATGACTGAGGTGTACAGTTGTGATTGTTTGATGACTGAGGTGTACAGTTGTGATTGTGTGATTGTGTGATGACTGAGGTGTACAGTTGTGATTGTGTGATGACTGAGGTGTACAGTTGTGATTGTGTGATGACTGAGGTGTACAGTTGTGATTGTGATGACTGAGGAGTACAGTTGTGATTGTGATGACTGAGGAGTACAGTTGTGATTGTGATGAATGAGGAGTACAGTTGTGATTGTGTGATTGTGTGATGACTGAGGTGTACAGTTGTGATTGTGTGATGACTGAGGTGTACAGTTGTGATTGTGTGATTGTGTGATGACTGAGGTGTACAGTTGTGATTGTGTGATGACTGAGGAGTACAGTTGTGATTGTGTGATGACTGAGGTGTACAGTTGTGATTGTTTGATGACTGAGGAGTACAGTTGTGATTGTGTGATTGTGTGATGACTGAGGTGTACAGTTGTGATTGTGTGATGACTGAGGTGTACAGTTGTGATTGTGTGATTGTGTGATGACTGAGGTGTACAGTTGTGATTGTGTGATGACTGAGGTGTACAGTTGTGATTGTGTGATGATGAGGTGTACAGTTGTGATTGTGTGATGACTGAGGAGTACAGTTGTGATTGTGATTGTGTGATGACTGAGGTGTACAGTTGTGATTGTGATTGTGTGATGGATGAGGTGTACAGTTGTGATTGTGTGATGACTGAGGAGTACAGTTGTGATTGTGATTGTGTGATGACTGAGGAGTACAGTTGTGATTGTGATTGTGTGATGACTGAGGTGTACAGTTGTGATTGTGTGATGACTGAGGTGTACAGTTGTGATTGTGATGACTGAGGAGTACAGTTGTGATTGTGTGATGACTGAGGAGTACAGTTGTGATTGTGTGATGACTGAGGTGTACAGTTGTGATTGTGTGATGACTGAGGAGTACAGTTGTGATTGTGTGATGACTGAGGTGTACAGTTGTGATTGTGATGAATGAGGAGTACAGTTGTGATTGTGTGATGACTGAGGTGTACAGTTGTGATTGTGATGAATGAGGAGTACAGTTGTGATTGTGTGATGACTGAGGAGTACAGTTGTGATTGTGTGATGACTGAGGTGTACAGTTGTGATTGTGTGATGACTGAGGAGTACAGTTGTGATTGTGTGATGACTGAGGTGTACAGTTGTGATTGTGATGAATGAGGAGTACAGTTGTGATTGTGTGATGAATGAGGTGTACAGTTGTGATTGTGATGAATGAGGAGTACAGTTGTGATTGTGTGATGACTGAGGTGTACAGTTGTGATTGTGATGAATGAGGAGTACAGTTGTGATTGTGTGATGACTGAGGAGTACAGTTGTGATTGTGTGATGACTGAGGTGTACAGTTGTGATTGTGTGATGACTGAGGAGTACAGTTGTGATTGTGTGATGACTGAGGTGTACAGTTGTGATTGTGATGAATGAGGAGTACAGTTGTGATTGTGTGATGAATGAGGTGTACAGTTGTGATTGTGATGACTGAGGAGTACAGTTGTGATTGTGATGACTGAGGAGTACAGTTGTGATTGTGATGAATGAGGAGTACAGTTGTGATTGTGATGAATGGTCTTTAGAATCGCATGGAAAGACAGTATGTCACGTTATAAAAAGGCCCTAAAAGCGGCCAGGGCTGAGCACCTCCGCAAACTAATAGAAAACAACCAAAACAATCCTAGGTTTTTATTTAACACCGTGGCTAGACTAACAAATAAACAGAAGTCACACGAACAAAATATCCCGTTACAGTTTAGTAGTAATGATTTCATGAACTTCTTCACTGAGAAAATAGAAAGCATCAGAACCACAATTGTAAACGTTCAATCCTCAATCGCGCCTTATAATTCAGCCTCAATTATCACCCCGCAAGAACAATTACAGTGCTTTACAACTATAGAACAAAAAGAGTTAAATAAACTTATCACTTCATCTAAAACAACAACATGTTTATTAGATCCTATACCCACTAAACTACTGAAAGAAGTGTTACCTGTATTGGAAGAGCCTCTCCTCAATATTATTAACTCATCTTTATCTTTAGGTCATGTTCCAAGAACATTTAAACTGGCAGTTATAAAACCTCTCATTAAGAAACCACAATTAGATCATAATAATCTAGCAAATTATAGACCCATTTCAAATCTACCTTTTATGTCTAAAATACTAGAAAAAGTTGTGTCCGCTCAACTGGGCTCTTTCTTGCAAAAAAAAATGACATCTATGAAAAGTTTCAGTCAGGATTCAGGCCGCATCACAGCACTGAAACTGCGCTCGTTAAAATCACAAATGATTTACTTTTAGCTTCTGACCAAGGCTGCATCTCAATACTAGTTTTACTTGATCTTAGTGCTGCGTTCGATACTATAGATCACACAATACTCTTAGATCGACTACAAAATTATACTGGTGTTCAAGGACAAGCATTAAGCTGGTTTAGATCATACCTATCTGACCGCTATCATTTTGTCTATTTAAATGGAGAAAAATCGATCATAACTCCAGTAAACTATGGAGTGCCGCAGGGATCTGTGTTAGGCCCTCTGTTATTCTCAATATATATGCTGCCACTTGGAAATATTATAAGGAAACATGGAATTAGTTTCCATTGTTATGCTGATGACACTCAAATATATATTTCATCACGGCCGGATGAAAACGCTAAATTATCCAATTTGACAGAGTGTTAAAGATATAAAAGACTGGATGACGCACAATTTTCTTTTATTAAATCCAGACAAGACAGAGGTACTAATCATCGGTTCAAAAAACCGCCCACAAAACCTCTCACACTACAACTTTAACATAGTAGGATGTCCTGTTACTTTATCCTCTACAGTAAAAGACCTGGGTGTTATACTAGACTGCAACCTGTCTTTTGAAAATCATATTTCATATGTTACAAAAACAGCCTTTTTCCACCTTAGAAACATTGCTAAGCTACGTAACATGCTATCAGTTTCTGATGCAGAAAAATTAGTTCATGCATTCATGACCTCGAGACTAGATTACTGTAATGCTTTGTTGGCCGGTTGTCCTGCATCCTCAATAAACAAGCTACAGTTAGTCCAAAATGCCGCCGCTAGAGTTCTTACTAGATCAAGAAAATATGATCATATAACACAGATTTTATCATCACTACATTGGTTACCTATAAAGTTCCGTATTAATTACAAGGTATTGCTACTGACTTATAAAGCCCTAAATGGCTTAGCTCCAGTCTATTTAACGGATCTTCTATCGCCCTATAATCCATCGCGCTCTTTAAGATCACTAAATTCGAGGCTTTTGGTCATACCTAGGATATCCAGATCCACCAAAGGAGGGAGAGCATTTTCACATTTAGCTCCAAAACTCTGGAATAGTCTTCCTGATACTGTTCGCTGCTCAGACTCGCTCTCCCAGTTTAAAACTAGACTAAAGACGCATCTCTTCAGCCAGGCATTCATATAATACTTTTAATCTTATAGTTAAATCCGACCTCTAGTTCATAAAAACGCCAGAGGAGAACTGGCCCCCGACTGAGCCTGGGTTCTCCCAAGGTTTTTTTTTCTCCATTAGGTCACCTGATGGAGTTTTTCGGTTCCTTGCCACTGTTGCCTTTGGCTTGCTCAGTTGGGGATATTTGGGATATTTAATTTAATTAATCAATCAACAATACTATTGATCAGCATTAACAAACGTGGACATTTTCCACTAGAAACAAGCATTGATGTATTATTTTAATTTAATACTGTGAAGCTGCTTTGATACAATCTGTATTGTGAAAAGCGCTATATAAATAAACTTGACTTGACTTGAATGAGGAGTACAGTTGTGATTGTGTGATGACTGAGGTGTACAGTTGTGATTGTGTGATGACTGAGGTGTACAGGTGTGATTGTGTGATGAATGAGGAGTACAGTTGTGATTGTGTGATGACTGAGGTGTACAGTTGTGATTGTGTGATGACTGAGGTGTACAGTTGTGATTGTGTGATGACTGAGGTGTACAGTTGTGATTGTGTGATTGTGTGATGACTGAGGTGTACAGTTGTGATTGTGATGACTGAGGAGTACAGTTGTGATTGTTTGATGACTGAGGTGTACAGTTGTGATTGTGTGATTGTGTGATGACTGAGGAGTACAGTTGTGATTGTTTGATGACTGAGGTGTACAGTTGTGATTGTGTGATTGTGTGATGACTGAGGTGTACAGTTGTGATTGTGATGACTGAGGTGTACAGTTGTGATTGTGTGATGACTGAGGAGTACAGTTGTGATTGTGTGATTGTGTGATGACTGAGGTGTACAGTTGTGATTGTTTGATGACTGAGGTGTACAGTTGTGATTGTGTGATTGTGTGATGACTGAGGTGTACAGTTGTGATTGTTTGATGACTGAGGTGTACAGTTGTGATTGTGTGATGACTGAGGTGTACAGTTGTGATTGTGTGATTGTGTGATGACTGAGGTGTACAGTTGTGATTGTGTGATGACTGAGGTGTACAGTTGTGATTGTGTGATGACTGAGGAGTACAGTTGTGATTGTGTGATTGTGTGATGGATGAGGAGTACAGTTGTGATTGTGTGATTGTGTGATGGATGAGGAGTACAGTTGTGATTGTGTGATGGATGAGGAGTACAGTTGTGATTGTGTGATTGTGTGATGGATGAGGAGTACAGTTGTGATTGTGTGATTGTGTGATGGATGAGGAGTACCTTGCTGCTTGTCCTTGAGCATGACTCTCAGGTTGACGTGAGCACAGACTGAAGAGTTCAGAGACACTCTGGAGACTCCAGATCCTCTCACGATAGTCAACTCCAGATCCGAGCCTTTCAACTGTCATACAACACACACACACACACACACACACACACAAACACAAACACAAATCAACCCTGATCCAGTCCCACCAAAGCACCTTTCTAGTAGGGGTGTAACGATACCCTCATGTCACGATTCGATACATATCGCGATACTGAACTCATGATACGATATTAATGCGATACTCCAAGACATATGATAAAAGGTTTAAAAAAAAAATTACTGTAGATTAAAATGCTAAATTTGGTGTTACATTGTGTGTGTAAATGAATAGTCTTGGACTTGGTGCTGAAACCCAAAGCACAGGACAATAGAGACGCCAGAATAACAATATTCATGATTCTGAAGCTGAAAACACAGGATTATTTTAGACGAATATGCTTTCACTGTCACTGACTAGATATATTTATAATAATGTCGGACACTTTTACTGGGAATATCAGACATCTGGCATTATCAGGACACACACATATTCCCCCATTGCATTATTATACATTATATTCAACATTATATAGTAGTTTAGTGTAGTTCTGACACTAAAACTCTGAAAACTTGAATTTGTTCTCACACATTTTTATTTTGGGTGAACTATCCATGATATACATTGATGCATTTTTGTATTGCGATATATTGTGACACGATATGTTGTTAAACCCCTACTCTCTAGAGATGCTGTTACACAACAGAAGACCGCATCCTTCGAAGGACGACTGCGTCCAGGGCCGGAGTGGGGCCACTTTTCAGCCCGGAGTTTCAGGCCCAAGACCGGCCCTCTTTTTCCATGGTGGAATTCCAAATTAGCACTTTTTCCAAATTGGATAAATGAAGCAACAGTTCAGCTCTTACCATTGTGTAGTTTTTATTAATAACATGGTTCAACAAATAATGTAAAGGTTAAATAATAATTCAATTAAGCTGAGAAGTTAACAAAAAATGTTCCACTATTCCACAAGGATAGGTTGATAAATTAACAAAAGCAGAAAGAAAGAAAGAAAGCAAGCATTTGAAATGTATCCCACTCTTCCACAAAGAGGCATATTTAATGTTTACAGATTTATTTGTATTCAAAAATAATGCTTTTTTAATAAAAAAACGTGATACCTAATGACATTTGAGGTTATTAACCCTCTGGGGACCACAAACGCGCCCGCGCGTTTTGCTCGTTTTTTTTTTTAGCAATGAAAATAAACACTAAATGCTCTGTTAATTTTGATCTTTCATTTTCGTGTAATACATCAATCGATCCTGTTCAGTTTCTATTTTTTTTCTGTATACTCACAATAAAAATAAAGTGTTTTGCTTTTTGACAAATAAAGAAAAATTAACATGATGCAATTTCTGCCTTCTCTCTGTCAGTAAACTCCCATTTGAAACGCGTTCGAAAATGATCTATAACTCCGCGAAAATTCAGTCAAACAGGCAAACAGACCCACGGGCATAAAGCTTGAGATCGCATCTTTTAAATGAAGTCATTTATATAAAAAACAAATATTCTCAGCTTCTGTAATCTGTATAAAAAGAGAGCGACTCCTGTCGAGCTCATTAGGAGCTCATTCACAGTAATGTGACCACTCCCCGGAGAGCGCGTGCTATTCAAACGCAAATTCTGAGAACTATTTCAGAGCTGTGAAACGCCCACATCAGCTGTAAACAAAGCGCGTCGCGACTCCTCGCGAGCGAGACATTATAGCCTACCTTATGGAGAAAAGATTCCTCAGAACAGTGCTGATGAGGAGCAATATCTCCTGAAATGAGGAGCAGATTCCGCTGAGGAGTGAGGTAGGCTGTTTTCTTTTCTCACGTGTGGAATAACGTTAGTGTAGGCCTATGTAAACCGCAAAAAGATGAATCGCATTTCTATAATATTACTCGCCTTTCTGTGAGATGAATGAAGGGGACATATTTGTAAAGACTGTTTAGCCTAAATATGAATCGCGCGTCTGTGTGTGAAAGAATAAACTGCTTTGCTATAGCCTACTGAGATGAGTAAAAATCGACTGGAATATGTTGAAATAAAATGTATTTGTATAAGCAACGTATTAAACTGCAAAAAAAATACTATTTTTGTCAAAAATAAATTCATAGACTAAGATGTTAGATGTTCCAATGTTGGCTATATTCAAACTAATGAATACATATGATAAAATGTAGGCCTATAATCTTTTTTTTTCTTTTTTTTTTTACAAAGAAAGAGTACACTTGAAATATTGTTGAAATTGTAATTATTGTTGTAATTGTAACATTTTTAATAAAATAGCAAAACATATTTACAAGAGAGATGTAAGCGAAATCTTAAATGGTCAATATAAGTCTTCTTCTAAATACATCTTTTGTCCTTGCATTGTGGCTCAGTCAGTTTCACACCTGAGTGAATGGCTAATTATGCAGAGTGGGTGGGACATTCATAATCTAAGGTGTAAACTACTCCTCCCCCTCGCATATTGGCTTTCCAAGCAAAACCTGTTTTACACCATTTAAATCAATGTATTTTTTTTTGTGAACGATAAAGCAAGACTATTTTTACATCATTTTGAAGCTAGAACTCAAAGGGACAACATCCATTAGTCAAAAGTCTTGTGGACACATATTTAATATGTGTTTTGTGGTCTTAATTCAGCAACTTTCATTTTAATTTTTTCCAATAACCACGCATAAACATTATTCTCTTAAAAATACAAACATCTACATACACGTTGCTCGCATATTATGGTATCCCTGTTTGTGCTATATAGAGTGAATTTACACCTTTGCCATTAACATGTTTATAAATAACTGAAAAAAGCACAAATGTCAAGGCATGTCAGAACATCTCAAGGACCCCAAAAACAGCTTGGTCCCCAGAGGGTTAAAACAGTAAGTCCCGCCCATTGACTGCCTAAAAAAAAAGTGTTCGAGCGAGTAAAAGCAGGAGATCAAGAGCGTGGGGAATGATCATGCGCGCGCGAGGGCTTGTATTGCCTGCAGAGGAGATGTCATGCGCGCGCAGGGTGTGAATCATAGACTGTAAAAAATATGGACAAAGCGTCTGTGACGTCACCCATAGACTTTCTGAAGAGGGGAAATCCTAACCCCGCCCCCCTTCTGGCCAATCCATATATGGGTAAAGGACGCAGCGCGCGTCACTCAGCTCGCTCTGCTACTCCGGTTATCTCTGTGTATTTTAGGCAACGAAATATGTTATAAAACACCATACTAACTCTTTTCGTTTTCATTTAAAGAAATCTTAAACATTATAGCCACACAAATGTGGTTCAGGCAACGCGTATTGATTATATTCACTGCATATAACGTTTGCCTATTTATAACAAAACGAAATATAAAACACAAACCTGCCTCTTTTCGTTTTAAATATAATATAAAAATATTAAACATTTTAATATGGTCCAGGCAATATGTGCATTTGTACTAAACAACAGATGTTGCAGTAAACAACATTACAGATCATCTTCGTTGTATTAAAATTTTAAATGACAAAACTCAACCCAGTCTCTTTTTGTTAAATTTCACTTTTATCAATATTAACCATTATAAAAGTATAAGTAAAAGGTACAAGAAGCTATACAAATAAAGTAAACAATTCAGTCAAACATACAAAGTCAGCGCTCTAGTCTAATCATACAACGGTAAAGTTAAATAGCTTATAAAGTTATGAAACTTCCCCTCAGCCAAAACGATTGGCCAGGGAACAAATTATAGATTCACGAAACCAAAAATCTCCCGTTAGATATAGACAAGACGAATTATATCTCATGTTTAACCACTACAGAGACGCCAGAGTCAGCGGCAAACGCCAGAAGGACTAGCCGAGGAAAGGCTGCTCCAGGCGGGGTACATGAGCGCCGAGCGCCCGGTCATCGCTGGATCTCACAACCTGGATAAAATTATCATAAATCTTTAAATAAACCACAGATTTGAGCTTTAAACAACTACATTCTCGCCTGAAAAACTCTTAAAACTACATTTCATGATACAGAAACAGTAGTATTATATGTCAACTGTGTTAAAAAATGGCGCTTCTTAAGTTGTCATTCTCCTTGGCGCTGCCTATGCTCGTTATCAGCTGTCAATCAAGCTGTCAATCAAAGTTAACCACGCCCTAATTTGTCATACATTTTATATCTAAATACGATCTAAACTAACGAGTTAGAAAAAAATTCACCCCCTCACAGTTGTCAGGCACTCGGAACCTATCGAAAAAATACAATAAAAGTCCATGGGACCAACCTGTAAAAACATGAATTTATGCTGTGAAAACGGACATTTTAACATGGGGGTCTGTGGACATTTGCACCCTTTTGGGACCTCCCTCTAGCGGAGTTTTGATGTATTGCAGTTTTTCGCACTTCCGGGTAGGCTTCATTTTTCAGATTAGAATGTTGCCGCTTGGTTTGAATGAGAATTTGAATTCCTGTTTCCTCGCTTGTAGATCTGTTATCCTCTCGCGAATTTCATTTACTGCGCGCGCCAAGCATCAGTTGTGCGCTCCATTAATTTTGTCATTGATTTGCCGCCATAGGGCCGGCCCAGCTATCGGTAGGCGCCGGTGGTGCCGCGGTAGCCTACCTGAGAAAACGTTTTGGAAAAGACGGGCTATGGACCCAACCAACTCTATGGGAGGGGAGGGGAGAACTCCCTCTCATGGTACAGCCCATGCAGAGGCTGCGCGCTGCGGTGTCAGAATGCGGAACGTGTGTAGCCTAATGTAACTAACGTGACAAATGTAAAAAAAATAAAAAAATCCTCGACCGGCCCAAAAGTGAAGCGGCCCACCGGGAATTCTCCCGATTCTCCCGATTACCCACCCCGGGCCTGACTGCGTCAAAAAGACACGACAAAGACTGTCCCAATTCCCAGGCTCCTTCGAATGCGGCATAAAACTGTTCTCCACGTCATGAAGGACAGAACGAGGATCTGTCGAAGCCTATCCCAAGATTCATTACGCACCGGTAACGGCGATATAGTCTTTGAGAGAAAATGCAGTTACAGTTTTGAATGCAAGTATTGTTGGGTGTATATAACAATACAAACGTATGTTTTAAAAAACACTGTAAAGCGGTTAAAATGTTGCCATATCTTATCAATATGCGATTGAATAAATGGTTTATGCTAAAAAAAAATACTAAAAACTAATGTTAAGTGTGATTAACAGTAGAAAAATGTGTCGATTTTAGTCGATTGACAGCACTAATTTTAATATACTATAATAATATAATTAATAATAATAATAATAATAATAATAATAATAATAATAATAATAATAATATGGGCGCATTTTACATTCAATTTAGGGCATGTTTACACGACAAAAATGTACTTAGAACAGAATTGTTTTATAATCTCTTGTGTTGATTTGATTTCATCATTATTTCCTTCCACAGTTCACCATGTGTTTGTTTTGTGGAACATTTGGAGAAAGACTCTGGGAATGCAATGAAAATATGCGCATAGACTCGTGATGATAATGTGAGTTTATACACCATTAATAGTTCATTAGTTCTTCTCTTCCTGTACATGACAGTCTTCATGTGTATTTCTATTAGTGGTGACGCAAATGTTCCCGTTTCATGCAAACCTATTATTATTCTATTACTTGCGTCTGCATCATCTCATGTATTATGCTTTATTCATTTTTGATCTATAAAGAGTTCTAGAGCGTATTCATGTTCACAGAGACACAAGCATGTCTAGCGCGCTGAAGACTACATGTGCTGTTTGAGCTCAGTGTTCTGACCCGATGGTGAGTGCTGTAGCGTTACGTACATGAGCATTACCCAAACATTATATAACATGTTCATGTCTTAGTCAAACCACAGCTCTTCAGCACTTCTGTGTTATATGTGCTATAGGGATAACTCACCCAAAAATAATTTACATCAAACCTGTCTATTTCTTTAGTTAAACACAAAAGATATTTAGAAAATTGTCAGGTCACATTAAATGTATTTGTATAAACCTTTTTACAATACACCGTTTTAAAGCAGCTTTACAGAAAATCATGATGTTAATGTTTATAGTATCTTAAAGCCTCTGGCTCTCGGTCACTGACACCGCTGATATAAACAATCAAGCAGTTTGTATATCTATATACAGTAAATACTGATTTACTTGAGTCTACTGTATGCATGCAGATAAAGTAGGATGTACTATATATCCAACTTTATATAGAGAGCTGTGCGACAATATATCTAACAATTGTCTTAATTTTTTTTTTTTTTTTGTCCATACAATGAAAGATAGAGTTGTTTTAAATCTCAATGGCTTTAATAACATGGACAAAAACACACAATTTTCAAAATATTTCCTTTTGCGTTTAAAGGCCGTGACGCACCAAGTCGATGTCAAATAAAGCGACGAAAGTTAAAGAAAGTTCACTGCATCTCGGTTAAAAAGCTGCGCTTGAACACACTGAAAGGACTACATGAGACTGTCCACTAAGCCGCATGTAAGTTAATTATCAATATCAGCAGGAATCAATAGTTCATATTCGTCAACTCAGACTGCAGATTTACAAACTGTGAACAATGCAGCATTGCTTATCATTTTGAATATCAATCAGGCTGATTAGGGATGCACCAATGTATGGGCCAATAATCCCTATTGGTCAATAAAAGCAATTATTATAATGAACAATTTGAAAGCTGAGACTTTGTTTCTTATCAGAAGTAAGATAATTACAATTCATTTTTGATGTAGGGGAAAACCACGGACCTGGCAACCCTAGCTTTAACTACGGGTGATTCATGGGGTCAAATATTGATTGGTTAAGTAATTCATATTTACATATAAATATATAAGCAAAACTGTTTGAATGTTCTTTTCACAAAGATGTACAGTGATTCCTCATCCTGATGTATTTGTTAAAGGAGAAAAGCTGAATGTCGTTCCTGATTTTAAATACTTAGAGGAGTAATTTTGGATTCTCAGCTGTCATTTCAAAAGCATGCTAAAATGGTAGCCAATATTATTACATTTAATTTGGTCAACTTTAGGCATGTAAGACCATATTTAACAACAGAGGCAGAAAAACTTTATGCATTGTATGGTATTTTGTCATATTACACATTGCTTTACTAGGATATAATCGGCCCTGATCATCGGCTGTTTTTAAACATTCTGCCGATGGCCAATAGTGAAAATAATTGCTTTAATCGGACGATACCGATTATTGGCTGATACATCACCTAGTATATATCAAATGTTGGTATCAGGGCATTAGAAGAAGAATGAGCACATCTCTCGAGTTCAGTACCTGAGTTTTCTCCTGGACGATCACACTGGCATTCTGGGCCACTGGATAGGGCTTGAGAGGAGCTTTAGTCGTGGCCAAGATGAAGTCTGTGTGTGCTTGGATGACTTGATCCAGGTATTCCCCAGCCGGCTGACTGCTGTAGTACACCGTGATCTCATCCGACGGGACCAGATGACCCTGAGACGACAAGTTTGGACACATTACAGCCTCATATGTATAGTCACCAGTAATGAGTAGGGGTGTCACGATACCCTCATGTCACGATTCGATATATATCGCGATACTGAACTCATGATATATTATTGTGATACTCCAAGACATATGATAAAAGGTTAACAAAAAAATGTACTGTCGATTAAAATGCTAAATTTGGTGTTACATTGTGTGTGTAAATGAATAGTCTTGGACTTGGTGCTGAAACCCAAAGCACAGGACAATAGAGACG